>NC_137610.1:9064581-9272408 GCF_963280865.1 Gymnoscopelus braueri
AGTCATTTATGCTTGTCTCCTCGACTCGAGTCATCTTGGCAGAAACTAATGCGCTGAAACATGCTCGGCAAGGGGTCACAGACGCACTTCCACACGAGAGAGCGATACACAGATACATTTTTTTTTTAAAGAAAACACTGCAACTTGTGCAACGTGTAGCTGCTCTTTAGTTTACTGTGGGGACGGGGTTGCCTGCGTGTGACAAAGTTTTGCTCATGTCACATTCTTTGTAGTTATGCTGTGTCCATGCACAGTGCGTGAGTGCGTGCACGCACACACACACGGAAAATGTTGAACATGTTGCTGTTTCTGTAGCGCGCCCGTCTCAAAAAGTGAAAAGAATGTTTGAAAGTTATGTCCAATGTCCGTTTATAAAACTCCAACGTGCCTCTCTGACCACGACTCATGTGCACGGTTTCTTCTTCTTCTTGTTTGGATTTTAACGGCAGCTTGCATCCTTAGTGTTGCATTACTGCCTGCCACCTACTGGTCGTTAAGTGTATAGGTTTCACTGGTGCACATATGTGCAGTAGGGCCGCCCCCCCCCCCAATGGGCAAAATCAGGGGCAGAATTTCAGTTTGAATCAAAATGTAAAAAACATTACGACACTTAAAAGCATGAAAGCTGGCCTTTGTGCAAAGTTTGTGCAAAGTTTGGAGACGATTGCACTACTGGTGTGCTGGATAAATGGACACGTTACGAATTATAAGTGTACGCACACATAAACATGAGCAGACATAAATTCACCCAAAAAAGCGGCCCCCACTCACACACCAACAGGTATAGGCTATCTGTTTACTTACAGGTCAAAGCGTAGATTCTGTCTCTCTTCAAAAAAGTAGTCGAGAATGAATTTGCGGACGAAGTCTGGGTTCAGAGTGTTGTCTATGACCTCTGTTCTTCCAAACTAGAAGAACATAAGACAGAGGAGAGACATTTAAACAATGGTTCCATTCAACACTCATTCCACATACATAATACAAAACCTGTGTTCCATGTATTTGTTAACAGGACAAATTAACCACTTGAACTCTAGCATCCCTATTCTGGGAGGAACAATTGCCAAAAATAGCAGATCTACAAGCTCACAATGTGGTCACAACACAACACATTGTGAGCTTGTAGTCTGCTATTTGCGGCGAAGAGGTTTGGTGTAGAGGAAAGAGCAGACCAAGTACAGAGCCAAAGGTCAAGTTTACAAAGTATTGAGGGTTTAAGTGGTTAAATGAAATATAATGACAATTCAATTTTGTAACCCTTTTTCACCCGGTGCCAAGTGATCCTGGGCGCTACACTCCCCCCACCAGCCTAGGGAGCCCAGGGCCGAGCTCATGCCTCCTTCAATGCATGAGAGCCAACTGACCTTCTTGTCACCTGACAGGGGGGAGTTTCCCCGGCAGGACGTAGCGCGTGGAAGGAACACGTTATTCCAACCAGTTCCATTCCCCTCCGTCAGGCGCCCTGGCTGACCAGGGGGAGGCAGTATAGCGACCAGGATTACTGCATGTTTTTGTGAGGGTATTAACTACCCGCTAGGAGACACGAGGAAAACATGCAAACTCCACACAGAGTAGGCCCTTTCGCCAACCCCACCTAGGGTATGGGCGCTGATGACACGGAGGAGAAGACACGCTCCCAGCGCCCACAGCGTCCCCGATGGGAATGGATCCCAGGACCTTCTAGCTGTGAGGCGACAGCGCTACCGACTGCGCCACCGTGCCCCCTGCCGGTATTCATTGTTCAATATATATATTCATGCGGAGATTAATCGCTGATATTTTGAGCTAAAATATTTAATTATTCTTAATTTAATTCAATAAAAGATTTATCACTGCCTTTCCTGGGTTTCAATGTAGAATTTTCCTCTGGGGCAAATATCAATAACTTCTTCATGGTGATGTTATTGAATTGTTATGGTGACACTAGCTGAACTACCTTGATCTCGTGCGTCACAAAAGATGACAAACCAGCTTCAGGAAATTACATTCGATTTTACGGCAAAACACTGTGCACATTTTACAGGCGACTGTGGTTTGTGTTAAATTAATTAAAATGCCCCCCCCCAGCTTCTCTGCTGTACTCACCTCTCTCCACTCCCTGTTGGCTATTCCTTGAGTGTATAGCACACAGACTGTTGAATAAAAGAACAAGAGAGGGAGAAAGTGAGCAAGAGATGGGGAGAGTGGGAAAAAAGACGAGAAGAGACAGAAATAAAGGAGATAATTAGACAGGGGACAGAGCGAGTACAGAGGGAGGGGGGAGAGAGAGAGAGAATGTTATGGAGAGGGAAGAGAGAGAAAAACGGAGGCAGAAAGAGAAACGGGTTTAGAAATAAAGGGGACAGAGACAGAGAGACGAAGGAGAGAAAGAGGGGAAGACATTGATTAAGTAGTTAATAGTGAAACAGACAATGACCCAGAGTGTGGCCTGAGGGCGTGTTCTCTCTCAGAGGTCCAAGAGCAGAGGAAAAACTCTCCTAATTAAATGTCACTACAACTCTGCCTCGCGCTGCCATGATATTTGACAAGGAGCTGGAAGGGAGGAAGTAGCACTGAGCTATCAGGGCTGAAGAATGGGGGTGGCAAAGCGGAAACAGACTTTAGAGGGGTGTGTGTGTGTATGTGTGTATGTATATGTATGTGTATGTGTATGTGTATGTGTATGTGTATGTGTATGTGTATGTGTATGTGTATGTGTATGTGTATGTGTATGTGTATGTGTATGTGTATGTGTATGTGTATGTGAGAGAGAGCAGTGCTGGTGGGGACTGTGCTGTGTGGACTATATGAGGAGGATGTGAGTGTGTAGTGGACATGCTGAAGAGTCTTTCCTATTGACATTCAAGTGCCACTGAGGAAGAGAATATATATATTTTTTTGCAAGGGGACACTGGCAAGGACCCAGCAAGGCAATCAGTTGGCACTAAAATGGCATTTTGTTGACTTTCATTTTCATTCATGCAGCCTTCGCTGTATCTGCAGGCATCTGACACATGGTGACAGCTCAATCTCCTGTGGTTTGCCTCCCTCTTTGAAGTGTTCAGGGGGCTTGGGTCAGTATGGACATGGACATTAATAGTGAGCATGTTGGCTGCTGTAAGGCAGCTGCAACCAGGCATTCGTTGTTGTCCTGCGAAAAACAGCCAATAACTACCTCTCATATACTATACCTCTGCTGTCCGACAGCAACCAGCTAACTCCAAAATGTTCATTTTTCAGGAAATGATACACGTACAAGTACAGCTAAATGGACCTCCAAGCTCACAATGAGGTTGGAGGTCAAAAGGGGGTGGAGTCAGAAAAAAACAGCTAACTGTTCCTGAAAAAGTTCATTTTTCAGGAAATGATACACGTACAAGTACAGCTAAATGGACCTCCAAGCTCACAATGAGGTTGGAGGTCAAAAGGGGGTGGAGTCAGAAAAAAACAGCTAACTCCACCCCCCTTTGGTGGGCTCAGCTGGTTTTGGCAGAAGCACTTTTTCATACTTTTCATTGATTCAATATTTTTTTAATCAACACACAGATGTAAAGGGTGTTCAATAGCACTGATTTATGTAAAAAAAAAATATGCAAAAGCGGAAAAATTGAGTTAGCTGGTTTCTGGCGGACAGCAACGATATGTACTGTAGTGAAGGCTTTGAAGGAAATTCATTGTTTTGTGAGGTCACAGTGACCTTGACCTTTGACCTTTGACCACCTATTTCTAGCCAGTTAATCCTTGAGAGTCCCACTTTGGCCACGCCCCCATCTCAGAAAACGGCTGAACTGAGAGGGCTTTCAGACTGAATAATGTAGTGAAGTGTCAGGCCATTATATGGATGAGTGAGTTCAAGTGCTTAAACGTCAAGCATAAAGTTATTTTTAATCTGTCCTATAAGGGAAACGGATATTCGGATATATAAGTTTTCCTTGTGACATACGGTATCTTAGGGGGAAATATTTACATAATTTACGTACCGTAATGTCAATATGACATAAATGTAAGGTGCTGTAAAGTAAAATTGTAATTCAGGGGTGCCGTGGATGAAAAAGTTATTTTCAGGGGTGACCTGAGCCAAAAAACGTTGAGAACCACTGCACTAGACTCACTGTGTAGATGTATGATCATTATTTGACGGTAACTGAATGTAATTACTGTAGAGTAATTGGGAAATGAAAACCGGATACAGCAGTTATTATTCTCTACTGTACATGCAGCTTGTCAGTAGGACACACGCACGCACACGCACACGCACACAGCCACCAACAAAACCATGCAACACAAAACATGTTTTGTATGAATGCCATGTCTTATAGCATTTTGAAAGTCCTCCTTTGGGAACCATCTTAAAAATGCACCTTATCAGTAAGACAGTTGATTTCAACTCATTCTACCCATTCCTTCTAAGTGATAACCTTCACTAACTCTGAGAAGCAGTGCCACCCTTTGGCTGTCCTTGATGTTAGCCAGATTCTCTCAAAAGCATTCACTGAGGATGTTTTTGTACAGGTTATGATATGGTACTATGATATGTACTGTAATTAGATAATATCGGGAAATTGGGGAATTACTTCCTTGACCGTGTATATTTTATTTGATAAAAAATGTAAATAAATAAAAACCTTTTATATTTATTTGTATTTGTATCAAGCGAGTTCAAAGTATCCAGGCAAGAGAAGTAGTAATTCCCTTTTCTGGTTGCCAGCCTGCATGTGCTATACTACTATGTTCCAGATTGAACATTCAAGATACATTTTTATTGTACATCTTATATACAGATACTATGGGGTAAAATGCTTTGGCTTTGGTTCCTAGAAATTGTAGCAGCCATAACAACAATGACAAAGAAATAATAAAGAATAACAACAATTCTAATACGAATAATACAAGCATAGAATAAGTCAATATAGTAAAACATAACAAAGAATGAGTCAATAATGTTATATGAATAATAAGAGTACAATAAATGATGACTCACTGGGGAGAGAAGTTGTATGCACATGAAACAATAATGATTAATAATGTCTGTTTTTGATCAACTCAACTGATCACCTCAATAGCCCAATCTGTGCATTTGGTAGATCAATGGTAGATCAGATCTGGTAGATCAAAAAGAGGTGGTTGTCTCTTTTTTGATCCCTTGCTGTATATAGCAGGTGTGTGTGCAACTTGCCTGAGCTCAGCTGTGTGAATGTAATGTATGGGCTTTTATCTTGTGATGAGTCGCTGGATGACACATGGTGTCTGCGTGTTGTGCGGGGGAAAGCAATACATCAATAAGAGTCCTACAAATAGCTACAGAATGTATTCCCTTCGCTCAGGACGCTTGTCTATCCCCGCACATGTGCACGAACTCCTTCTATTCATTATATTGATGATGAGTAGAACTGGGGCCTCATGATGGGGTTGCCACCACGACTCTTCCATGGATTATGGCTGTGGACTGTTATTATTGTTATTGTTATTATTATTGTTGTTGCTGCTGTGAATCTCCCTCTCCCTCTCCCTCTCCCTCTCCCTCTCCCTCTCCCTCTCTCTCTCTCTCTCTACCCAACCGTTCAAGGCAGTTGGCCGCCCACAGAGAAGAGTGTTCACAGACCACCCTTTGGCCAACCAGGCCTTAAGTGTGGGACACAGACATTCCATTCTAAAACTAGAAAAAGTGCTCCTCGGAGCACAGGTCTCCGCCAGGTCAGGTAAGTTATTGTGGCCTCCTGGTGGCGCTATAATAGGCCAATGTGAAAAGGGTGCCATTTATTCTTAGGTCGTTCACGGCAATCGGACACTGCATTAATGATTTGAGGCATTTTGTTCCAAAAATGTGTTTTGCTAAATTAGACCTGCTGGTGGCACTATAACAGGCCAATGTGAAAAGGGTGTCATTTCTTCCTTGGCCTAGTGGGAATGTGTTTGTGAAATTTCACGGAAATCGCAAGCTGCGTTCATGATTTGAGGCATTTTGTTTGAAACGGACCAATCCTGCCAATTTTGAAGGCCAACCTTAGCCAATGAGGATGGAATATGGGAAATCGAACAGATCCGTGTTGATCACATGACTATAGAGATACTGTGTACCGATTTGCATGACGTTTGGATAAAATCTGTAGGAGTGATATAAAAAAAATTGTTTTGCACAAATCGGCCTCCTGGTGGCGCTATTACAGGCCCATGTGAAAAATTTGAGGCAGAGGTTCTGAATTGGCATCCAGGGAGTGTGTGTGCACAGTTTCGCAGCGTTCGGGCCAACGGTGCCGGAGATTAGCTGTTCACAGACGGACACACACACGGACGGACACACGGACGGACGGACGGACAGGGGGTAAAACATACTCTCTGGCCATGCCTTTCGGCCTGGCGGAGACAATTAACACAAGCTGCAACAAAGCATCAGAAGCTATAGGGCAGTTAGCAAACAGTACTGTCTGGGACTTTGGCAAAATGCAGGACGGGTGGTCATCCTAGTTGTACACTTTTAATTGCTTTCCAATTGCTTTCCAGTTCTAACTATCCCTTTAATGTAAGAAGGTAAGACAAAACTCAGTGTCGGTGACAAGCCTTTTTACACAGTGCATGTGCATAACCTACTCTTCCCAGGCTTGTACACTGAATTAGCAAAAGGAACATCCATTTTCCATAAAACATAAAACAGCTGCCACGTGGTTGGTTGTAAAACAGAACCCCTAAACTCTGTTGTTAACCTGATCATCTTTGTGAATTTACATTTGACTAATAATCATAATGGACCATTATGCAAAATATGATGATACTCAAATAATAATGTTCCATGAATCAAGTAATTATTGTCAATAACACACTAAATAGGCGTAGAGTACATGAGACCAATTAACTTTCGAATCAATCTAGAGCAAAGCTAGTTATTTCCCTAATTCCTAATATTACATTAAAGTTAATATGCACATTGCTTGAAGCACATTTCTATGAATCTCTGAGACTCTAACCACATCTCAAGTTAGCATCTCTACTTCACTGACAGTACATTATGCTAGCACTAGCATTACATTACATTACAGTCATTTAGCAGACGCTTTTATCCAAAGCGACTTACAATAAGTGCATTCAACATAGGTAGGGAACGAAACTACTAATCACCAGAAGTCTTAAGTGCATTCTCTACTAAAACAAGCAACTAAGAGTATACCTAGTGCTAAGGTAAAAGTGCAATATATCAGCTACCTACTTTCTTAAACAGATGAGACAAAATTGGAAAAGCTAATGAGCAAAAGCTAAAACAAATAAGTGTATCGAATAAACAAGATCCAATAAGACAAGAGCTCGTACAACTAATTGACAACAAGTAGGCCAGGCAAAGAGGAAGGGTAGTGTTTCCTGAAGAGGTGGGTTTTCAGCCTGCGGCGAAAGATGGGCAGCGACTCTGCTGTCATGACATCAGTGGGGAGTTCATTCCACCACTGTGGGGCCAAAACATAAAAAAGCCATGACCGTGTAGATCGGCCAGATCTAGCAGCCATAACCTAACAATTAACAGTTAAGTTATTTGATCATCATCTCTCCTTCCTCTAACAGGCTGATTATCATTATCCTTTCTTTAAACAAAAACACAAAAACACAAAAAAAGAGGATTCTCTTTTTTGTGAGAATATGTTGATCTGGGGTAGCAAGGCTATATATTATTTTTATCAGGTGTAAGTGGTTTGTGTTTGTATGTGTATGAATGTGTGTTGTATAATAGTGTGTGTGTGTGTGTGTGTGTGTGTGTGTGTGTGTGTGTGTGTGTGTGTGTGTGCGTGTGCGTGTGCGTGTGCGTGTGCGTGTGCGTGTGTGTGTGTGTGTGTGTAGACTCTGTGTATGCATATACAGTATGTGTGAGGACATTGAGATTAGCAACTTGCACACAAACCCTGACATAGGCCATGGGGCCGTCACACCCCCCCACTTCAAGACAGGGTCCCAACAGGAACCCTGACCAAACCTACAGCAGTTACTGAAAATACACTTTTTAACATACAAATACAGTGATAGGCCTACTTACAAATACCCCAAAACCCAACCTCCCCTAGCTCCTGCTCACATCTATATTAAGCCGTAGCCCACACCCCTCTCAGCAACAGGTACCTTTGAAGCAGTTAGTGGGGGTTGTGACGGCCCCATGGCCTATGTCAGGGTTTGTGTGCAAGTTGCTAATCTCAATGGCCCCGATTCATAATGAGGGTCGTAAATATGGGGTAAATAAAGTTCGTAAAGGAGGTCGTAGTTTGGTAGTCACAAACGGATGTGCAATTCCCAAAAGGGTTCGTATATCACAGAGACGTGCGTACGACCAGTGCGTATGCCCAGGTGTGTGATGATTACTCTGGAAGGCTGCATCCAACAGCATCCAACTTCAACGTCACCGTGCTGAACCGTGCTAAACAGCGTTGCCATGTCCGCTTATTATAAGCGAATTTGGGCTTATTTTTCTGTAAAGTTGCTTGTAAATATTGGTAGCTGTGGGGACTGCGTTTTTTTGGGCTTGTTTCTAAAGTGTAGTTGGTTATTTGGGCTTGCTTCACAATTGTTCAATTGTTTTAACCGGTGATTCTCAAATATTTTTATGTCATGGACCCCCAAGTTAATATGTAGGCTAATTTATCCCTATAAGCCCCATCTGAAAATGTTTTGTGCCAGCTGGAGGCAGATTTGTGTTGTTAGAATGTTTAAAAAATCTTCCAGAATGAATAAAGCTGCTGTTTGCTTTGGCTTCCCCTCCTCCAGAACCCATCTTTCTCTGTCCCCACGCTCAATTTTTTCTGTAGAAACCCACACGTTAAATATAAGTCATTTTGGTTCCGGTGACGTCATGGCCAAGACAGACGCTTGAATCTCAAGCTCCGCCGAGCCCTTCTAAAATAGCCCTATAAAGTATGTAAAAACTAACAAATGATGAAGGAAACGTATTGACATGGTCACTAAAGAATGTTGGGAGATAAGAAATCGAAGAAGAAGGATTCTATCAGTGGAAACAAGGAAGAGACAGGACCGCGTCCAAACACAAGGCAGCTAAAGCTAACTCAGCTAAAGCTAACAGGACCAACGCAAGCCATGGCTGCCGGCGGTATCGGTGGGGAGTCTGAGATGCTAACGGAGATAAGAAAGCTCCGACAGGAGAATAATGACAATTATAAGGACACAAAAACCTCGCTGAACAGACTGGAGGCCTCCATGGCTGAAATAAAACAACGGATGGACAAGTTGGACGAGAGAGTCACCGTAGCAGAACAAAGAGTGAGCGATACAGAAGACAGAAGCATGCTACATGGCAGGGCCCTAGCTTACTTGCTGAAGAGAGAGGCTAGCCTGGCTTCTAAATGCGATTCTTTGGAGAATAATCTGCGACGTCACAATTTAAGACTGTACGGGGTAAAGGAGGGTGCAGAAAAGGATGATATGGCTGGCTTTATTAAGGATTTCCTGATTGCTAATTTGGATTTGGAAGAGGAGCTAATCGTACGGGTGGTTAGGGCCCATCGCTCGGCCGGCCCCAAACCAAGAGATCCGTCTGCACCACGAGGTCCATAATTGTGCGATTCCTAGACCAAGGCGTGAAACAAACAATCTTGCAACAAGCGTGGTCACAAGGGAACATCGAGTTTGAGGGGAAAAGAGTCTTTTTGGATAATGACTACTCACAAAGCCTACAAAAAAAGAGGAAAAGTGTGTGGGAAGTGATTAAAAAACTGAAAGACAAGAATATTAAAGCCAAAACAATCTATCCGGCCCAAATAAAGATCTTTTTGGACACCGGAGAGAAGGTCTTCCCCTCCTTACTGGATGCGCAAGCCACGCTGGAGAAGATTGGAATTGACATCGATGTGGAGGAACGAGATCTACTCGACAGGGTGCTGCTGCCAAGGGACGGATGGAAGACGCAAAGAGAGAAAAAGAAAGGCAGCGCGCTGAATCTGGTGGATGTCGAATCCCTCATTCATGAAGACACAGTCGTACAAACAAAGTAACCGACAACATTGCATCTCATCTGTGGACATTAAAAAGGACCTTGAGTTAACTGGCGAGACTGAATCTCATCCGTGAACATCTAGGAGGACAGTAAGTTGTCTGATCGGACACTGATAAAATTGGACCATTTGTTAGTAGTATGAAAAGTTATGTAAAGGGCATAGTTTAGCATAGGACATGGGGGTGGGGGGAATACTCTGCTTTTTCGGGGGGGGGGGGGGGGGTAGGCAGGCAGGCAGATGAAAGTGCATTTATACTGAAGTTTGACTTTAAGGCTGTTTCTTTTTAATTTTTTTATTGTATGCGTATATGTGTGTAGGCATATATAGGTATGTGTATAAGTAGGTGTACGCACTATTTTTTTTTTTTTAAATTTACATCTGTACCTGCCGGGTGAAGGGGGGCCTAATATAAGTATGTTTAGTCTAAGGTTTGTTTATATTCTGGTTGTGCCTCCCAGAGGGGGAGGGAGGGGGATAGGGGAGACATTAGAGAGCAAATGAAGAGCATACAAAAAAGTTAGCTTGTGTTTTAGGCCTCCTTCAGGGTTGGGGTGGAGGGGGGGCGGGTGGCAGAGGAAAGTGTGTTTATACTGAAGCCTGACTTCGTTGTTACTTTATTATTTTATTTGTTTATTCTTCATTCCTAACATTTTGGTACATGCCAAGACAGAGGGGGGGGGGGGTGGGTAGGTAGGATCCTACACGTTTAAGTGTGATCGCTTGGACCCCGTTATGGGTTATTGGACTGAATTTTGTTGTGCTGTTGTGGTGGGGTTTATATACATAATGGTTTTGCCTTCCGGGGGAGGGGGGGAATGTGGAGGGGTGGGGGTTGGGAGAGGGACTTTTACATTTAGGTTTGATCATGTGGACCCATATAGGTAATTGGGGCCCCCCTGGTATCAGGGACGGTGTCTTTATTTATTTTTTGCGTTGTTGTGTTGTTTGATATTGTAGTGGGGAGGCTGTGGCCGGGGTGGTTGGTCGGCATGCCCGTTGGGCTTGTCGATCTGTTATTTTCGGCCGGGGCTTTCCCCGCAGTGCTGACACGGGATCTTGATGGTTAAATTAGAGTTATTTTTATTAGGGTCTTGTCTCCCAGAGAGGGGGGGGGAGCAGGTGAGGGGGTGAATATATTTCAGTTTGGCTTCGGGGCTATTTTATTTTCTTAATTTCTACATTTGACCACTTCTGTAGTCTGTACATGTGGGGAATGGGTTGGGGGGAGAGGGCCCATTCGGATCCCATGTGGGTTACTGGAGTCCCTTAGGGTCCAGTGCTAATATATATATTTTTCTGCTTTGTACTATGGGGTGGGGGGCTTTGGTGGGGGGGGGTTGATCGGTGGGCCCGTGGCGTGTCGTGGCCTGGTGCGTTGTGGGCCCGCCGGCCCGCCCTTCTCGGCCGGAGCCTTTTCATCCATGCTGATGTTGGGGTCTGATGGGTTATTTTTCACTTTCAACTTATAGTTTGTACATAAGGGGGGACAGATGAGGGAGTGTATATATTGAAGCATGGCGTGGAAGCTAGTATATTATTTGTATTTCGACATCATATCATCTCTATACCTGCCGGACAAGGGGGTGGGGGGGGGCTATATATTTAAGTTGAATTTAGAGCCTACTAGGGTTGGCCCTTCAAGAGGGTGGGGGGGGGGGGGGCGAGAGGGAGTGGAGTGTTCCTCACTTCCCCTAATTTTCACTTGATTTGAAGGGGCTTTGGTGGGAGGGGAGGGTGGAAGCATGCTCTAGGAGTAATGCAAACTAAGCAACGCGACAAGGGGGACATGGGGTGGAGTTCCGTTGCATCTGCACTTTGTGCAACCTTTTCAGGGGGTGAAAGCCCTCTGCCCAGGATGCTCCATGGGTGGTTTTTGTTGTGTGTTTTTTGTTTTTGGAAGGAGCGTCCTATGGGTTTTTGTCGAGGCCTTCTACTTTAAGAGGCCTTTTCTCTATGTTTTGTGTTTTCAATTTTGTTTTATGTTTTTCGGCAAACTTTTGAGGACAGGACAGATACTTGGAACCGATCTTATTTTTTATGCATGGCAAAGCAAGATGGTCGGATATGAAGGGGATTGTGTAGAATATACCAGGGTGTTAATTAGGATAAATAAGACAAAATATGAGTAATTTGAATTTTATTACATACAATGTAAAAGGGATTAATAACCCCATAAAAAGAAAGAAAATTCTTAGTCAGCTGAAGAGACTAAATTGTTCAATAGCGTTGCTACAGGAGACACATTTAGACGACAAAGAACACCAGAAACTAAAAAGGGAATGGGTTGGTCAGGTTTTTAGTGCATCATATGATAAAGGGAAAAAAAGGGGAGTGGCAATATTGTGTCACAAAGCGGTGTGTTTTGTACCAGAAAAAATATATGATGATAAAAAAGGCCGGGTCATTTTGGTGGTTGGTACAATAGGGGATACATATCTGACTATTTTGAATTTATATGCTCCAAACGAAGAAGACCCCAGCTTCTTCAGGGATGTTGCGTCACTGCTGGCTGACAATGCGAAAGGAATGATTATTTCAGGAGGCGACTACAACGCAGTCGTGAATCAGCAGATTGATAAGAAGCCATCGGTGGTCAGCCCAAAATCACAAAAAACAGCAGCTCTGTGTGGCATGATAGAGGAATTGGGGCTAGTAGACATTTGGCGACTGAAACATCCAAGGGAGAGGGATTTTACTTTTTTTTCCAGGGTACATGGTAGTCACTCCCGTATCGACATGTTCTGTGTCTCTAAACAGGATGCACATAAAGTAATGAGCTGTCATATTGAACCCATAACTATCTCAGACCATAGCCCAGTGGTAATGTCCGTGAATGTGGACTCAGGTGCGCGCCCTAGATACTGGAGACTTAATGTTTCCTTATTGAACAATCCTGAGGTGGTTCAAAAAATTAAAGAGGAAATACAAAATTACTTGGAACTAAACGATAATGGAGAAGTCTCCCCGTCCATTTTGTGGGGGGCGGCAAAAGCGGTAATAAGAGGTAAGATAATTGCTATCTCCTCGGGCCTAAAAAAGGAAAGAGAGAAAAAACAAGTACAATTGGAAAATAGTATAAAAAAATTGGAAAGGGAACATAAAAATTCAGGCAGCAAGAAGGTTTTGGGAACGCTAGACCAATGCAGAAGGGAGCTTAATGATTTACTGACATATAAGGCAGAAGGTGCACTACGGTTCACAAGTCAAAAATATTATGAAGCCGGTAACAGGGCGAGTCGTTTATTAGCATTTCAATTGCGTAAGGCACAGGCAGGAAGGACAGTGTCAAAGGTGGTGGACCCGGGCTCCAACAATTTGGTCTCACATCCTAATGATATTGCTAAGGCTTTTTCTACATTTTACAAAAAATTATATGAATCTCCAATGGTTGAAAACAAGGAAGATAAAATTAAAGCTCTTATGGAAAAAATCAATTTACCTAAATTAAGCGAAGAAGATTCACAATTTATGGTAGACCCAATTTCAATGGAGGAAATTGAAGAAGTAATAAAAACATTAAAAAATAATAAATCTCCTGGTGTAGACGGATACTCAGGGGAATTTTACAAATGTTTTGGGAAGGAGATCATCCCCCTTTTACAGAGGGTATTTAACTATGCTCTTGGAGAAAAGGACCCCCCTAAATGTTGGTCAGAGGCGATCATTACTGTGATCCATAAGGAAGGCAAGGACCCTACTTTCTGTGTCTCATATAGGCCTATAAGCCTATTATGCAATGATGTGAAGATATTGAGCTCTATCATGGCTAAGAGAATACAGAAGTGCATTACCAAGATAATAAATCCTGATCAGACAGGCTTCATGCCTGGACGACAGGGAATACATAATATTAGGAGAACTTTGAACATAATGTCTATAGCCCGTAGGAGTAAACAAACATCGATGTTGCTTAGTCTGGATGCGGAGAAAGCGTTTGATAGACTAGATTGGCTGTACTTGGAACATGCATTGGGAAAAATGGGATTTCATTCAATTTTTATTGATTGGATTAAGGTTTTGTATTCTGGTCCAGTATCCAAAGTTAGAGTTAACGGTTATACATCTGAACAATTTGGGCTGAGCAGAGGCGCAAGACAGGGTTGCCCACTGTCTCCGTTGCTGTTTGCAATAAATATAGAAGTATTAGCAGAATTAATAAGGGGAAATCCTAACATATCCGGGATATCAAACGGACCTAATCGACATGTCATATCGTTATATGCAGATGATGTCATTTTGTATATCAGTGACCCCTCAAAGTCCATCCCAATAGTCATGGACTGCTTGGATGAGTTTGGGATAGTGTCTGGTTACAAGGTCAATGAAACAAAATCGGAGGCTATGATGCTGGTTGGGGAGTTTCCATCTCATTTGGCGGGGAGGGTCTCATTTAATTGGTCGCCCCATGGTTTCAAGTATTTGATAACGTCAGACACCTCAAAATTATATAAAGCAAATTACGGTAAATTAATAGATCAATTAAAATTAGATTTGGCACGGTGGGAGATTCTCCCGCTTTCACTAATTGGTAGAATTGAGACAGTCAGGATGAATATTCTCCCTAGATTATTGTTTCTTTTCCAGGCTTTGCCTGTCCCGATCCCGGCCTCAGTGTTTAAGTCACTAGATAAGATGATGTCGGCTTTCATATGGCAAAAGAGGAAACCAAGGATTAAATGGAAAATGCTAGGCTACCCAAAAGATCAAGGGGGGCTTAATCTTCCAAATTTAAGACATTATTATTGGGCGGCTCAATTGAGTGGACTGGTGGAATGGATAAGACAAGATAAAGATACTAATTGGCTAGATTTGGAGAGAAATTCATGTCCACAGGTACCTCTTGAGTCATTGCCTTCTTTGGAGCTTAAAAAATGGAATAATCTCAAGTTAAATAATGAATGGATGAGTTGCACGTATAAAGTCTGGTCTTTGGTAAGAAAGAAATTGAAGCTGTCCCTATCAATATCGAGAGCCACTAGAATAGATAGGAATGAGGATTTTCTACCAAGCAAACTGGACTCGGGTTTCAGAGTGTGGACGGAGAAAGGTCTTGTTACAATTCACCAGTTGCTTGAGGGGAATTCCATTAAATCGTTTAAACAGTTACAGGATAGATTTGGTTTGGATACAAAAGACTTTTACAAATACTTACAGGTGAGAAGCTATCTGCTGTCACATAAGGATTGGGAGATTTTGAGACAACCACCAACCCCTTTGGAGCTGTTTTTAATTAGGATAACGGAGGAAAAAAAAGGGAAAAAAATTATATCTCAAATATACAACTGTTTGCAGTCCATAGTATCAGGGAACACATTAGAGATTAAATCGAAATGGGAACTGGAAATGACAGTGATAATAGAAGATGAGGAGTGGGTAAGGGCTTGTGAAGGAGGTCACAGAATCACAAACAGCCCATTGTGGAAAGAATTCAATTGGAAAACAAAAATGAGATATTTCAGAACTCCCCTCATGGTTTCCAAATTTGATGTAAATACTACAGAATTATGTTGGAGGGACTGCAAGCAGATTGGGGACCATACCCATGTGTTTTGGGATTGCCCTAAATTGGAGAGTTACTGGAAGGGAATACGCACAGAAGTCCAAGCTATTCTTAACATAGACTTACCATTAGACCCAAAAATGTATATTATTGGAGTGGTTCCGGAGGGGCTGGTGGACATACAGAAGGTTTATATCCTACATATTCTTTTGTTGATTGCGAGAAAAATGATTACTCTATCCTGGCTGAAACCTTTACCACCTACGACCAGTCAGTGGCATGAGAGGATATTGAAAATGTATACTATGGAAAAAATTACTGCAAAGCTCCAGATGAAGTACGATGCGTTTCTAAAAAAGTGGGCCCCAGTTATTGGATACTTTAATCTGCCTATATGAAAGCCTATGTTACTATGTACTATATGTCATGTCATGATATTTTTGTTTTGTTTTATTTTTGTATTTGTTTTTGTGCTGTAACTAGTTATATTTGATCTCCGAGTGAATGTCCTGATATCTAATTATTTAAATCTGATTTAATCTGTTTCTTAATATGTTTGCCGAATTGTCCTGTTTGTTTTTCTTTTATTGTGGTATTTTTCTGTTTTGTCTTTTCTTTCTGTCTTTTTGTGTTTTTATTTTAGTTTATTTGCTTAAAACATTTGTATGCTGTGAATATTCTCTGCAGAAAGCAAATAAACGTCTTTGTTCAAAAAAAAAAAAAAAAAATCTTCCAAATATTGCATATTTTATTACAACATTTTCTTTTAATATAGCAGATCTACAAGCTCACAACGGTTTAATTAAAGTGCTTATAATGGCCTAAGTGCCAGTTGCTTCTTTTAGGCTTGTTTTCCTAGACCTGGTTGCTTATTTCTCTTATTTCTCTTATATCTGGCAACGCTGATGAAAGTTTGAAGTTCAACTCCGCCTCGTCTAAAGATAACAGATGCGGCTTCGCATCGCCTTGACAACTTACTGTTCTGTCTGGAAGCGGATCACGTAATAAATGCTCTCATGTGTAATGAGAACAAAGAAGTTTACAAGGTTTAACCCCATTACCAAATAAAAGGCTAATAAAACGTGGAAAGGATATATATAAGCCTTTTCTAATGAACATTGCGCACCTTTACCAAGGTAAAAAGATGATGAAATCCAGCATACAAGTGGAACGCTGCTATCCGATTATGGACCAGAGCTTATTGATTACTTATTGATTAAATTAGTGCATTTTTGATTAATATATCACTGTCCTACGTCAGAATGGGGAATATTAGATCTTCTGGACACAGCTTTCATCCACTATTAGTTTCCTCATCAGATGGTAATATTTATTAGGCTGTTGTGTGTGGTGTTCATGTGATCAAAATACAGTAGAGTAGCCTACAGTAGACTATTAGCCTACAAATTAATACCGCGGCACGGACAGAGGTGCGTCAGTCCCTCCGCAGTTTCATTAAGGCATCATAGCCTATTTTCATTATTACGTGACACTTTGGCTGAGATGGCCCACTGGCAAATTCAACTCTAAATGCAACTGATAGCCTAGAAAATAAATAAAAAGCGGTGGAATCTACATCATGTCTATATGATGCATAGGCTACAAGCAATATATCGTTTGACATTTTTATTTGTTATTTTTTATATATATGTGTTGACAAATGTTGGGCACATATATATTTTATCTGAGGTTTGCCACTGTTGTAATTGATTTTGGCATGAAGAATAAAGCATTCTAAAGACATACGCACATTTCAGCCCTGGTAAGACAGCCTCAGGGCTGACCTGAGAACGTGCGCACCTGACGCACAAAACACAGACCAAAAAACTTTTATGAATCCGACTGCAGGTGTAGGATTCGTCCTAAATGCCGGTAGGTACAAAATATGGTCGTAAATCCCTTTATGAATCGGGGCCATGGTCCTTTCAGTGTGCTGGGACCTGGTTGGAGAGTGGTGGCAATCAAGGATTGGAGGCAGCTGGCCAGAGCCTCCAATCACTATAAAATAGTCACCTTTCCCAGTGCTTCTTTCTCTTCCACCTGGGCAACCTGGCCACACAGAGCATATTGTTTGTTTGATTCAGTCCCTTTACTGACCGTGGGTAGCTACCTGGGATGTAAGTTGGGGCTTGATCAACCCCGGCTGGGTCACCTGGGCGATGGTGTATGTTGCGAGACCCGAAACACCCTATGACCCCAGGCTACAACACTGATGATACATCCCAGGTGCATCCATGTGATGTATTCTTTATAGCCAGTCTATCACATTGGCAGCCATGTTTTTACAAATGTCACAGTACCACCCAGTAATAATTAATTTATTCCTTATTGGTATCAAAATAAAAAACAAAACAGAATGTGAATTACATATGATATATCTACTGTTGATGAATTCACCAATCCTGGGCATTATGGCATGTAGAAAAGGGAGAAATGTCAAATTACATTGTTAAATATGATTATAACCAATTGCTTTAATATATAATTGTACATAAAATCACTTGACTATAATTTATATATGCTAATTGGATTCCTAGATCACCAAAACATGGGGTTAGGCACCAAAATTACTTGTGTAGGGCAAATAATGAAGGAGTAATGGGCTTTTAAGGAACTGGTGGCGGCCATCTTGGAAATTTGACATTTCTAATGATCAGATTTTGGTAAACTTTTGATATGTTATTAAGTTACTTAATAACATTAATACTTAATACTACAATAAACCATTGAGAAACCTATAGTTCTAATTATTTTTGGGTCAAACCATATTTGCACCCACCTATGTTTTATTTCCAGAGAAGGGGTATGTCTAAAGAAGTCTCATTTGCAATAAAACTGTACTAGATCTCTCCACACAACCACTGGTTATTGTTTAATAGCATCTTAGGATATGCAGTAACAGCTTATTTAACATAAATGTATGTTTTTTTTTCTAAATGAGGGAAAGTAGAGGAGTACTCACTACAAAAGTACAATTTCCGCCTAAACTAAAGGTATGTTTAAAGGACTATATTTCAGTATTTCTTTATGTAAATTACATTCTGATGTAGAGTAGACACCTGGTTCATACCTCAGCAAATTTGATGAAGATAAGAGTGAGCATTCTCAAGTTATAGCATTTTTGGTCACCTTTGCCCTATTCGGATTTGCCTTTTTTAGAGATTGGGGTAGTTCTAAAGAATAGCCCAAAAAACTAATTTTGCCCCAAAATAAAATTTCACAACAATCCATTTCATTAATGGGAGACCCTAAAGATAAGAAAAAACATGGTTGTGCTTTGTTCTAACTCGGGTGGGGGTATCTCAAAAACTAAGGGCTTTTTTGAGGACTTGCTACAGGACTACTTAGTTTGTATGGCAGTTTAGTTTCCCTGCCAGGTTTTTGTTGGAGACATTTGCTTTATCTCTTTAAATTACTTATTCTATTTAATAAAATCATAAATTTTTGCATTTATCCCTTGCCTGTTTCCCTTCTTTGTTGTGGTCTGGGAGCCGGACCATAACAGTGTGTGCAGTATATCTGTGTGTGTCTGTCTGCTGAGGCAGTCTAATCCTGTGTGACTGGGTCCAGTGCTGTCAGCAGAGCCCAGACATGGTCGGAGCACAAGTGCCTGCTTGGATAAATGTACAGCTGGCCTGGGCCAACCTCTAAAGCTACGTCGCAATAAGATACTGCTGTAATGTACTGTATACTGTACATACAAATTGTAACCATGTTTTGAGTATGAAGAACAACAAAATACTTTATACCTACAAATGCCTGTACTGTATGTATACTAACATTTTATTTATGATTGTGGTGTTAAAGAGGGGGAATACTATTATCCCATAATGCAGATTCATGACAGGAAAAGGTAATTAATCAACTCTCGCCATCAGGAGCGCTGTCTCTGCCGTGTGTCATTTTAGATTTCTTTGGCTATTCAAAAATAGCAGATAAACAAGCTCATGGCGCGTCACTTCGTGCCGCACTATGAGCTTGTAGATTTAATTTGTGAAATATATTGTTTAAAAGCGAACATTTTGAACTCAAACCTTTGCTTCTGGGGGTCCCTGGAACATCATATTTTGAGATGGGGGTCGGCGACCAAATACATATACATTTTGGGGGTCCTTGACATGAAAAGGTTTGAGAACCACTGATTTAGAAGACATGTGTAGAATCGGCCTCAGCCTCCCCTCAATCCACAGCCACTCAACGGCCCAGTGGTGCATCAAAGCCTCCTCCTACGCTCCGTGGACCGGGTGCAGTCCAGGCACCCAGGGGACGTCGTTTTCGCAAGAAAAAAAAAGATGCAGACGGGGCAAACACGCATCCAAGAAAAGACACTCAGTTGGACACACAGCTACCCCAACAAACGGTAATGAATATATCCTATATAAAGAACTGACTAATGATATCACTGAAGTCCTTTCCTTTCTATCTAACTACCGCTATAGTGGGGTTAACTCTTTTAGCCTAAAGGTAGACCTGTTTGAGCGTTTCCAACAAATTAAATTAAAGCACATTCTCCTAAAAGCCCTGTATCAACTGGTGCCTCAGTCAATCATTTTAAACCCAAGAGTACCTTTTGCCCTAATGTAATGCATCATTCCATTAACACTTTTTTTGTAGACTCTTAGAACAGGATATCAATGTTAATGAACAACCCTTTGGGTGTCTAGTCATTTATCCCTGGGAGAGGGGAAAAAAGCCTTTCCTGAACTGCTTAAGGACAAAGGTCTGTTTTTTAAGCCTGCTCATAAAGGCGGTGGCCTAGTGCAGTGGTTCCCAAACTTTTCAATGTCAAGGACCCTCAAAGTAATATGTATTTCGGCCGCAGGCCCCTTCGGAGAATAGTTTGTGCCAGGGAGCAGATTTCCGGCTATTGTCAAATACACGATGCATATAAGGTCCAGGCCACAAATATCGACAAGAAATACGTCTCAGTTGGCAAACTCTATAAAACATTAAAGAATGATCCTATTTTGTCATTTCATAATGAGATTCCCACACTCATGTGTATGCTCTCTCTCTCACTCACTAACTCTCTCATTCTCTCTCTCTCTCTCTCTCTCTCTCTCTCTCTCTCTCTCTCTCTCTCTCTCTCTCTCTCTCTCTCTCTCTCTCTCTCTCTCTCTCTCTCTCTCTCTCTCTCTCTCTCTCCCTCCATATACAGATCACCTGGTTTCCCTCATTCATGCGGTTGAGGCAGAGTTGAGAACTTTGTGACGAATACAACCCCTGGCATATGCAAATGACTCCTGATTCACACATGGACAGTCTGTGTGCAGTGAGTGAGTGAGAGAGAGAGAGAGTGTGAGTGAGTGAGTGAGTGTGTGTGTGTGTGTGTGTGTGTGTGTGTGTGTGTGTGTGTGTGTGTGTGGGTGAGAGAGAGAGAGAGAGAGAGAGAGAACAAGAGTGTGTTTGAATGTGCACCAAGTGTCTGTGTATGTGTGCTATTAGGCGGGTGCAAATATGGTTTGACCCCCAAAAAATTGGAACAAAAGGTTTCTCAATGGTTTATTGTAGTATCAGGTGTACTTGTCTGAAATTTCTTTATTAGGAGCAACCCCTTGAGATGAAACATCTCGTTTTCGAGGGGGTCCTCAAATTACACAATACACTTCATACAGAAAGACAAAGTATTTTTTACAGACACATCTGACAACAACAACCAGACAAAACAAACAAAACAAGAAACAAGACAAAAAACAAACAACGATAACACAACAACAACAACAACTACAACAGTACACATAGCACATATATGAAACATTGCGTCATAGATCAGTTACAATGATGATTAGTCGAAACATGAACAGGTAATCTCAAGGTGAGAGGACAGGGCAGTTTTGAACAATTGAAAAGATGTTATTGAACGAATATGAACAGGTAAGTTGTTCCACTCAGAAGGAGCTTTAAACATAAAAGATTTTTTGGCAACTGACGTAGATGCAGTTGGAACTTTGAAGTAAATCTGTGAACAATGTCTTAGTTGATGTCTAGAAGTGAAAGGTTCCATAAGCTGTTTAAGATACTGTGGATAATCAAAATGAATACATTTAAAAATGAACTGCAGCCAGTGCTGCTGCCTTCTTGATGTGGGAGATGGCAGGTTGAGATTTTCATACATGGTGCAGTGATGGGTCAGATATGGACAGCCAAGAATAAATCTACATAAGCGGTTGTATATTGTGTTAAGAGGAAGAAGGTTAGTTTTGGGGGCAGTCTGGTAGACTACATCAGCATAATCGAGAATTGGAAGTATAAGTTGTTGAACAAGTTTCTTTCTGACTGTAAAAGTAAAGCAGTTTCTATTACGGTATAGGACACCAGTACTGAAGTTGATTTTCCTGACTATGTTATCAATATGACATTTGAATGATAGCCCTGAATCAAGCCAGAGACCTAGGTATTTTATGTGATCAACTCTATCCAGTTGAGTCCCATCACGACAGTAAATATTGTATGGTTGATTTGTAGTTTTAGATTTAATATTCTGATTAGTCCCAAATAGCATTGTTTTTGTTTTAGTTTTGTTGATAATTAATTTATTAGCTGAGAGCCATGATTCCAGATGATTGAAGTTTAATTGCAATGTTGACTGAATTTGTAATAGGTGAGTTTGTGATGTGTATATGACTGTGTCGTCTGCATACAGTTGGACATTACAACCAGAAAAAATAGACGGAAGATCATTGATGAAGATGGAAAACAAAAGTGGGCCTAGGGTTGAGCCTTGAGGCACACCATGTTCATGCACTGCTAAGTCTGATTTACTGCCTTGTATGACAACACAATGTTTTCTGTTGTGCAGATAGGAGTTGAACCAAAGTAGAGCATTTCGAGACAGACCAATAGAATATAGCTTGTCAAGTAGGAGATAGTGGTCAACCAAATCAAATGCTTTGGTTAAGTCAATGAAGATTGCACCGGTAAGTTTGCTATTGCCAGATGAAGAATATATATCGTTGGTGAGTTTTAATAGGGCAGTAGTTGTAGAGTGATTTGAACGGAAACCAGATTGAGAAGATGAAAGAATATTGTATTTAGAGAGTACTTAATAACATATCAAAAGTCTACCAAAATCTGATCATTAGAAATGTCAAATTTCCAAGATGGCCGCCACCAGTTCCTTAAAAGACCATTACTCCTTCATTATTTGCCCTACACAAGTAATTATGGTGCCTAACCCCATGTTTTGGTGATCTAGGAATCCAATTAGCATATATACATTATAGTCAAGTGATTATAAGTACAATTAAATATTGAAGCAAAAGGTTATACGCATATTTAACAATGTAATTGGACATTTCTCCCTTTTCTACACGCCATAATGCCCAGGATTGGTGAATTCATCACCTATACATGTAATTCACATTCTGTGAATTTCTTTGGATACCAATAAGTAATACATTCATTATTACTGGGTGGAACTGTGACATTTGTAAAAACATGGCTGCCAAGTGATAGACTGGGAATATTACACAAATCTTGGAAGAAATTCCTTACAGAGAAATGTCTTCACCAATTTGTTTGTAAAGTCTGGTTCCCAAACTGGGGGTCCCCCAAATGATTTTGGGGGGTCCCCAGATGGTTAGCTTAATGTGCAACATTGTTCTCACTCAACAGTAAACAAACCAACATACAGTATAAGTGTGGGTATCTGCACATTTCTAAAGTTACAATTTAATTACTCTTAAGACTATATTATCTATATATATATTATCTCAAATATTAGGTAAGAAAGAGGCAAACATTGTGAAAATAGCCGATGTACAAGCTCACAACGCTACACTCAGTAGGAAAAAATGGCCACTTGTGGGCCTAGAGAGGGTGTGCAAGTCAGTACAGAGCTATTACAACATGTATCTAGTGTCTTCTACTGGGTGTCTAGGCAGGGGTGGTGGAGGAGTGTGGCGTGGATAAGGTTCAGATGAGCTTGTCACAAACATCTCCTTATTCCTGTGAGTAGTTGTGTGAGGTTTTAGTGCAAAATTAATTTCACATGTCTTTGTTTTGTGATTGGTACTGCTAGCAATAAGCTTGAACCTTGATCTTTTTTTCTGGATAATTGTAACAGCAAGAAGGTACGTATAGGGGACAGCCCATGACGCCCTGGGCTCCAGTCTCCCCATAGAATTCCAATCTAACCGACCTCCACGCCCATAAGGGGCTGTGTCCCTGCTGCTATCCAACAAACAAGCATTGCTTTCGGCATACACCAATTTTTTGTTCTGGAGCTGTTCTGGAGAGGGGAGAGGACGCTCTGAGCCATAATGATAAGTCACTGGGGGCCCCTGGGAATATTAATGGTCAGCCACCACCAACTCTCCTGTGAGCCAGTCCGACATAGACACCCTTGTCTGCCTGACACACAGTCATGCACCACCACTTGGAGGTCTTACAACCACCACTATGGGACCCGCCAGGAGGTCCATTTGGGACCAGCATACATAGGGACACGACTGTCTGCCTGACACAGTCTTGCAACATGTGGAGGTCTTACAACCACCACCACTGGCTACCTATGCTAACTCAAGAGTGCCTATCTTGGGAGTGCCTATCTCGGGAGCCAGCGTGGAGGTCCACTTGGGACCAGTGGGACTATCCAGTGAGCCAGGCGACATAGGGACACTCCTCTCAGCCTCACGCATTAGCTAAATTCCAATACCTTAATTTCTGCCTCCTCCTCACTCCGTCCTCCAGCGTGCCGTGGCTTAGAAATCGTTTGCATCCCAAATGCTAATTTGCTTTTGGAGGAGCTGAGAACGAGGAGAGCGCAGGCTCCCTAAGCCACTTGGAGTGAGATCTGGCAAAGAAGTTTATCTTTCATGTATCGTTTGCAGAACTGTCTTCGTTGAAATGGCGTATCATTTCTGTTGGAGGTTTTGCACATCGGACATGGGGGAGATCAGAAGCTCAGGGTCTCCTTGGCTCCTAACTTTGCTCTTCTGTGCTCCAAGTGCCCAGGGAGCAATCCAGTAACCCCCATACTCCCCTCTACCCACCTGAGGGGAACCCTAGGCCCACTAAACTCTAGACCAGACCCACCCCGCTTACTCCCCTCTGTCTAGGCACCCAGTTCTGACAGCTCTACACTAACCTCCATAACCACCCCATCCCTCTTTGCACACTCACACTGAATACCTTCCAAATGTGTTAAAACGTTTTTTAAACATCTATTCAATGTTTTTCAAAATCTTGTCTACAAGATGACACTGCGCTTGTCCACGAGAAAAATGTATATTCTCGTGTATGTAGGGGAGGAGTTATGAAGTTCCTGTGGGTAAGGGGAGGGGTGCAGAGAGATTGGTTCAAAATGCAAGAAATTGTTTTTGGGTGGGGTGTATAGTCAAAGATTAATTTAGTTTGGGCAACATTGAAAACAATACTATATTGCAACTGACAATATTCTCTGCCACCACCTTCTGCAAAGTAAGTAAGTAGGACATTTATTATATAATTAGTTAAGTTAACTTGAAACGGGTGACCATTTCAGAGGGTGTTAATAGAGTCTCAAACAAAATATAGGATTTCACAATTATCTAATTGTATCTCTGCAATTTGGACAAGTCCAATGGATTCCCAGGCCCCCAAAACATGGGGTTAGACACAAAAAGTACTTGTTTAGGATAAATAATGAAGGAATTAAGCTATTTTTTAAAATGGCCATCTTGGACGCCATCTTGAAAATAACACCTTAAAAGTGGTCAAACTTTGGTAGACTTTTAGTATGTTATTCAGGACACCACATACTACGAAAAACAGTTGAGAAACCTTTTGTTCCAATTTTTTTTGGGTAAGGTGCTTTTTTTTTCATATATGCACCCGCCTATATGTAGTTTGTGTTTGTATGAAGGCATCATACAGCATACGTTTTTTCAAACAATGTTTTTTGTGTGCAGCATGCGTGTGTGTATGTATGTATGTATGTATGTATGTATGTATGTATGTATGTATGTATGTATGTATGTATGTATGTATGTATGTATGTATGTATGTATGTGTGTGTGTGTGTGTGTGTGTGTGTGTGTGTGTGTGTGTGTGTGTGTGTGTGTGTGTGTGTGTGTGTGTGTGTGTTACAATGTACTGCATGTGTGAGACTGAAGCACTGTACTGTACACTTATGCCGTATGTGTAGTGTGCATTAGAGGTCTGCAAGCCTGATGGGCCCCGACCGGGCTCATTTCACCAGTGAATTGAACCTGATCTACGTTATGTCATTTACGTTAAGTTACTTTAATTTCTGAACATCTGACAGCCTGATTGGGAATGAGATGTGTTTTGTTGGAGGAGGCGACGCACAGCGCTCCTGACACATAAACAGTGAATGAGGCTCATATAAGGCTCATTAAAGTATATAGTTACCCAATACGCCCATATATGGGCAGGACCATGGCCACATCACTCTGACTCAGACATAACCATAAACAAACCTGATATGCCCATACATAGGCAGGACCACAGCCATGTAACTCTGACTCAGACATAACCATAAACAAACCCAATACAGCCATATATAGGCATGTCACTATGACTCAGACATAACCATAAGCAAACCCCAGAAATAGGCATGTATGTAGATCCGGTTATCCAGAGCTACAGATCCGACCACAATGCCCATATATGGTCATATGCACATATGGGACCAACCCACTCTAAACTCGGTGAGAGCATCAGAAAGGACTTGAGGGAATGTGGTGCTGACGCAACCAATATGCCCATGTATGGCCATGCCAATATACAGGGTATGGGCATATACCTGTATATACCCTGCCCATATATGGGCACAAAAGGGACACAGACAAACAGAGATGTGAGGGCCACGTAGCGGCCCGAACCTCTAGTTTCAGTAAAATCACAGTCACAATACAGAATGTTGAATTAGTAGGTAGGCCTAACATTTTTTGGGGTAAGAGAGAGAGCGAGGAAGTGTGTGCGTGACACTGGCCACACTGAGACAGAACGTTCTCGCTGGCTCTGTGTTCCTTGCAACACAGGGGAGATTTACCCCTCCCTTTGCCACATAAACTTAACTTGCCCTGTGAAAGAGAGAAAAAGGAATCTAACTATGTAAGGAAACTGTCGCAATACATGAAGCGATGGCTCTCAACAGCCTGTAGTGTGGATGGTGGATGGAACGGTGTGGTGGATGCATCTTGCTGCTAGTAAGATACTAAGATCCATAACAAATATCACACACCTAACACTACACAGGTATTGTCGACTTCGACCGGCAAGTGAGAAACTCAAAGTGGGCAAGTTTAGGCACAGCTGACAAAGCGGGGGAAATAGATTGATCAGCGCCATTGTGTCTGAGGTTCTGACACACGAAAGCTTGTGAAAGATGTATTACACCAAAACCACATCACATCGATAAATCAGTGGAATTTCTCAACATGAGAGGTGGAATTGCAGGACCAAAATCGGTGGCTATTGGAGCTGTGAAGAGGTGCGTATATTTTCCTCTTGGATGCACGGTTCGACTCAAGTGTAAAATTAGGCTACTCCTCTTGTCAAACCCCCATTTTAGAAAATGTACCTATAATAACTGATGAACTAATATACAGTAGCTATATTTTATTTAGTATAGCAGTCTCAGTCGTTACACAGTATGTGCACGCATGTGTTTATTCAGTGTGCGCACACTCACCAGCGTTTGTTCAGTGCGTGTATGTTGTTAGATTGGTGAGTCGTGACTCGTGAAGGAGGGGGGGTCGTGAGCCATGGCCAAGTCTTTTTGGGGTGTCGCCAGCCAAAAAGGTTGAGAACCACTAGCGTATGGGACGTGTGTGTCACACGCAGCATAGAGTGACGCGCATCAGAGATGTATGGGTGTGTGTGTGTGTGTGTGGGCATATAGAACGTGTGCATACGTGACTCTACAAGCATACATGTCGGCATGGTGTGTGAAACCGAGCCATCATGTGACAGAAAAACATACTTACTTGGGTCCGACTTGGAAAATGTGTCTCTATCCAGGAGGTTTCTGAAAAAGAATGACAAAAAAAAACATTATGTAATACCAAATGATTTCACATTTCCATTACCTGCAGTGCTACAGCTTTCACTTTAACATATCACAGAGAATGTATATTGCAAAGTGCTATTCTAAGTAAAAACTGATCACTTCATTAAACGTCACTTAGATTAAGCTTCATTCCCTGTTCACTTCAACTATTGTTTACCCGCTGTTGCGAGTCATTTATGTGTTAACATCAAGCGGACTGTGAAAATCCAAATTAGGGCCCCCATTCATATTTCAAGCATTACAGAGAAAACAGATGGGCTGGGACCTATTTTTCACTCTTCATACTCCCTGGGCACAAGCAGCAGCAGCCGTGGTTGAGGAGAACGCCATCAAATTTACATGACTTCTCCCGGCTTTCAGCAAGAACAAGGCAGAAATGCACCAAGGAGGAATGCCACCGTCGAGCAGATGCCCCACGCCAATGAGACATTTGTGCTGTTAACGAGCATCGGAGGAGATGACATTAAATATTCACACGAATGTGACAGTGTTTGGAGAGCCAGGGGGCTGGGAATCAAGGAATCAAGCTGTTGGGAGGAGTTGGGGGTTGGGGGGGATTTCAATGCCACACCACATCCCTTAAAATGGAGGGGAGCAGGGCCGGATATTCCTTGTACCGTGTGTCCCCCACCAACAAAAGAGAAACATTTAGGTTGAATTGAAATGCAGTATATGAGCCTGACACTCATGACAATTAAATATGACGGTCTTTATGCACAATAGGGTCATTCATACCAGGGTCATTCATACCAGGGTCCCCAAGGGGTTCGCCCTCTCCCTTTTCACCCCTACACCAAATCTCTTCGCTGAAAATCTATAAGCACATCTACAAGCTCATTGCAACGTGTTGCATTGCAACGTGTTGCAATGTGCTTGTAGATGTGCTATTTTCGCAGAATGTTCGCCTATTATGGCTTGCCCAGAATAGGGACGCAAGGATGCATGTGGTTAACCAAATCTATGATGTACTAGTTGAGTTGTAATCGTTTTGCTGCAGGCTAGATACATTATCATGACACCGTGTGAAATTATATCTGATGTTATGTAAGCTAGCAGAAAACTGAATATTGTCCCTGGGGACCGGATTTTGAATGAGGTTGAGATTGTTGGTGGGCAGGGGCTAATACGGTAGGTGGACCTCGAGGTCCAGGACCCCTGGTACTTGGTGGACCTACTAGAGATTGAATTTATTTGGCATCCTATCTAATTGGTAACAACAATTAACTTCCAGGTAGGATAGAAAACCAGCAGTAGTACAAGTTGTTGCTGTTGTTGTTGTTGTTGTTGTTTTTGAACCTGAAGAACAACCCTGGGTTTGATTGACCATACCGTAAGTCTTGTGACTTGAGAGTCACTGGTTACAGATCAGCTGTGAACAGTGGATGAGTCAGGCTAGTACATAATCCATAGATGGTCCAGTGGAGCTGATCTCAGGCCTGCCGGAGACACAAAGAGAAACGGAGAGAGATGGAAAGAGGAGGAAGGTTTGCATTCTCGTGCTAGCTGACGGGGAGAGCGAGAGGTGCTGCTGACAAGCAGCCAGGGTCTTTAGGCGGCTGATGGCTAGCGATGTGTCTGGATCAGGCACCCATGTGGAGCTGATCCCAGCAGGCCCCAGATGGTACGCCACTAAGCTCAGCTGGCTGAGGCACGCAGCGACAGCATGTACACCCACCGGCCCTTCCCTGGCTACAGACCTCAAACGTGATAGTAACTAATGGAGCTGCACCGCCCGCACGTAAATACTCACATGTGCTGGAATATCTCACACACAGACTGAATACAAACACACACGAAGCTTAGTACGAGACATGCATTAAAACTTCAGGTCAAAGTTGTAAATAAGAATAATGGTCTGCCTGGTTAAATAAAAAACACATACAACACATGAATACTAAATACAACCAAACACAACACACTACACACTACAGACACACTACAGACACACACACACACACACACACACACACACACACACACACACACACACACACACACACACACACACACACACACACACAAAAACACACACACAAACACACACACACACACACACACACACACACACACACACACACACACACACACACACACACACACACACACACACACACACACACACACACACACACACACAGCCTTAAGACTGGAGAATTCTCTGCAGGAGCGTGAAAGTGTGGGAGGTGTCTAGCATGTGAAGGGGCCTCTACCTGTCAAATGTGATAATGTTGACAAAAAGACCACATCACCAAACATTAAAGGTGAGAGAGAAAAGTTGCAACAAGGAACGGGAGGAGGAGAAAAGCCAGAAAGGAGAGAGAGAGAGAGAGAGAGAGAGAGAGAGAGAGAGAGAGAGAGAGAGAGAGAGAGAGAGAATAGGGATCAATCAATTCTCTTGTGCAATTAAAAGAGACTGCTGAATTTTCAGAGAGAGGGAGAGAAAGAGAAAGGATTCATTTGAAGCATAGTCAACAGGGTGGCGGGTGGAGAGTGGCGACAGATGTTTGGTATATTCCAAACTAGAGAAGGGTGAGCGGAGGCACCCACGGCAAAGTGGCGAGGTGTGTTGATTGCGCTGGATATATTATCAGTGGGTGTATTACAGGTGGATTCAAACATGACCAAAGGATGCCATGATGAGCAGGTGGTGTAAAACGATCTTAGGAAGAAATAACAAGCGCAGTTAATACGTTTGACTCTGGTCTTAAATGAGTGTTTCTCAGTGTAAATGCAGCCTATTGTTTGTTTTTTTTTGTTTTGTTTTTTGGGGGGGGGGGGGCTTTCTATGCCTTTATTGATAGTACAGTAGGATAATTCCTTTTAACAGGACGTTCATGAAAGTCCTTGCGGGCTTGTTTCCAATGAGGGCCTGTGAGCAATTAGGGGTTAAGAAAAATAAGCGAATACTCCAGCCACATAAGTCTCCAACACAAGTTATTCTTTTCTCTCTCCAGGCAAGGAAAGCACGGCACCATCGAGATGGGAAGGAGCGAACGAGGGATTTGTTACAATGGGTAGTAAAAATGACATTGCCCTGTATCTCTACCTGTATTTGGAATAAAGCCTGTCCGCGAGCCAAAAAAGCTCTTCTAGAGTTACCAAGATCATCAGGAGGACTGGGGTTGCCTAACTTTATGTTTTATTACTGGTCAGCAAATATCAAAAAAAATATTTACTGGGTATCAGTTCATGAAAACAAACGTGGCCCGACTTGGGCCCTCATGGAATCACTTTCTGATCCTGTGGTTTCTCCGGTGTCCATGCTGAGCTCTGCACTTCCGGGTGGTACTATTACACACATTAGTAATCAGGTGATAAAAAGCTCTCTCAAAATCTGGCGCCAATTTAGAAATCATTTTGGTTTTAAAAACATGTGTGGCCATATGCCCCTGACTAACAATCATCTTTTTCCTCCCTCCCGGACGGACACAGCTTTTAAGACATGGCACTCCAACGGCTTGATATTTTTTTGCGATTTATTCGTAGATGGTACATTTGCCTCTTTTGAAATCCTTCAACAGGACCATGAGTTACCAAAATCTCACTTTTTTAGATACCTCCAAGTACGTAGTTTTGCTAGGGAACATTTTCCATTTCCAACAATGCCAGATAAGAGTATACTAGACACCATACTAGACTGGGACCCATACACCAAAGGAAGCGTATCTAATATATATAAGGCCATACAGGAGATTAAACCGCCTCTCTTGGACAGAACAAAACTAGCCTGGGAACAGGACCTAGGTATTGAGCTGGAGGAGGATATCTGGGAGCGCTCTTTGAGACGCATTAATACCACCTCCCTGTGTCTCAGACACTGCTTGATCCAATTTAAAATACTTCATCGTTTGCATTTCTCGAGAGAAAAACTGTCCAAAATGTATCCTGATATAGATTCTACCTGTATTAGATGTAATCTGGAGCCAGCCACTGTTGGCCATTATGTTTTGGGGATGCACATCCTTGACTCAGTTTTGGAATAATATCTTTAATGCCTTCTCATCCATTTGTCATAGCCTATAACAATTGAGCCCAATCCAATAACTGCTATATTTGGAGTTCCCAATGATGATGTACCAATTACCTCTCCTCAGGCCAACTTCATAGCATTCTCTTCACTTATAGCCCGGAGGCTTATTCTCCGCAATTGGAAATCAGATAAACCTCCAACGTTTACGAGTTGGGTCAAGGATGTGCTGTCCTTTATACCATTAGAAAAGCTCAGGTACAACAGATACAAGTCTCGCCGAAAATGTATAAAGGCCTGGTCCCCTTTTATTGAATTCACCCTTACTCTGTCTTTTCCTACAACTACTGGAAGTGATACTGTATTTTGACTCAATAAGTGTTTTCATTTTGTTCCTGTTTACTGTGGTTTCTAGAAATACTGGTCACTTCTCTAACTGTACTTGGATGTGTGGTACCCTATATTTGCCAAATTCATTGCTAACTGTCTGGTCTGGATATGCTAAACCCCCTTAAGCGTATTAAGAACTTTTCTTTTTAATTTTAATTTCATTCATTTTTTGTCTATTTTGTTTTCAACTCGAACTTCAATTATTTACTGCTCTCGTATTTTATTTTATTCTCCCCCATTTATAAATGTTGTTTTATTGTTGTAATTTTATTTTTGTGAGGGAACCGGGGAGGGTGGGGTATATGTGGGGTTGTATGTCCTAATAACTGAAAATACCATAAATAAAGTTGTAAAAAAAATCACACCCAGTGTGAGTAAGCGGTGCCTACTCTGTTTGATGAGTGTGTGCTGTCATTCAGGCGGTACAAATCTATTTGCTGTGTGGGCGCTGGCATTCAGACGGTATTACTCTTATTTGTTGTGTGGGTGCTGGTATTGAGGCGGTACTGAAAGATTATTTGTACAGTTTTTATCAACTTTTAAGTATTTTTACTCATTTTAACTATGTTTAAGTATTTTTACTCATTTTTACTACGTTTAAGTATTTTTACTCATTTTAACAACCTCAGTAGTACTCATTTGAGTACTACTGAGTATTTTTACTCAATTTAAGTACGCTTAAAAATTGTTACTCAATGTATTTACTTTAAAGTATTTTTAGTCACTTTATTTACTTTAAAGTATTTTTTACTCGTTTTTACAACTTTTAAGTATTTTCACTCTTTTTATCAACTTTTAAGTATTTTTACTATTTTTTTCAACTTTTAAGTATTTTTACTCATTTTGAGTACTTTTAAGTATTTTAAGTATTTTTACTCAATATAAGTACTCTTAAGTATTTTTACTCAATGTATTTACTTTAAAGTATTTTTAGACACTTTATTTACTTTAAAGTATTTTTTACTCGTTTTTACAACTTTTAAGTATTTTCACTATTTTTATCAACTTTTAAGTATTTTTACAATTTTTTTCAACTTTTAAGTATTTTTACTCATTTTGAGTACTTTTAAGTATTTTAAGTATTTTTACTCAATATAAGTACTCTTAAGTATTTTTACTCAAGGTATTTACTTTTAAATATTTGTACTCTATTTACTTTTAATAATTTTTACTCACATTGCATATTGGTCATTTTAGTGTGTGTGTGTGTGTGTGTGTGTGTGTGTGTGTGTGTGTGTGTGTGTGTGTGTGTGTGTGTGCGTGCATGTCTTTAAGTGGCGCATGTGTTGCACTGTGTCCTGTTTGTGCTGCAGTTGCTTATGCCGTGCTGGGACGGACGGACACGCAAACACACACGGTCAAATGTAGAGCGGCTGGAACCGCAAAAAAAAAAAAATCAACGAAAATCGCTATGGCGATGATGTGACGTCATCATCACTGCCAGCAGCCACCTGGCGTTGAACAAACTGCGGCTGCGCAGAGAGTAAACAAAAACTGTCAACAAAGACTATCAACTTACAAAGTCGTCATAGATACCTGAACGCGTGTCATATATACGGAGTCTGACATCAGTCTGACACTACCTGACATCATCGTAGGGACATTAGGGCCACAGCCGACAGTATAAAAGGCTCGATGTGCCTTAGTTGGACACAGTTCCAGCAGCGACCCCGAGCAACATTAACTAACAGAGAGAGAAGCATCAAGAGACTCCAGCAATAATCAAGCCCATAGCCTGACGTATCTCAACTACAGCTGCCGTTAACACTGACTGATTCACATCAGCATCATCAACGGACCTGCTAGTCTGCTAAACCAGAGGATTTATCATCATCAACGGCCACAGAATCTACAGTTTTGATCACAGCTCAGGCTTTAGATCACAATTTGTCCGATTTTGACGATTTTTCTTCTATTTTCTTGCTTTTTTTTTACCAGCTTCTTCAACTAACGTCCAACTAGGTACCATGTCAGAAGACCGTAGGATCGGGGAGTTGGACGACTTCCTGTCAGAAGACAGTGGGATCGGGGAGTTGGACGACTTGCCAGTACCTCAGAACTCCACCGGCCTGAAGAAGGACGTGGATGCCAGCCTGCAGCGGTTGATGGCTGTGCAGCAGCTGAGAGCCACATACAGCATAAAGATCAAGAAGGGGTTCTACAAAACCAAACAAACGTCAAAGTCACCATCTACCAACACGGTGAAGGTTTTCGGTGTACGGCTGGAGAGTCTACCTCAGTATGATACTGAACATGGGAGTGTACCACGGTTTGTGGTGGATGCATGTTCAATGCTGCTGGAGCACGCAGACAAAGAGGGCCTGTTCAGAAAGACAGGTTCCATTGCTCGTCGGAAAGCACTCAGGGTCAAGTTGGATGCGGGCGAGGAGTGTCTGTCCACAGCAGATCCCTACAATGTGGCCTGCCTGGTGAAGGAGTTTTTCAGGGAGTTGCCGGAACCGGTCCTGCCCGACGAGTTGCATGATGCCTTCCTGAAGGCCCAGCAGCTGAACAACGAGGAGGAACGCACCGCCGCCACACTGCTGCTGTCCTGCATTCTGCCTGACAGAAACCACAGCGTGCTGCGCTACGTTTTTGATTTCCTCCACAAGGTGTCCAAGAGGAGTGCAAAGAACAAGATGGACAGCAGTAGCCTGTCTGTGGTCTTGACCCCAAACTTCCTTCCATCTGGAGAGGGAACTAAGAATATGGACGCCACAGAGAAACGCCTGAAGCTGCAGACAGCAGTCATTCAATGCTTCATTGAGAACGCTCAGGACTTCGGTGTGTTACCGCAATTCCTTATGGAGAAGGTTCCAGCCATGTTGAAAGACGAGAGGCCCCTAGGATGGAGAAAGAGACTTGCAACTTGGATTCGAACTCGGATCCTTGTCCTTCACAGGGCATGCACCAGCTGTGTGAGCCACCAGGAGATTGCCCATTCTGCTCCCCTTTGGTCTGAGCTGGATGAGCAGTGGTATCAGCAGGAGTTTCAGCGCCAACAAGATTCAGCCCGGCTTTTCTGTGTAAGGGAAGCGAGTTCAAGAGAGAGCACCACCAGCTTCCGTGCCACCGAAGACTAAGACTTCAGCCCGGCTTGGGAAGCGAGTCCAAGAGCTCAGAGTACTTTAGTACACCTGAAGAGAACCTGCTGACGCCCCAGTGTGATGTAAGCGCCCTGCGGATCTCATGGAGCGGCGAGACGCCCGACGGAGCCCAGGAGTTTGGACCTCTGGAAGCAGGATGAGAAAAAGGAGCAGAGCCAGGCAGATGTTGTCTCACTCTGGTGGGTCACGAACTCTGGGTGGATGTTATCATGCCCCGGGGACTTGCCTTGCCTAATGGTTGCCGATGGCCGCCCTAAGCTGATGTAAATTCTCCAGAGATGTCAGCAGCATCGAGACTGGGTGCCCTAGAGAGGAGGGAAGATACCTCGCGCTGTGTAAAGCGGGCGAAGTTCTTGTCTGCACCTTGGAATTGGCTGTTCTTCAGGAGCTGGGCCCTTCGGGTGGCGTCCAGCTTGTGGAGTAGTGCCGTTGCAGTCGCGTCCACATCCTCCCTTGAGCCAGCCTGCTGATGTTCACGCAGGAGGTGATTGCACTCTTCATCCCAGCCCGGGTTGTAGCTCGCATTGTAGCCGCGAGGGATTGTTTTCTTTGCTGCACTTAGGAGCACTGCAGATGCTGAGTCCACATCAGCATTGTCTGGGTCCGGGAGACAGGCTGATGTTCTCTCTGTCTCTGCGGTGAATGCCTGCCAGTTGGCCTCACGGAAGTTCCACCTACGGACAGGTTTACCCCCTACCGGCTGCACCAGTGAGGGGACTTTGATGATAGACGTTCGATGGTGTGACCGGGGGAACCTATCGACCTGCCTCTCCGGAATTGGAAACTTGGTGGCTCTTTGGGGTCGAACAGGAGCTGAGCATTGGCGTTGGAGGCCCACTCACACAGCGTCTCTCCGTCTGGTGTCGTGTGGGAGTATCCCCAGTCAGTGTGCTGGCAGTTAAAGTCCCCTGCATAGATGGCAGGTGCCTGGACAAGCGTTAGGGCTGACACGGTCAGTGTAGATGGTGGAGGCTTGTACACATTTGCGACAGATGTTGCCTGTATCCTGGTGGACAGCCACTCAACGCTGGCTCCTGGTGGAGATTGGCCAGTGACTGTCCACCCAAGATCAGACCTCACAAAGGTTGCAATACTGTGCTGAAGAGTGGGCGCCTAGACATTGTGGGCACCTCATTGTTGAATTGGCTATTCTTTGTGAAATGTAAAGATATGGGGAATTTGGAAAATGATCTGAGGTAATTAAGTAGGTATACATGATGTGAACATGCTTGAACATTTAAGGCCCAATACTTCTACACTTGCAACAAATTGCTACAAAACCTCTGATCAGCCAGTCAGTAGGGGCATAAATAAGTAGTTGAAGGGTAAATTTGTGTCTCTTAATGGTGTACCATGCATGTTCGGATCCTGTATAGTTTACATTGCTTCGGATCATTTTCCAGATTCTGTATTTTTTTCATTTGCAGGGAAATTGCCGATTTGGCATTGGGGTGCCCACAGGGTTTGGGTGCCCACTCTTACGTATACCGTTCGATTAACTGTTGCACGCCTCCAACAAAGTTCTATTGTCATGTCAATCAGTTCATTTTTAATCAATTTTGTTTATGTATATATTGTATATATATCAGTATTGGTGTACCCACCTGCTCCGCTGTGCTGCAGAACCTCAAATGTATGTGTAGGCTGTCAGATTCTGCAAACAGCATAATTAAAAAAAAAAAAAACATTATACATTTTTACAAAAAAAAAGTTATATCAAGATATTCTAACATTTTACTTTATGTTGCGTAAATGGCTAAAAGACAATAATCTTTCATCAATTCCTTAGCTAGAGTAAAAAGGAGTCTTATCTGCCTACTATGTTTAGGTACTGTAGCTTGTGTTTATGGGATAGGGTTTAAGGCTGGATTAAATTCAGAAAATGTGCTCAAAGTAAGTGATGTGTGATAAATGTAGTTTGCTGGTAATATACTGTACATCACAGGGTGTCCATTGTAGAGCAGCAGTGATGAACTGTAGGTCATGGTGGGATCGGGCTCAGTCTGTTCTCCCCCCCCCCCCCCCCCCCTTCCAATGAATAGATAATTATGTTCTCAGAGTTCAAGTTTACATCTGGTTTAGGGTGCATCACTCTCACATTTAATGTGAGATTTTTGGATGCGAGTTTTGGATGCAAGTTCACTGTACAGCTTTTTAGCACAAAGCCAAGCCAGCCCTTAGTTTTCCCTCTTAAGTCAAATGTGCCAGATTGTACAAGAAATAGTAACGTCAAACTGTACAAGAGGTGACGTAAATGTTTTGTTTTCTTTCTTTCTGTGTGTATTGAAGACGTTCCTTCACTGTGGCCTCCTGACACTGTGTGTCAGTGTGGGACCATAGCGTGGGCCCCAAGTAATGCCTCTTCCATGGCATTGTGCTTAATGACACATGATCCAATAATCTGAACTATGTTCAGCTACCCATAATGTATGTGCATGATTTGATTTGTGGCGTTGTGCATGTTAGTGCTTGATTGTTTTTTGATTTGACACAAAGTGTGTGTGTGTGTGTGTGTGTGTGTGTGTTTGTGTGTTTCTGTCTCATTGTGTTACTCCTGGCTTTAAATCGTGGCATCGTAACAGTTGGTCTTTAAAAAAAAAAAGAGTGTAACCATTGGCGTGTAATCCTGTGTATGATTTTATGTGGACTCTGTTCGCCTTGTTTGTTTTTGTATGTTATTTTGTGTCCTTAATAGTTTGATTGATATATATTGTAAAAAAAAAAAATGACATTGCCCTGACCTTGTTTACAAATACGGATAGTGCTATACGTTTCTGTTTTATTTAGTTATTATTGTATGTCATTTTATTTAGTGATACTGGTGATAAAATGACTGCCCCTATGGTAAACGGTAGACAATCTTCTAACTCCATCTCCAATCCATGCTGTATCATCCAACCAGTAAGAGATGGTTCGAATGTTAGTGGCCCAATAATAGATAGAGAAATGTACAAGTGACAACCCCCCATTCATTTTGGATGTTTTATAATCCCACCCACACGAAAGAAAGAAATGGTAGAATCTAACCGTTTGAAGAATGCTTTAGTAATAAATACGGGTATGGTCTGGAATATATATAACAGCCGCGGTTAGAAATACCATCTTTACAGCATTAACCTTCCCCAGCAAAGACAGAGGAAGTGTTCTCCAAAACTGGATATTATTCGTAAGTTTATCTATCAGGGGTCACGTGGACATATAAAGCAGGATTTTGGAGACATCTATGTGTCACGATGAAGTTCAGGAGGTGTAGGACTCAAATGCAGAATGACAGATACAGGCTGAGCAGTGAATATTCAGGAGGCTTTATTAACAAAAAACCCCACAAAGGGAAAACACAGGGAATCTCTGACTCAGGTATACACTAGACAATATCAAAGACTGGGACAAGAACTAACCACAGCAAAATACGACGACGAACTGACAAAGAAGCAAACACACAGGGGCATATATATAGACAAGGACTAACTAGACACAGGTAAACACAACAGACAATCAACATTGGGATAGGCTAGCGGACTAAGGGGACACAGGTGGAAACACTGGGAATCACAGGACTGGTTAGACAAGACAGGTACGGATAACTAAGCAGACAGGAAACACTAGGAACAATACTACACAATAAAACACAGAACACCAAGTCAACAACCTACACAGAACTAAAAGACCAAAACAGAACAGGAATACAAAGTAAAAGTCCAAAAGTGATAAACACAGACAAAGTCCAAGGGCTGAGGAGCGGACCGTGACATCTATGTGCAGGGTGCCACTCCGCCAACTACATGTGCCCCACTATACACCAGTAGACCTGGTCCAAGCAGGCATGAGGCGGACGGCACAAACCGTTGTCATAATTGTGATCATTGTGATTGGTTTTCAAAGCAGCGGCCGTAGGTTTGTTAGGGCTGATTTTCTCCACTGTTCTAGCCCATATATTGAGATTTAGATTTCCCCAGACGTATCAGTGCGGCGGAGATGTAGGCGTCTACACGCATGAGTGCTACATACGCCCAATCACATGCACATTCTCAGTTACGGGTGTACGGTGTCTTACTCAAGGACACTAATTTCACTAAATGCCTGGAGGAGCTGGGATTTAACCCAAGCATCTGTGTCATTTCAGATTTCTTTGGCTATTCAAAAATAGCAGATCTACAAGCACACTGCGCGTCACTTCGTGCCGCGCTGCGAGCTTGCAGATCTGTGCAAATCTTTAGATATATTTTTAAAGCGAACATATTTAACTAAGATGCGGGTCCGTGGCCAAATACATTACATAAAATGTTGAGGGTCCTTGACATGAAAAAGTTTGAGAACCACTGATATAGCAACATAAGTTTTTCATAAAACTGTTAGGATGTCACGATGTGAGACAAGTGTTTGGACCCAAGTGCAGAACCAGGCAGGCAAGCAGGCAGGCAGATCAAGTTCAATGATGATTTATTATCAAACTTTCGATATAAGTTGTCAATACAGCAGGACATACAAGGCAGGACACAACATGACAACAACTATAATCTGACAAGAGAACACTGGACACAGGGAGGACTAAATAGACACAGGACTAACAAGACACAGGTGAACTCAAAGACAATCAACACAGGGATTGGCTGGGAGACTAACAGGACACAGGTGGAGAAACGAGTAGTCACAGGGAGGAGAGACAAGACAGGTAGCAAACACTAGGGCAGACAGGAAACACTAGGAACAATACTACACAATAAAAGTACAAGGATAACAGGAAACTATACACAAGATACAAGGATCCTGACATAGGATTTAGAAAACCCCTTAAGCCCTACACTACATTGAATGACAACTAACGAAAATAGCCAATCTACGAGCTCACAATGTGTCGCGATCCGGCGCATTGTGAGCTTGTAGATGCGTAAAATAGGGATGCCAGGTTGAAAGTGGTAAATACGTCAGGGAGAGGGGACTTCTATCTGCAAAGCCAGTGGAGGAGATGAGGCTCGTCTGGATGTTCTCCTCAGAAGGAAATGCTTGGCATTAAATGTGCCTGCTTTGCATTTCTGACAGAATCAGAATAATAAACCAAGAGTGTCAGTACAATTAATAAGCTATGCCACCCTTTATGAGTTATCAAACAATTAATGTCCATGCTCCACAATGCAAATTTCCTTCATCAACAGTAATTAATAGCATGTTACAGACTCAATGGCTGAAGCCTACCCTATATACAGCACAGACAGCATTTGTCATCTATTGACTATCTGCTCTAAACAAACCTGATACGCCCATATATAGGCATGTCACTATGACTCAGACATAACCATAAACAAACCCGATATGCCCATATATAGGCATATATGGATCGGGTTGTCCAGAGCCACAGATCCGACCGCTATGCCCATACATGGTCATGTGCATATATGGGATCAACCGACTTCAAACTCGACTCGCGCAACGGTAAGGTCGAGGGAGTGCGTTGCCCGGCCCGCTGCTGAGTCCGACCGATATGTCCATAAATGGGCATATATGGATATCCAGTTGTCCAGACGTTGTACAGAAGATATATGGGCATGCCAATATACAGGGTACGGGCAGAGATCTCCATATATGGGCACAAAAGGGACACAGACAGACGGGTACAACGGACGCACTGACAAAACCCCCGACACTATGACTCGGTGCGACGTAGGTGTAAGGAGAACTCTATATTTGTATGCTATGCAGTAACTATATGTCACTTTTATGGAGACCAGAGAGCTGGCAAGATAATGTGATACAGTATGCAGCTCTTGTCAAGTGTTCATTTAAAGCTGCAATCCGTAACTTTTATGTCCTACCCCGAATTAGAATCCTGGTTTACCGCATGAGAGAGCAAACATCTACCGCTCTTCCACGAAGCAATCTCCACTTGGTCTGAGGAAACATTGAGCTCATGAGCTTCAAGCAGTACAGTAACAGTAGCGTAGGTGCCCTACCCAACACCAGCGTCTACATTTCTCAATGGAAGAGTAGGGACACCACCTCCAACCACTGCAGATGTGCCAGTTACAGATGTTATGTTATGTTAAAATAGGCCACTCTACGATAAAGACTGGTTAAAATAATGTTGAATTCATTAAAATATGATCTGGATTGCAGGTTTAACTCTGATAGTGTAAAATTGACCTGTATTCCTGTAACATTTTCACAATTTCACTTTAAGAATAAAGGAACACTCAGGATTAATTGTGTTTTCATTAAGTGCGTGAGAGCATAGCTGAGGCAGTAGAAACCCCAACCACCTGCAGACCTTGATGTTGTGCGGCTGAAGGACACACACTCCATTAGCAGTAGTGAGACCTCCAAGCAGAGGGCATTTCATTCCACATCTTCAGTAACTAATCCTTTTCAGACTTAGAAAGGCTCCTCTTGATCCCACTTCTCTTTTCACATGTATTTCTTCACTGGCTCTAAATGTGAAGGGAGAATGAGAAATGTACTTTTGGAGAGAATCACTTTTACTGTGGAACTATTGACAGCATGCCAACTCGATAGTCCTCAATTAGTTTTTATTCTGTCAAATTGCTTTTTAAGGACAAACAACTGTGTTGAAATCCGTGACTGGCCTTACTACAGTATGTAGCCTTAGATCTATAGATAGATATTTATTCCCAAAGTAAGTCATGGCTTGACTGTGTGCCAAAAAAATACATTTCTGCTTTATTGTACAGCGAAGTAATAATGATTCATATACTGCAGGTGTCTTCATGGTGCAATACCAGCTGTATTTTCAAGGCCAAGGCTGCAGTCCCTACACCCATAGGCTTAAAAATAGCCAACACAGACACATATTCTCCTCCCTCATAAACCTACTCTAAACTATGGTTCAAATGTTTACCGTACATGCATGTTTTAGTTTTTTTATAATCTATATAGGTGCCATTTTAGGTGCCAATATGATTGAAATCCATGCACTGTGGAACCTTATTTTAACAACTTAAAACCATATACTGTAGTAACAGAAGAAGTAACAATATAAATGTGTTGTGAGCTTGTATATGTGCTATTTTTGCAGAATGTTCGCCTCAAGAATAGGGATGCCAGGGTTCATTCATGTGAGTTTTAATCAAGGGCCAAACATAGTAATGAAGAGCCTCAATCTACCCGATAGACACATACTACAACCCAGCACAGAACACCCATTCTCCTTACAAATTGAATGGGTCAATCGGCTGGGTCTGACTGAAAGTGATCAATACAAAGTCCTTTGATGGATGTTAGAAAAGTGAGAGACCTACGTTCCCTGTCCCAGGCACTCCTTTCAGACAAGGTGTGCCAGTGCAGTTGTTGTTTTCACCAGGGAAAATAAAAGTAGGTTTTCAATAAATCAGAAGGCAGAGAAATCCATTTCTCTCTCTACATTAGCGATGTTTTTCTCAGAGCGAGAGGGGAGGCTTAGCAAAGCTGAGACAAAGTCACGACATCAGCGCTCTGTCCCTGTACCACCCCCATTTATTTTGGAGTGTAGAATACTGCACCAAGCAAGGAGCAGAGTTGTAATCTGGATCCTATAATGTCTTGCATGTCTCTTCCCATTTCCCTTTCCTGCCTAAATTAAAAAGTATTTCTTTACAAAAAGAAAGTACTAATAATTGTTTCTATGAACTGAAAATCATATGCTGAACATTACCCAGAGTCTTAGGTTTACATAGGGCTTGAGGCTCTTTTGGATGGAATTAATTAAAACATTAGTTATCGCCTTACCGTTACTTGTCTAAAACAACCTCTTCTTTCAACTGTCCATCTCTAACTAGTTCTCTCTTGGAAGCTTAATATAACAAATTGTCTTTACATCAGTCACCAAGAAGTCCCACAGCATAGCAGGTAAGATTGGCTGTAGCTTTTGTGTGAAAGTGATGGACCCAATCTTCTCTCTGGAGTAACTAGTCAAAGCTACGGTGCCTTCCTGGAGCTTTAACTAGGCCAAATTTGCCTTTAAAAACTCATTAGTGCAGCCACTTACCATAACCCCCAGTGGGGACCTCACAGTTATCTCTCAATACAGCCTGGTGGGGGTCCCCATGCGCCCTTATACCGTGGTAACCTGGGAGAATCTGTCCAATTTGTAACTGCCACCTGATGCTGTTGGTTTAATGCTCTCTGCTACGATTCGCTTAAAGGCACATTTCATCAAACAAATAAGCACTTGATTGATGCTCAAAGATAGTGTAGCAGTTATGGATATGGAACCACATATGTACCTCGCTCATCTTGACCTAAATCCTGTTAACAGCTTTCTCACTGCTTTCCGACTCAGTGCCCATGCTGCCTGGCTTAAATAATGAAGGCAAAACCACTATGGGGACAGGACTGTTCACTTTGAAATAGCTGATTAATTCTGCACATTATCTAACGCATTCCCCAAACCATAAGCTATCTTGATCTAACTCATCCATGCAAAAAAATAAACTCAAACATACATTTCCAAGTATGTTTAACAGAGCTTCGTGAGATCATCATCATTCATTGAATGATGATGATCATCATGGAAGGATTGTTTTGTAATTACTAAGTTACTTACTACAGTAATTTTAGCTTTTAGGAATTCAAAAAGAATATTTGAATGACGTTAACATTACAACCAAAAGACTGAAGCACTTTACTCTGCAGGGGAGTTTCTTTTTTATTACCCATTGCATCCAATCCGTCATTTTCTCCCTCAAACATGGATGGCTTTTTTAACGCCTGGAAAGAATTAGATATAGGTAAGATTGCGGTAATATGATCTTTATGTAAAGGGGACATTTGCATCTTTTGAGCAGCTTCGGGAAAAATATGACTTGCCGTGGACTCACACCGCTTTAGGTATTTTCAAATCAGGAACTTGGTGAGGGAGTATCTGGCAACGGGGGGGGGGGGGGGGGGGTTCTTCAGCCGCACTGAGGACCCTGCTGGAAAGCATCCCAGCCCAAACATTAAAGTAACTAATAATTGGGCCGGGCGACCCAAAAATGACCGTAATAATCCTAAAACGGGAGCGAAAACATATATTTTTTGTTTTTGTTTTTTTTGGGCCCAGCGGCCCACTGGCCCAGCGGCCCACCAGGCATTTGCCCGGTACGCCAAATGGCCAGTCCGCTGCTGGCAACCCCTGGTAACTGTATGGGTGTTTCAAGCTGTGCGCAGGTTCAGACCAGATAATATCCCTCTTGTATAACAGACTGCAAAGTCTGTGTCACCAAAGTACAAAGTACTAAACTCCAGTTTAGAGGATGTCCATATTTGCTCTTTAAATGCTAGACATTGTCTAATCCATTTTAAAGTACTTATATATTAAAAATGTGAGTCTGTCGAAGCTGACCTGCGGCACAGCTTTGCTCTGTGTACCAGGCTACAAGGTTTCTGGGTCGATATCTTCAGCTTCTTCTCAAGAATATCTGAATTACAGATACAACCTGAGCCTTAATAATCTTAATAATAATCTAGTCTTAATAATATTGGGAATATCATATGTATTGAGATAAAAGACACAGCAACATCTCTTGTCATATATGGACTGATTGATTACAGCTAAACTCATTTTAATGTGTTGGAAAGTAAAAGAGGTGTCTTTTGGGGTTTTGTTTTTAACGTGTCTTGTCTTTTTTTACCTGGAACTTGTGACCTTTGTACTGTTTATATTTTCATTGCTTTGTATTGAGAATCAATTGAAAATCAAGAGACTGAGGAAACGTCAGTCAGAGTTAGCCTAAAGCAAAGAGAAAATATTTTCCATTGCATTTAGATTATGGAATCATTGGCGCCTGAAGTAGCATGATAATCTGACAGCCCGTCAGGCAATGTACTGATTCTGAACCCTCATAAGATGCAACAGTGAACAGAACAGACAGATCTCTGACATTTTAAAAGACAATTCCAACAGGCAGTAATCCAAAGGCAAATAATCTGATTAAGGGCTAAATTACTATGTACTGTATCTCTTACTGCTGGTTTTCCCTCCTACAAAATACCATATGAGTCACATGCACCCTTTCACACACTCATTCATACACTGACAGCAGAGGCAGCCATGCAAGGCACCAACCATATCGGGAACATTTAGGGGTTCAGTATCTTGCTCAAGGATAATGTACATCGTCATTATTATGGGAAGAGCTACTGTAGGATCAAACTGGATAGGACAGTGGTTCTCAAACCTTTTCATGTCAAGGACCCCCAAATTGACACGTAATAGCCCGCGGACCCCCATTTGAAAAGATATGCCAGCAGGGACCCCCATAAGAGAAGATCTTTACGGCTCTAGCAGTGATTCTCAACCATTTCAATTTCAAGGTTTGACATGCATTAGGCTACGGACCCCCATTTAATGGTCATTCTATCTCTGGGACAACAATTTATATTGTAAAATCAATGTTAATTTAACTCTGAGTGTGTACACTCTCAGAGTTACAGACCTATAAGGGTCAATTTGGTTCCTAACTATCTATCATTTAGCTGGGGACCCCCTGGAACTCTCTCAAGGACCCCTGGGGGTCCCCGCACCCCACTTTGAGAACCAATGGGATAGGTAACTGCTCCACCTCCTGAGCCACTGCCTCCGACTAGGGAGTTCATTATAAACCTGTTTGTCCTTGTCAGCTGTCTATTACACCAGATATTCGAGCATCTATGTGGGAAGGCAGAAAGTCTTCACTACTAGAGGACCCTGAAGAGCAATAAACATTCTGCAGGAGACACGAGGTAGCATACCTTCCTATGAAACTGTCTCTTTGTTCTCCTTCCTCGAGGAAAGTGAGCTATCCGTCGTGACACATTGACCCATGCATCTCAGCAGGTCAGCGTCCCAGGCTCCGATGCAGCCCCATCGCAACACGTTTGAAAGGATACCTTCCTTTAAAGGGGAATACCACTCATTTTCAAACATTGAACCATGTCATAATATACCTTAGAGCTGTTGTGTGGAAATGAAATAAAAGGTCCCCCGCCTTCTATGTTGCCTAGAACTGCAGAATTGATTGTTGGGGTCATGTGATCAGTGACATAGGGAAGGTGTACTCTTTGGCCCGCCCTCTAGGCTACTGCATTCGCTAGAATGGAGAATCTCACTTCCAGCTGAAACAGTGCGACTTGTAGTAGTTTATATAATGGCATAATCCCATTTCACAAGACATTGTACTTGTAGATAATAGAAATCAATTGGCTGAAAATGCTTTAACAAGTCTTAACTTTATATTCAAGTCGTACATGACCCCAACAATCAATTCTAAAGTTCTAGGCAACATAGAAGGGGGGAGACTTTTTTCTTATTTCCACACAACAGCTCTAGGGTATATTATGACATGGTTCAATGTTGAAAATTAGTGGTATTCCCCTTTAACCCATCTAAAGGATCCCTGGCTAATAAGCCAAATATGTCTTAATACTATAACACTAATATTATAATTTCCGTAAAATTAAAAACACCTTAAATATTTTATTTACTTTAGAAATAGTTAATCTTTCACTCAATAGTTGATGATGTAATTTGTCCATGTGTGGTCCAGCCCTATGGGATGTATGGAATTCACGTGCTAAAAAAAAGTATTTAGAATATTGTTTTGATGCTCTCATATTAACCTTAGGAAGTATTAAGTTGTTTGTTTTTTTTGTTTTTAGTTATCACGTGCATTCCATACTCCATAGGGCTGGACCACACATGGTCATATGACATAAATAATAAATAAAGAAAAACATCACATGGACGGGAGCGGTCCCTATTGAGTGAAAGACAAACTATTTATAAAATAAATAAAATATTTAAGGTGTTTTTCATTTAAAATGTTAGTTATGTAGGGCAAGTATAAGGGCAAGTATAATGTATTAACTACCCCCCTCCTAGGGCAGTTAATACCCTCACAAAAACATGTAGTAATACTGGTCGCTATAGGCTACCGCCTCCCCCATGACAGCCGGGGCGCCTGATGGAGGGGAAGGGAACTGGTTGGAATAACGTGTTCCTTCCACGCGTTACGTCACACCGGGGATCTCCCCCCTGTCAGGTGACAAGAAGGTCAGTTGGCTCTCATGCATTGAAGGAGGCATGAGCTCGGCCCTGGGCTCCCTAGGCTGGTGATGGGAGTGTAGCGCCCAGGATCACTTAGAAATTTGGCATCGGGTGAAAAAAGGGTTACAAAATCATGGGATAAAAAATGTATACAAAAAATCCTTTTAAGGCCTGAGGCCGATTCTACAAATGTCTTCTAAATCCTAACAAACGTATGTTTTCTGTATCAGTGGTGCTCAAACTTTTTCATATCAAGGACCCCCAGCCCCCCCATTTCAAAATGTTTTTGTTCCAGGGACCCCTATAAGCAAAGATTTGAGTTAAAAATGTTTGCTTTAAAAGTGTACATATATTCAAAGATTTGCACACGTTTTTAAAAAAAATCAAAAATATCAGATCTACAATGAGAATAGCCAAAGTATAAAATATGGCTAAAATAAGAAATTACACAGATGCTTTCCTGGTCTAACTATCTACCGCACAGTGCTAATAGATTATGATGACGGCCATGCAGACAATAACTCTAAACATCTTCATGTGTATGCATGTTTCACAGCACAATAATGTCTGCTTTCTTAATGCATCCCATGCACTTGCACACCACAGTCAAAATTATTAAATAATATGAACTGAAATCCGAGACATGTCGGAAATCAAATATCTCTTATAATAGAATATCTGATATTTCTCACTGATCTATCTGATAGAGTCTGAGTGATTTGTTTGAATGGTGCCTTCCATCTCTGTGTGCAGGCTGGGAAGAAAATGAATATCAAGTGCCAATGTACCCAACAAGCTCCCTCAAGCTCTTTGTGTATGTGTATGTGTATGTGTATGTGTATGTGTATGTGTATGTGTATGTGTATGTGTATGTGTATGTGTATGTGTATGTGTATGTGTATGTGTATGTGTGGCGTGTGCACGCACTTGTGCGCTTTATCAGCAGCTACTTATGAAAAGATGAAACAGTAACTGGACTTGTAGATTTTCTATTCTGTGTTTTACGCACATCATAATGTCTATGCAATATGGTTTGACCAACCAAATAAGAAATGCTTTGAAAATCATGAAAATATTTTCTTACAAAGAATGTGACTTTTTCAAATGCCAACAGCCGCAGACACAGTAAATGTAAGATTGATCTAATTGATTCACCTGTCAGCTACAGGTATCCTATTTAAGATGGCTGTGAATGGATCCCTTGTATACCAATATTGATATAGAATAAAGAATTGTCAAATGTCAATAATTCTCCATTACAATGTTGGCAGTATCAAATCCAACAATAAGATTTTGTGACCATCACAGGACTCATGTTCACTTCAGGACATTACTAAACACCTACAGTAGACAGTACATTACACAGCGGATGAAGACACACACATGCTGCGCTTGCTGGGTGTAATTCCACTCCCTTATTGACCCTGCATGGAAATCACACTGACTGGGTACAGAGGTCCACCTGTAAAGAGCAACTGTTTCTGATTGTTTCTGTTCTAAACTATGCTGCCCCACCCCGTTGTCTAGGTCAAACACAATGGGTCATAACGTGATAAACATCAGGGCACCCTGGTAGCTCAAAAAAGTTAGTACACATAGCCATAATGTCAGCCATAATGACACATTTGCTGCCAATTCTCTAACACCCTCTTTCCTGTATAGACTCACAAGTCAGTCTTCTCTAAATGCTTTGCTCAATATAGAATGAGGACAATCGCACAGCTTTTCGCTAAAACAATTATACGTATATAATATATATATATCAAAAATGCATTGCAAAAACAATCCAAAGTCCTTCATATTGGGCCAGTGACATGATTGGTTTCCAAAGCAGTGGGCGTAGGTTTGTTAGACGCTGTAGTAATCCCCATATTGGTAAGCAGAGATCTTCGATTGTCTGGCAATGTGAGGCTATTTCTGTATAGTAGCCACCCCCACAAAGAATGATAGACAAGAATATGACCCATACAGTATCATATCCTCATATTCTATTCAGCCACACTGTCACACAATCAAATTAAGACTGATGCCAAGCCAAGACTAATAGGTATTGCTAAAATACGGACATGGTAAAGTCAGAGCATCATGGTCTACCCACAATAGTGATGACCCACAAATGTTCAAACCCTTTCACTCCATTCCGATACACCCATAGCTGTGCGTGCGTGTGTGCGTGGCTGTGTGCGTACGTGTGGGTGTGTGTGTGGGGGGGGTGGGGGGCGTGGATGGGTGCTCCAGCAGTTGATTGGGGTTATCTCCTCTCATTGATGTACACTATTAGGCTGGAGCTAATCAATCTGTCAGTTCGCTTCCTGCATGAATAACCCCAGGTGACATGTCTGGCAATAAGCCTGGATTTACTGACTAAAATGAGGAGAGTCCTTATCGGAGGAAAAACATCAGTGATTATTTGTGTTCTCATAGATATTATCCACAGAAGACAGTGATTCCCAAGATTACGGTCAGTATGATGGCAGAGAATTAGATCCAATTTAAAGTTGTTTAGAGCACCCTGATTGGCAAAGGGTGATACTACTTTTTAACAGAATAAATCCTATTCAGGCTACATTAGATGTACTCAATAATTAACTTCAGGCAGGCGCTTGGGTGGTAACGTGCCTGCCCAGTGCCCACCCATTGTGGGTTTGGATCCACCGTAGTGCATCCGGCTTTCTCGAGCGTCTATCTATCTATACAAACACAATTGGCCCGTGTTCGGGGAAGGGATTAAAAGCCAGGCAGGGAGGGTGTCTACTGCACGTATTCCTACGGGCTGGGGCGGCACCTGTCAGCAGGGAGTGTTGGGCGGGATGAGTACGTCCTCCTGGTGGGGGCTCCTCACTGGCAGGTGAGTCAGTAGGCTACAACAGCAGTGACAACAACACGCAAAATGTGTGCGGGGAGGAACCAATTGGCATAGCACTAAAAAAAAGTGTTCTTATTTATATATTTTATTGTCAAAAATTGAATCCTCAGGGACTGATCTCCTCAGAGAGGTTGTGTGAGTCAGTAGCAAAGAAAATGCCTGTAGCTTATATATGGTTGAATATTACAGATGAATGTCCTCTCCACTTAAGCCTCACTCGCTTTTTTTCCCTCGCCCATCCATTTTGCATGTATTATTTTTGTGTTCCCAAAGCTATAACAACAAGAGAATAATTTCCTCTTGTTTGAAAGGGGGGGGGGGGGTGGGGAATGGCACTCAGTTGGAAGAAGCATGCACCCTGGGCTGGGAGATGATGTGCACAACAGCGGAGTCTCCGATGATGTACCGCTGCTGGGTACCACAGCCACACTCTGGGAGATGCATTGCAGTTTAAAGCATAAATGATTGCAGCCTCCCTCTTCACTTTCTCCTTCCTGGCAGTTTGTCTTAACCCATTAATTACCTATCATTTTAGATTTTAGCTATATAGCACATTGGTTGGCTATTCAAAAATAGCAGATGTACAAGCTCATAGCGCAGCACGAAGTGCCACGCTATGAACTTGTAGATCTGCAATTTTTTGAAAAATCATGAACATTTGTGCAAATCTTTGAATATATATTATTTTAAAGCATTTTAAAGCAAGCAAATATTTTCAACTCAAATCTTTGCTTCTGGGGGTCTCTGGAACAAAATATTTTGAGATGGGGGGTCCGCAGCCAAATACATGTACATTTGGGGGTCCTTCACATGAAAAAGTTTGAGAACCACTGTAGTGTCCAGTGCCACTTGTATTTGGAGATCATGCACCAGGACGTAGGACACAGGTGTATATAATTAAATGTGATTAAATGCACAGACACAGGCATAACTTAATTATTGGAACCTCACAATCTAAGAGAGTAAAATGCGGTCCTGTCTCCGAGATTCTGTGAATTATATGTTTGAGTATGAGTATGTTTCTATGTCAGTGGCAACCACTGACATTAGAAACATACGTTATTCACATTTTGTAGAATCTGCCTCAGGTTTTAATGTCTTAATTGACGAAGGAAAAGGGACGAGTGGAAGCGCCAAAGCCGTCACACAAGGGTCAACAACGTTCCTTTACTTAACACATGCTGAAGGTATATTGGGACAATAAAGTCTGAGGCTGAGCTACCCTTTCACCCAAAGCGCACCTGCGCACGGAATCAACAGCATCCTTATGTGGGGAAAGCTTTCGCAGAAAATAGCAGATGTACAAGCTCACTCACAACATGACATGTGGCAGCGCTATGCCTTATGAGCTTGTAGATCTGCTATTTTCTGCGAAAGCTCTCCCCACAATAACAGAAAACAGAAAAGACACTCACTATTAGCCTAGTATAGAGCCCTGCCCATGCTGAGGGACTCTGGTCACCCATGTGAGGTTAAGACGCAGTGTGGGAAACGAATCTGACCAAAGATTAATATGTTGAATGACATCCATTCACAGTCCACAAGCCCCATGCTTACATTCATTCACAAAGCTTATGGATGCGCGTCACAGCGATCTACTCTTTTTATGAACAGAATGATGAATTGAATACACAGGACAGGACCCAATGGAAACAAACAAGCCATAGTGCTTTCTTGGGTTTAAACATTTTAGCATCCTTTTGTATGGAACTGTACCAATCAATCAATCAATCAAATCAAATCAAATCAAATCATATATCAATCAAATCAATCAACTCAATCAATCAAGAAATCAACCAATCAAAGGCTACTAGGGTAACTACTTTTTTTTAGGGCAAACTGTTAATAAAGTAATCAATCAATCATCAATCAATACTAGGTAACTGGACACTTACTCACCTACAAGATACAGAGAGTTCAACTTTGGTGGCAGGTATGGCAGCGGTGAACGGGTCGAAGTCCCCAATACACGCCATATTTATTCAAGGTATCGTCGAATTAAATGTCCTCCTTCTTTGCGGGTCCCTTTTCCAGTGGCATGTGATGGAAGAAATAACGTCTAAAATAACAGTTCTCTCTCTCTGTGTGTCGGAGAGGATTCAGAGGAATACCAACGTGTCTGCTGCGCTCTGCGCGCCTCGCTCCATGATCAGTGTTGCCAGATTGTGAGAGAGAAACAAGCAACCAGGTCTATGAAAACAAGCCAAAAAGAAGCCACTATAGGCTAGCCTGGTAAAGCCCCTCCCTCCGGAAAATCTCATTTCCATTTGATGAGATTTCCGGAGGGAGGGTTTACCAGGCTAATTATAGGCCACATTGGCGCCTAACCCTATACATCGGCTATTTGATAATAATTGTAATAATAATAATAATTGACAATGAAAATTGTGGAATATTTTCAAATCCACACAAATCTTGTATGGGGGTCTCTGGCACAAAATATTTTCAGAAGGAGGGGTCTTCGGACAAATAGATATTAATTTGGGGGTCCTTCATCCTTGACATGATAATGTTTAAGAACCACTAGGAACCATTTAAGAAACAAGCCTAAATAAGCAACTACACTTTAGAAACAAGGCAAAAAAAAACGATTTATAAACCAATAAACCAATATTTACAAACGACTTTACAGAAAAACAAGCCCAAAGTCGCTTATAATAACCAGACATGGCAACACTGTCCAAGATGCCTCGCGCTCACATGCTGATGCTATATGGTGAGTGACGGAGGAAGGAGCTGTGTGTGTGTGTGGTGGTTGGCCCATAGTGTTAAAAGGGATGGCCTGGGCATGTGAGGAATGGAGATAAGAAAAATGTCTTCGTCCATTAATTAACGAAGAAATACTAAATGTGTAGCCAATTAAGCCAACAGTGTGTGTGTGTGTGTGTGTGTGTGTGTGTGTGTGTGTGTGTGTGTGTGTGTGTGTGTGTGTGTGTGCGCGCGCGCGCGTGCGTGTGCATGTGCATGTGTGCACACATGTGCACGTGTGTGTGTGTGTGCACGCGTTCGTGTAACATAGTCTAAGCATTCCACCCTTCTGACATCTGGCCTAGTGGAGACTAGGGACAATAAGCTATTATTAAAATAATAATAGCCTACATCTAGCCTAGGGTAATGGACCATGCATAAATCAGACGCAATTATGTATAAGGATGTAGATATTGGATTATAGTAATTTTTAATTAGCCTATACAGTAATTTACAGCCATTCCACAACATGTTTTAAAAATAAAGCAGGCACTTTTCTTAACAATAGACAAACAGGGTATTCACCCAACTTCTCATTGGCAGTCTCGAAATGATCGTTGTGTCAGGAGGCAAAGTTGATATTTGTTTAATTTCACGCTAGCTCACTCTCAGTATACCATTGCTGGGGGTTTAGACAGCTGCAAATGTGATGCAACTTAAAGCCAGAAGAGAAAGGGCCTCCTGAGCCAACCCCTCAATTAAAGTGACAGATTCTTGTACCAGGCCTGTGAGTTAAAATAGCCACACCTGCCTGCGTCACCTTATGAGCAATTTAATCGGTCGATCAAGCACCTGTTTAATTAGTTGAGGTATGGTCGATGATCTGTCAGTTTGTGTTCAGAGGGTAACTTGATTGATTAGGTCTGTTATAGAACCCACCATGCATAGATAGACAGCATGTACAAGCATATAGGCCTACCTAGTAGCCTACCTACTACCCCTTACCCCTGCTCTGCCCTGAACTTAATTTTTTTTTTTTTTAAAGCATCAAGGGAGGTATGCATGATGGCCCTCCCCACCGGATGTTTCAGTCCATTCTATGTTGTCATTTCATGGTTAACTCACTTAACCTCACTCACTCCATCACACAAAGGCAGGCAGTGGCTACTGCATGTATTATTTGCCTTCTTGTTTACATCTAGCTAAATGTTCGATCAACATCAGCATAGCATGTCTGATATAAGTTCAACTCAATTGAGTGTAATCAGGTGTGGCATTCAAATTTAGTTTGAAGTATGAAACATGATGCTATGTGTTGCATGCCAACATGGAATGACTTTGTATAGTCCATTCAGCCTCTGGGCCTCACCTCTCCATGGTGGGTGCGGATCATGCACCCGCCGTGACCAAGACACAGTCCCACACATACAGGACCTTTTGGTCCAGGTTGTTGGGAAGGTGATTTGTTTCTAAGGTGGACCTCTTCCAAGGACCAAGGCTATCACCCGGCATTGGTTCATCTTTAGGGTTCCTGTCTGTTCAAATGTCTGCACCTTTTGTCCTCAAGAACATAGTGAAGACTTTCCAGCGAGCGCAGCGACTAATGTATTTTGTGCTCAAAGACCTTGAGGTCCTTTTGGTCTACCTGAATGATATCTTACTCGCTAGCACCTCTACGATAAAGCATCTTTTTATCTTCAGAATGATGTCTCAACCTGCACGGTCTCAGTTGTCTCTGCCTTCTAAATGGCAGTTTGGGCTGGTGTTCATTGACTTCCTCTGGCATCGCATCACCAAATATGGGGCAATGTAGCTGCTAACAAAAATATCATCAGTTACAGACTTGCTGAGGCCCGTTAGGACAAGGGATCTCCAGGTTTTAGGGGGGATGTTGAATTTTGAAAAAAAGAAAGAAAAGGGAAAGCACTTTAGGATGTGATCTCTATAGAGGCCCCTCAACATGCGATTCCAAAAATCTAGTAAGGCATACATGGCTGTGCCTAAATGAGGAGTTGGGTCATAATCCAAGGAATCCAGGTTTTCTTTATTGCATGACTTACGGTTCAAGAGTTATAGGCCAAAGTGTAAAGCGGCCTGGTATAGCGCTACCATGAGGTGATGGCATGTACTGTATTTGGGATAGTGACCGTCGGTGTCCCCAACTTGTATAGTGATAATATTATCACTATGCATTCAGAGACCACTATAAAATGGAGTAGGGAGTGATTTCGGACACAGCCATTGGCCTTCATCTCCCAGGCGAAGTAACCTCCATACATAATTACACCTATCGGTGCTGCTGATCAGCAGCTCAATTAATACACAAAGACAGCAATGAAGTGCATAGATCCAAGCTTGAACGATTTTAATGGTGGCAGTTTAATGGGCTGTTGATAGATTTAATTTAAATGTTTAGTTTTTCACTCTGGGTAAACGTTTTACCTAGTTGGCTGACAGATACGGATCATGGGCATACAATCAATGATGCAATCATTAAAAACAGACTATTTTACCTGCCTAGTGCATCATTGAATTTATAATAAGGTATACTTTCAATACCGTCTATTAAATCTATTCATTTTACAATTATTGCCACAAGCCTCAAGCCTGGAATGACAATGTTATGTGAACAAAACTTGAGTATATCATGAGAAGTTAGAATTAAGTCGATTTACTAATATAAGATAAATATTAAAATAATTGCCTCAAGCCTGGAATGGCAATGCTATGATCAAAACTTAAGTAAATTAGAAGTTGGAATAAAGTCCATTGATAAGCTCACTACTAGCCACCAGCCACACAGCATCTGAATCTCAGCTTAAGTAATAATCACGATAGCCACACATTCTGAGTCATCCTAATTGGTTCAATCCCCCCCTGAACTCTAGCCTCTGGAAGGCAGAAGGCAGGTGTCTGAATGATAGACACGGCATATAAAACCAATATTGACATTCCTTGCACTCTCCCATGGATACTGTGCTTCTTTCTTTCTGTCCTGTTTGTGTGACTGGCAGGCAGAAATCTAAAAATCTAATGGTTGCAGTAAAACATTCATGCTCCCCAGAGGTTGAACTCTAAACAGTGGAGTGACCTCATGACCTTTCCTCTACTGTAGCTCCGCCCTCAGGCAACAATACACAAGACATCTCAATATAATTGGTCATGGTTGATCGTGGGGACCGGCTGCGAGTGATAATGGTCTCCCATTGGTATTGTCTGCCTCTGTGTCGCTTCTATTAGTATACTGTAGCTTGCTTTCCTCTGTACCCCCCCCCCCCCTACTTTGAAGTAACAATTATTAATCATAATTAATCATTAATTGGGAGCTTTTAAAACTGCAGTTATGCTTTCATTGTAGTTTCCCCAACGCTGGTGTTGAATTTGCACTCCAGCTCCAACTTATATTAGAGAGTAGAAACCTGTTGGCTAGCTAGTTGATCTACATGTATGCCAACTTGTGTTACATGTAGGTGGCTTTGATTTGGTCTGTTCTAGTAGTATACATTATTGAAAGATACTGAAAATGTTATTCCATGCATTGGAAACTGTTTTGTCAACCAGAGGCTCAAGTAATATCCTTACTCCTGGGAGTAGTGGTCAGATTTGTTAAACAGTATATCACTTTTTTTAAATTATGTAATAAAAAATAGATCAATCTTAGACCTACCTCAATACTTTTCCCTGTGCTTTCACTAATGTATACCCTTGTAATCATAGCCCACAGCTTCAAGACAGGTCGATAAAACTCATCCAAAGAAAGCCATGAGAGGGTCTCCTGAGACAGGTTTATAAATAACCAAACAAAATCATAAAAAATGTACAGATATGTTTACGTGTTTAGAGAGCCTTGCATATGAAGAGGCACTACAGTCACAGCAGTAAAGTGGAGGAGGTTTTTGAATGATGGCCGTGCATGGCAAATATCCACAAGAGCTGGGCACTCATTTATGTCAAAAACATTTCCCTTCTTCACATTTTCGGCTTCACATTTAAATCAACTACATTTGCCTGTGTAGGCCTACATTGTACAACCCGACTGTGCCGAGTTCATACTAGAGTCAGTGCACAACAATTACCTGCATCGCCACTGTATTACAGTACGTTGTGAAATGAGTGCAATTCATGCATAACGTAATGTACTCCTGCTGAGTGAGAAAGCAACGTGACAGTTTGGAAACTGCACAGAGAAAAAACAAACATCTGATACAGGACTGCCTCCACGCACACACGCACGCACACACGCACTTTTTCTATGATGCCCCAGAGCATCAGCAAAAATGGCATATACTGCCAAGATGCCATGTGTGCATTTAATGCACACATGGCATCTTGGCAATTATGCCACTTTTTTGAGAATGTACACAATACTCCATTCTAGTCATGAAGGCAGTCCTAGTATAGGTAATACTTCTGCCATCTTGTGGTCATTTCCACTCACAGCCACAATCTTTCCTGGTCACAGATGTAATAGCATGGATGTCACTTGAAACTGTGGTTCTCAGAGCCACTCGTAGTGATCCAACTACAGCTGATTTGCAAGTCTACTAAGTGGTGACTGTGTTCCCAGGTTTAAATTAGTTTGTGATTAGATTGTGGTTTGGCTAGAATGAAACCAGTGGTGCTCTGTGTCCCCAGGACTGGAGTTGAACCCCACTGTCGAAAGTCATGTACTTCAGAGTGAGTTTTTAGATAAGAAGCAGTGAATAACAGAAAAGCAGCAAAGGAGCAACAAATGATTTCTTTTTCAAATTCTGGTAGCAAAAAATAATAAATTAGCTTCCATGAGGCTAGAATTAGAAAATGCAACACTGACATTTCATATTGGTACAGGTGCTGCAACACCAGAATGTATTGCTGAGGCTTACGGAAAATGCATACATTAAATAGTTACATCCCATCACATTTACTGGTGTACATGACTGACAGAACCTTTTGACAGATGACATTTATTCTCACCAGGCATCTGACATTAGAATCGGTACAGTCAACCATTTTGGAATAGCTGCTAAAACCCCAGAGGGAAAAGAGGGGAAGGTTCATCCAGGATATGTTGAGTAAGTAAAAGTTAGATCTCAATGATCACAAGAACAAGATAGGCCATTAAAACATATAGGAAATGTTCCGTTCAAAAGCATCCATCTGTCTCCGTCTCCACCAATTCTGAACCTCTCGATTCTTGTGCAAGACTGCATCTGGGAACGGTGATGCCATAATAAGACATTCACTCAAATATATGTTTTCGGCGTTTGTTGAATAAGTACAGTGACGGCAGTCACGGGCCACGGCACACAAACTTAATTAAAGACATGTTTCACAATTTTGGTTGTCAATTTTAAGCAACTGCTCAACTCAAGGAAGAAGAAACACCATGTAAAAGAGAGAAAATCTTTAATGGGGAACAGTGAGTGGCTTCTTTTTCTTTCTACATAAAACCGCTTTTGATATTTGAAGGGGAAAGGGGACATTGGTTCTGATTAAGTGGCAGAGAAAACAATCCATACAATTACTATGAGATTGGGGTTGTGGAGGGCAGCTACTACGGTAGGAATTGAATGATTGACTGAGAAAATGAGATGGCAGAGAAAAATGTTGAAAATGTTTTTGCATAGATAGCGGGGGTAGCACTACCCCGCTCATATATTTAATTCCTTCAAAAGTATGGGTATGTTTTATCGGTATGTGTTGAATGGTATGCTATAGCACAGCAGCTCAAGCAGCCAGGTCTACGGTTAGGAAACTTAGACCCTGGCAACTACCGCCCTATTTCTATTCTTAGCTCCATCTCGAAAGTCATGGAAAAAATAGTCTATGAACAGGTCGATAAGTATCTTGCCGAGAAAAATCTAATCTACAAATTCCAATCTGGTTTCAGAACAAACCACTCCACTGACACATGCCTTCTCTATTTGAACGACTCTATCAAACAAGATGTCGACAAGGGCAAATATTGCGGCATGGTCATGATGGCCTTTGACACCGTTAATCACCCAATTATGATCAATAAGCTCAAAGCAATAGGTTTTGATGATACGTCAATGAACTGGATGAGATCCTACCTGGAAGGGAGGGAGCAAGTGGTGGAAGTAAACGGCACCCAGTCCCCCCCCCTCCCTGTGACTTGTGGTGTCCCACAAGGAAGTATACTACGACCTTTACTGTTCCTGATATATGTGAATGATATGTCATCAGCCTGCGACTGCAAACTGTTCCTGTTCGCAGATGACTCGGCCCTGCTAGTCTCGGACAGGGACAGGCTGCAGGTTGAGAAAACTCTCAGCTACGAACTCAACAAGATCTGCATCTGGCTCTCTGACAACAAACTTTCATTACACCTGGGTAAAACTGAATCCATCCTCTTTGGGTCCAGTCCTAACCTTAGCAAGGCAGAGAGTTTCACGATCAAAGTGGGTGATGATGTCATCAAAAGAAAGGATGAAATTACCTACCTGGGCTCCATCTTGGAGGCAAACCTCTCTGGTAACAAAAAGTGATAAAAAATGTCAACCAAACAACACGCTATTTGTGGAGGATTGATCGTCTAGTCAGTAAGAATACTCTGAAGATTCTTGCAGGGGCCCTCATTCAAGGTCATTATGATTATGCATGCACTTCATGGTATCACAACACCTCCAAGGCCTTAAAAACAAGGCTCCAAACATCCCAAAACAAACTTGTAAGGCTACTTCTTGGCCTCAATCACAAAACCCATCTAACCCTTGCTCATTTTGCTAGGATTGGATGGCTTAGGGTTGAGGACAGAGTACAGCAACTTGCTATGGGCCTGGTCTTCAAGATACACCACAACATTGGGATCCCCCTGTATTTGTCAAAATACTTCCAAAATGTTAATGAAGTCCATGATCATAACACCAGAGGCAGCTCCACAAATTAGATTTGGCTCAACTAAGGGAATGAACTCGTTCTCATGCTATTCATCAAAAATGTGGAATCGAATGCCCTACCAAAAGGAGTAAAGGAGTGTAAAACCCCAAACTGCCCTAAAGATACACCTTCAGGAGGCTGCAATTCGAAAATGGCCCCTGTCTAAGTCTTAACCTACCCCCCCTACCCCCCCCTCCTTCATTTTCCTCTTTTGTATATATATATTTTTTTCTCTCTTCATACCAGTAACCTGAAAGCTGATTGTATGACATTCTGTATAGTAGTGTGTATATCTGTCTCTCTTATATGTCATCATGATTTGTGTGCATGGGGTTCTCATCTTAAACAAGCTGCGTGCTTAATGAGAGTTCCAGTTTAGTAGACCTTGTATTGTGAATTTGTACTTCCATGTACTGTTATGTACTGTCATGTACTGTTCTCATGTCTTACTAAATAAACTACATCAATCAATCAATCAATCAAACAAAGCCCAAAAGAAGTGACTAGGCCGCAAGATCACACACACACAGGGGGTCCCTAGACCCCAGCAAAATGTGTTAATATACTGTAGCATCTAAATCAGTTTGAACACTTGAACTCATATATACATTGACTATTTTAAAATAGCCAATCTACCAAGCTCGGGACCGATATTTGAAGGGGAAAAGGGAACATTGGTTCTGATTAAAGCGCAGAGAAAACAATCCATTACCACCATGAGATTGGGGTTGTGGAGGCCAGATACTAACCCTGCTATATGCAAAAACACACTCAAAACTGTTTGTCTCAATTCTGGATATGTCATGTATATATATATTACGTACAATGAATAGCTAAAATAGCCACGATAAAAGATCTCCTGCAATGTACAACAGGACCTAGATAAGTCTTCTAGCTTAACATAATACCCTGTGACCAGAGTTTTCTCAGATCAAAGCCCTCCCATTGAAACTCCAGCTGGACAATAAGAATACCAGCCACAGAGGACACTCCTTAATAAGAGTTGGAGGTGCTGTCCACGTCACCTTCCTGCATGAATGACAATGAAGGGGAGATGCAAAGGGAGGACAACGATACCTTGTATGATTTCTCTTAAGGGTCCAGCATTATGCATGGTTCTAGCATACTTGGGACTAGAAGCTCTTGTTACATCTGTGCAGAGGCACTTTTCACAGTTGTCCTTGGGTTCCTGCATGGTTATTTTTTTTTACCAAGACTGTCCTTGAGCGGTGGCTCAGTCTAGTGGAAATAATATTATATATATTTATAGTTCCAAACTTTTTTTTCTCCATTGGAAACTCATACTTTTGTCAAACTTGACACCAAACTGTTTACAATGATGGATTATGGCTTTGTAAATATCATACCAGGCTTCTGATTGAATGAGATTCAATAATTATACAGTGTAAGCTAATAGAATTGGCTTATTTACACTTACACTTTTGTCAATTTTGCTGACACACTTATCCAGAGTGACTTCAAACAAGTACAATAAGAAATGCAAGGTCAAAAACCCATTACAAAATGTTAATCACAGGCTCAGATAATGAGAAAATATCAGTAGAAGAAAATGCTCTACATTCAGTGGAACCGTTTTAGGAGGGAAAATACTGGCTTTGTAACCTTGTTTTCATGATTGGTTGGCTACCAGCAGCAGAATACAAAAACAGAGCAAGGACAACAGAAGGCGATTGCTATCGAGAGTTCCAATGGAATTTTTACAGTGGATTTTGGATAAGAAAATCAACTGCATAGAAAACAAAGGCTTACAACTTATTCTGTTCAACAAGATCCTCTCCACGAATTAAAACACTTTATACCATATACAGCAATTATTCAATATTTTAAAAAGCATAATGACTTCAAAATTCACAGAGGAGATATTAAACAGTGTAATTTATGTCACAGAATAAAACAGGATATTCATCAGTGCAATCCACAGGACAGCAGGGATTTGTCCTTTAGGTACATAGACATGCCGTAATGTCCTTGACCGACTGCTCTTAGAGGACACCAATGGGGTTGCATACCTCTGTGTGTGTCTCTCTCTCTCCAGAGCAAATAGTCATGAGAATAACCTTGTTGAAAGTTAATAACCTCAGAGAACAAGAGTACCAGGCACCACATAAATCACACACATTCTCACAATCATACAAATTTAGCACATGTAACCCACTTAACCAGTTGGCAGCATGCAGCAAGTCATAACAGAAATTGATGACTCAAATAGTGCATACAAGTAACAGACGTGAACAAAGCCATCCTGATGAAACAAACCGATACACTGAACCAACCCCCTTTGTACCTGGAGCTCCGAGGAGCCTCTCTCATCCAGTCTATACAATAGATTAAGGCACACAGGAGAAAAGAGGCAGACAGACAGTTCATTGGAAACCAGTGACCTACTGGGAACACTTGTATTCAATACTGTCAAAGGCTGGGTCGATAACAGATTGACTGGTGTTGTCGGCAAATTGGCTCATAGTGTGTGTTATTGAGCTGTGTGTACAATAAGGAAGACATCACTTGACTGTAGCCTGGAAGGTCTGATGAGGGTTACAGCGGGCTGTACCAGTGTCAATCATTGTCTATTATTCACAGCTTCAGCCATAGACAATTAACGTTAATGGCTTCATTTTTAAAGTCCACATTTTGTTTACATTTTCTCTGAAGTCATTAAAATGTTACTAAACTTGCCAAAATAAATTGAGTCATTGTAGGCTAAACAGCATGGTGTGGTTATTACTGTACGTTTGAATTGTTTTCAAACGAATCCATGCATTAAAATAACAGCAACATACTGTAACATAATATAACATAACAAAATATAACATAACCCTCCCATGATTTGACCCTTTCTTTAGCTCTCACTTAGTTTCCATTACATATTGTAATAGCATGAGTTGGGTCTTTCTGTGATAAATGTTTTCTACACGTAACTTCAAGTAAGAGACATGCAGTTCTTTAATGTTTTGTAAACTTCTCCTCCTACACCTAGCCGCCGCCACGAATACACAGCTTTCTGTTGCTCTTTATTTATTAATATGTATTAATATACTATGTTACTATGTGTTAATGATTCATTTGTGTGTCACTAATGTAGTAACCTATCAATTATACCTCTCACCTATTATGAAGCTCTTCTGATATTTAGTTATTGTTGCTATATCTTCAACCATTACAACCACATTACATCCAAAGTCAGGGTCTGTGAGATATTCTGATACTCTTGATACAATTTGCCTGAGTGTCAGACCCAATTTAAAAGGAAACATCCAATTTTGTTCAGTTATTTGGGAATTAGCCAGCCAGCCATCTGCCAGTGCCTGTCCGATAGACTTTGAGTGCAACGCGCTGCATGTAGAAAAATCTATGCCAGCCTAACATCAATCTCACTTATCTCTGCTCCTTTAATACTCATTCTGCATTGTCCACAGTACAGCAGCATACCGCACCTCTCCAAACATTCAGCTGCCACTCAATGACCACTGCAACCAACTTAATGATGCTTCTCTTTTTTTTAAACGATTGACAACCTTGTCAACACGATTGATAGCTTGTGTAGCCTATTGTATATTTGTACTATTTTTAGATGTAGACCATAACTATCCTATAGACAGTATCTCTGCTGTCGGTCAGAAACCAACTCCAAAATGTTCATTTATGAGGAAATGAAAAAAACAAATATATTTTTTTCAGGAAATGAAATTGTCGAGGCGCACCGTTACTCTGATCCGTACCAAAGTTGGTGGAAACACTGTTCGGGGAGTCTGCCACGACAAAAGTCACACGAGGGGCCACGTTGTACAATTCAGCATACTGTGTCAGGGGCCACACATTGTCGAGGCGCACCGTTGCTCCGATCCGCACCACTAGGCACAAACACTGTCCGTGGGTCTGCCACGAGAATAGGCACACCAGGGGGCCATGTTGTACAACCCAGCTTATTACTGTTGCCAGGCACACGTTGTCGAGGTGCACATATATAGTCACACCATTAAAATTAAACTAAATTGCACACACATGGGGTGCTACAGAAGTGTTACAGCAGTTTTTAACACTATAAATGGCCTTAACTCGGTGACGTCATTGCTCTGCACAACATAGAACTACATTTGAAGGCCGCATAGCAACCAGAAAATCTAGTACTTTATATTTCCTAATATAAACCTGGTTCACTTGTTCATCAGTTGTCAATCACCTAAATGATGACCCATGCATGCATGTCCATTGGCAGTGCTGCCACGATTATATCGAACAATTTACTGGCTCAACTTTGCCGCCCGCCTGCTCATCCCCATCCAGGGACCACATCACACCAGAACTCCGTGACTTTCACTGGCTCCCAGTCAAACACAGAATAGATTTCAAGATACTGATCACTACCTACAAGGCCCTCGACAACCAGGCTCCCTGCTATCTGAACTCCTCCAACGCCACGCCGCCTCCCACTCCCTCAGGTCGGGTAATGCCAACCTCCTGCACATCCCCAAGACAAAGAAACGAACCTAGGGTGACAGGGCCTTCTCAGTTGCCGGCCCCCCCCTCCCTATGGAACTCACTCCCAGCTCACATCAAAGATGACCCCACCCTCACCATGTTTAAAACCACACTCAAAATCTTTTCAGACTCCCATTCCCTACCTAATCATAATCCCCTTAAGTTTTTAACCTTTCAACAAATTTTCCCCCCTAATAAAGTTGAAAATGTTTCTGAAAAGCGACTTTGAGTACCTATAAAAGCGCTATATAAATTATATGTATTATTATAATATTATCATTATTATTGAATGATGTGGTGTGTGTGCCTCAGTGTGCCTAAAAAATGGGTGTGGACTGGAGCTTCCCTCCACACCCATCTCCTTCTCCTCCTCCTCCTCTGCCTTCCTGGACCCCCTGTGAGATAGATATATAAAAGGCAGTGACGCACATGACAACTGCAACTGCCTCAACACACTTCCTCACGGCAAAACCTCCAGGAAAGTACTGAATAGATTTCTGATCTTTTAGTTCAAATTTGCTGGCTGTTGTGGATTTTGTTGACAATCTCTGTTGCCCAAAAATGGTTGTGTATTCCCCACTGTAATATTTTTAAAGTGTTTTATTGTGCATTCAATGTGAGACTGAACAAACAGGCTGTCAATCATACCATCTCAGCATCCTCGTTCTCTCTCTCTCTGTAAGCTCCCTCTTGTCTTCATGGTCATCGCCAGGGACCTCGTGTTTGACAGCGCTGAAAGTTTTAAACATGCTCAGAGTCAACAACATTATCCATCAACTTTCATTGCACAACACAATGTGGACACTCATTAATATTTTGCAAGCACAAAACAAGCACAATGGCCTTTGATGTGTATTTCCAGACACTCTCCATTACTGTGTATGTTGCTCACAGTATTTATTTTGAATAATACATAACAGCCTCACACTGTTGCCATCAAAGGAGACTATTTGGAGATGAGCTGAATACTGCAGTGCAAGAAGGTTGTTGGCATTTACCTCTCGGCTCAGTTTTTTGCACCACTGTGACTTTTGACATGATGTTAGTTAGTTAGTTAGTTAGTTTCATTTATTGTCCACATGTGGAAATTTGTCTTCGGTCTCAACAACAGTAAAAAAAAAACAGTTACAACAACAGCAACAACACACAATTATTTTCTCATGGCAAAAGAAAAGTACAGGACAACAGTGGCAAATACAAAGGAAAAAACAACAAATCTAGCGAGACATTGTATCATTTAGTGCCTTAATGGCATTAGGGATGAAGGAATTTTTAAAAATGTTACGGTTAGCTCCTGGTACCCTGTACCGTCTACCAGAGGGAAGTAGTTCGAACTCCCTGCAGAGTGGATGAGAGGGGTCGTTTGCTATCTTGACAGCTTTTTTACGAAGTACCTCCTTGTAGATACAGCTTAAATGTTTCTGTCTCTTCCCAATGATTTTTGAGGCTAGGTTCACTATTCGCTGCAGCTTGCCTCACTATTCGCGGCAGCTTGCCTCTACCTTTTACATTAAGATTGCCATACCACATTGCCATGTTAAAAGTCAAGATTCCCTCTATCAGGTTTTTATAGACTGTTTCCATGATACGCTTGCTCACTCTAAAGGAGTTGAGCTTGCGTAGTAGGTGGAGGCGTTGGTTACAAGTTTTAAAAATCTGGTCAGTATTTTCACTGAAATTGAGTTTGCTGTCAATATTTGTGCCTAAGTATTTAAAATTGTCTACTACCTCCACTATTTGTCCACCAATTGTAGTGGACTGCACAGGTTCCTTTTCATAAAAGACAAGTTATTTTGTTTTGGTCACATTGATCCCTAAGGAGCTTTTATCGCACCAGTTCTGAAGAGATGACACATGTACTCTGTATGCTTCCTCCCCCGCTGTGTCCACCTTCTTCAGTAAGGCAACCAGGGCCATATCATCCGCATATTTGAACAAATGAAATATATCCTGATCTAACTGGAATTCATTCGTATATAAGGAGAAAGGTAAGGGGGATAAGATAGTCCCCTGCGGACGGATAACCTACGTCTGTGGTCCTTGACATTGAGAACCACTGACCTAGGTCATACACACCCCCTACACACATAAAAGAGACCTAAAGTGTAAAACGCACACAAAGGTAAAACTATAACTTAATATTCTTGTGGACCAAGCAGTTCCATTGATAATGCACTAATCAAAAGTGACAGTATTCCTTTAACAAAAAAAAAGGGATGGTATTTAAATATAAATTATAAGATTCTGCATAAAGCCCATCAGCTCTTCTATCTCCCTCCTTGATGTAGCTCTGAATTATGATAATATAATCTCACTCCTTCCTTCACCTGGGAGATGAAGCACTAAAGTGGATTATAATTTATAAAACCCATGTAGGCCTACACTTAAAACATCCTTTTAAAAGCATGGCAAGAACCTTTTCTCCCTGCTTTAATTGCCAACTAAGAAACATAAATTAAACATATTATACATATCGTCGGTGTCCAGCCGGGACCAGCTAACTCCATTTTCTTTTTTTCTTTTTTTCATAAATCAACGCTATTGAACCCCTCTACATCTGTGTATTTTTTTTTTATTAATAACATATGAAAAGTATTAAAAAGCGCCTCTGACGAAAACTCCTAACTCCATTGGACCCTCAAACTGTCCGTCAAAAACAAACAACTCCCCCCTCCTCGCAGGCTCTCAGAGAAGCTCTGCTCAGTCTGCTGCGCGACGGAAGATAAACAAACTTTTACGAGGCAGGGTTCTCCCCGTCTAAGGTAAGCTCAATGTTTATAAATAAGTCTGTTAAAAGTAACTTAGCACTGACGCTAATGTTATGAAAACAATTAATTATATTTCTAAAATATATAGTACTGTTTTTGTGAGGAGAGCAAAGTAACAACAAATGAGTTCACAGCATTTCTCTCTGTTCTAGCAAGTTCTACTGAAACTCCAACTCTGTGAGCCCCTCTTTGAAAAAAATATTTGCTCATTATTGTAGTCCTATATAAGCAGTGTCATGAAGTATCAGGGCGTTAATTAATAAGTCATGCAAATGTTGACCATTATTGTAATAGTAATATAGTTGTTAGCTGACTGAGGAGTCTTAGTTAACAAGCTATAACAATAACTTATCAGACTGTTATTGCCCATCATTCAATAAGTTGTTCATCAGCAGTTTGTATATATTTTTTACATGTCCCTGCTGGAGGAAATGTGTGGCTGTGCAATGGTCCAGGTGGTGTATGGGAAGGCATGTGGAATGGACTGGGCAAGCTCAGAGGATGAGGTGACAGAATGAAGTGAAGAGGGAGAGGAACTTGAAGTGGTCCCACGTATAATACTGAATAATGTGTTCATGATTGATGAGTTGTATTGACATTGACATCACAATGTATGAGTGTTGAGCGAATAGATGTATGTACACACACACACACACACACACACACACACACACACACACACACACACACACACACACACAGTTTTTTGTTGTGTTTTTAGATTCCCATGATGTGGCTGAGGAAGACACAGCTGGAGGAAGAAAGCGCAAGAAAGAAGGGAAGAATGATGGGAAAAGGAGAAGAATGATGGGACAGTCCTACATTAGCAAGAGGAAGGGAGAAGAGGTTAACAACGAGCCTCGGGTGATGGGACCGAGATGCCAGTCTGCTGCGTGTGTCAAGTCCTCCAAGCATCACTGCAGTGATGCTTGGAGGCCATGAATTGATGAAATTGATGAATGATGAAATGATGAAATTGATGAAATGATTGAAAATGAAGCCATGATTGCTTTTGTTAAATACATGATTGAGTATTGAGGCAGAATTGTTTGTTGCACTCAACTGTAGAAGAACAACAGTGGTAACAGTTAGATGCATGTTAAAATAAAAGTTGTTTAAGTACAGAATTCAGCTTGATCTATACTTAGTATGAGGATGGCGCTCACCATAAATAGCTGATCTCCAAGCTCACAATGCGTTGTGATGTGTTGTGAGCTTTGAGATCCATTGCCAGCTGTTCTTATCAATGATGGACAAAACCTCCTAACTCCACTTGCGCTGGATTTGTGTTTGGACAAAACTCCTAACTCCACTTGAGCTGGATTTGGGTAAAGTGGTGATAATATAATGACACATGCAAGTATCTGATAATATATAAAGTCACAATACCAAGTTTGATGAGGCAGTATTGCTTTGTTTTAAAAATATAAGGTTTTCTTAATTTTCTGAAAAATTGATATTTTGTTTTTCATTTCCTGAACAATTACCATTTTGGATTTAGCTGGTTCCGGCCGGACAGCAGAGATATACAAAATATATGCATAGCCATAGTATGCATAAAAACCCAGCTGTTCATGCATGTACGTGCATTCTCAGATCACTTCATCACAAAAGACATTTTTGGCCATGCCTGACACAGAAATCTCCATATAGGGGCAATAAAGGGACACAGACAGACAGACAGACAGACAGGTACAACAGGTATCACATAGCTGGCCTGGGTTATACTATACAGTACATTTCCAACTTGCATCATTCCCACCTTGCATTGTTCCCCAGTAGGCCGGTGCCTGTCTAGTCTGTACAAAGTGCTATCATTAGGTCTTCCTTCCTTTCTTTTTTTCTCCTATGTTTTAGTCTTATATGCATTTTATAGAGCTTTGATTACATTTCCACTATGTTCCTGCTGCACCGACCCGACCCATTTCGCCTCAGTAATCAATAAAGTTAATGTGATCCTGTGCATAATTGTTTTCTGTCTGTTCCTGTCTATGTATGTGAATGTTTGTTTAAAATGCAAATTGAATAATAAGTTAATGTGATCTTATCCTACCTCATATAATCTTATCTACCGTCATCTCATTGATTATTATTTGATTAGGCTATATGATTATATCTATATTATATTTTTTGTTTACACTGTTTTACTTCTCTATAATAACACGATTTATTGAGATTTAATTCTGTGCTGCAGGAATGACCTCATAGTAGGCTATGTATTGTGTAGTTTAACTGTGTGAGTTTAAGTTTGTATGTATAGAACTAAATAAGGCTTGATTTGACTATCTGATCGTATCTCATGATGATCTTTTTCTACATTTGTCTTTCATTGTAATTGTAGGCTATTAATACTTTCTTCTTCCATGCAGTACTGACACAATTTCGCTTTGTGGGTCGATAAAGTAAATATTTAATTGTATCTTGTCTCATAACATATTCTATCTCTTCTTATTTCAACTATTTCCCAAGCTTGTAACTGTCATGTTCCCCCTGAGACATGACATCCTACTACAAAGTAGGCTACCACCAGCACCCCGGACAGCTCACTAGAATGTGTTTTTGTTTGTAGCGCGCGCGCGCACACACACACACACACACACACACACACACACACACACACACACACACACACACACACACACACACACACACACACACACACACACACACACACACACACACACACACACACACACACACACACACACACACACACACACACACACACACACACACACACACACACACACACACACACAGTATATGAGACAGAATAACCAATAATTCCTGCTTTTCATTTGCATTTCAAACAGGTGGTCTGCACAGAATCATGCATAATGCATAACGTGGTTAATTGTACTGGTCTATATTGACCAAAAAAAAAGTAAAAATCTGTACAAATAAACACATGCAATACAACCTGTATCGATGAGACACACTTCACATATAATTACTATTACCTTACCCATACACACACACATTGCACAGTAGTTGCCAGCAGAGTATTTTGCTGCAAGATTGGGCAAAATTAACTTGAACACATAATGCCTCACCACGTACAGTATTAATGCGATGTATGTGCTTGAATGGCCCCACATAACACTTCAAAGTGGGATTTTCTGTTTATATAGGCCTACAGTACTTATATTATACATCGTTTAACTTATCTTAATCCATAAGGGAAGTTGTGATTTAGTATAGATGCTTGTTTATAGGCCCATTTAAAATTGATTGACATGAACAGTCATAAACAGGCTCATCAACTTGGAGTCTTGCAGTCACAGAATAATGATGTTGAAGCTGCTGATGATTAATGATTTTAAACTGATGGGCTAGCACATCTATAAGCATACTTTATAGACTATGCACTCATCCCTGAATCATCTTTTAAAAGGCCGTCCACACCAAGCACTTTAACTATCTTTCACCATTGTTGTTGTTATAATGTGGGAACACTTCCATCGACTTGAGTTAGAAAACAATTTAATAGTCATAGTACCTGGTGTGGACAGCAAATCAAGCTGCCAATGAATGTGTAGCAGGTCTATTCATTTAGCCAGATTCAAGATCCAATCTTTTCACCTTGTAGGCCTATACCTGAATCTCCATACCTACATATGAACCATGGCCTCTGCATTCCTTTCTAAACCTCCAGTTCAGAGAATCCATCATTGCATTCTCTGCCAATGAAATATGCAACTATTTATCTGCTGCAGGGCATGCTAGAGTTGTATTTAACCTCCTGGGTGGGGGGATATCAAACTCTAAATCCCATGGTCTAATAATACAGCGTAACACAGTATGACATAGCAGTCTCTAACAGTACCTTTAGTGCCATCTAGTGTCTATTATACACCAATTTATAAGCGGCTTCACAAGCACTAGGAAGTTGAACTAAGGGGATAGTGGGTAAAGTTGACCTGTTGCCTTACGGACATCATATAACAGTCATTTATGGGGCACTAATTATATTAATAATTTGGTCCAAACTCCTTTAAGGTATTTGTCACTGTATATTTGCACATACAGTGAAATACGTCTTCTGTACTTAACTCTTCCTTCGCATCAGGAGCAGTGGGCGCTGTTCAGTGTCTTGCTCGGTGCACCTGATTCGGCTCAGGGACACTTCGACACATAGAACGGGGCCGGGGATGCAAACCAGAGACCTTCTGTTTCCCAGGCATTCAATAGGCTTCCTTACTTCCTTCACAGGTTATACCAATGATAGTAATGAAGGCTTTGTTCTATTTCATGTAGCACAGTGGTTCTCAAACCTTTTCATTTCAAGGACCCCCATAACTCTGAGAGTGTACAAATAGACACTCTCAGAGTTACACACCCTTTAAAGGGGCCATTTGGAACCCCCTCAAGGATCCATGAGGGTCCCTGGACCACATTTTGAGATCCACTGGTGTAGCAGAGTGTTTCCAGTGAGCCAACATGCATAATATCAGCACCCTGACTCTGTTTGACCAGAATGGAACAGAGCCTTCATTAGTATCATGGTAACACCTGTGAAGGAAGTAAGAAGAGGCCCAATTTCTCTTCAAAATGGCTGCTGTGCATAGAGCCGCATAACTAAATTGAAAGAAAAAAAAGGGGTAAAAATAATCGTCTCTACATTAAAATGTATAATAATTATTATATCATCATAATACTTTATGGAATGTACCCTAGTGTGAGCTTGGACAAAGTAGGCATATTTTGAAATACCCAGCACAAATACACAGGGTAGGAAGTTCTGTCAATTTAATTTATATTGCACTTTTCATACACAGTAAACTCAATGTGCTTCACACTGCAATAGCACAAAAGTACCCACAATAATGGTAAAGAAAAAGTACAGAATCAAAGTCATTATGTATTGTACTGTATACAATGGTTACCAATCGTACACATAAAAAATAGAATACAAACCAGGAGAAAATACTAGAGAGATGCCTAATTGCTATGAGTTGGCACAGCAAACAATATCTACCACAATAGCAAAGATAGATTTACTGTACAGGAATTGAAAGCCTGTTTGTTAAAAATGAACATGTCTTTAACCAACTGAAATGCTTGACTGAAAATATCTGGAGCATAATAGGATCCTAATAAACAGGAACACCTGCCAGCTACACCAAAAACATTCTTATATCAGTTCAATTGAGTAACCAGCAGGCTGTATTGGTGTGTAGTACTGAACCTATCGATTAATTTCGTAGCACTTTTTCGTTCTTGAAAAAAAAAAAAACATTACAAAAAAATTAAATGTAAATTTAAAATTTTACATTTCATATATCAACAAAACAACGTAAAAAAACGAATATTTGTTTGGTTGATTAGTCTGATTAACCACACTTTGAACCCTATTCTATAGCTTGTCGATCCGCTATTTTGAAGATTATTTCGTTTTAATTTGAAAGAAAAAGAGCGACATTTCAAAATTCCCCCCAAAATTTATACCTCAAATAAAACAATTATTTTGATTAACTGTTACACCCATATTGGTCCGACAAGAATAATAGAAAAATATTCAATATAACCTATGGTGCTTTGTTAGAGCCATATCAACGGAATGTATCACATATCGTTTTTTTGTGTGGCAATGAATGACATGGCTCATGGCTGCACTGGAATGACCTCTATGTTTTCTGTCCCCGGGACAAAGTCATTCACGCTAACTGGGTCATCATTACTGGAGCTGCGGAAGCAAGGACATGAACATACACAATAAAAGGCATACTTCTCTTGTTTGCCACATTATAATAAAACGATTAGACCACTTGGACAACCCATTGAATGCACTACTTACAGTTATATAGGCAATGCCGCTGTCTGAACCCGTCGCTCCATAGTGCACTTGGCTGAACCCCGGAGACGGCTAGAAAATTGAAGGTTTGCGCAAAATTCTTGCGTTCAGGCATTACAGGGATCATTTCAATAAAAGACACAAATATGGTGCAGATTCTCTCCCAGTGTGTACGTGTACGCTATAGCAGCAACCCACAATCAGATTTGTGCCTTAAAACATACTGAGATTCAAGTGACAACAAACCCTTTAAAAAAAGAAAGTCTGTCATAATACACCAGCATAAGAAATTCCCAAATACTGTATATATTCCAGATAGAGAAATATAGAAGTCAAATAGTAGATGTAGAATAGTAGTTTAAATGTTTGTGCTTAAACTCTTCGTGGTCCCTTCATTCCATTACACATCCTTGTTTATATACAGTGATACATTACACATTGTAAAGCCTAGCAGACAAGTATTACACACTTGTTAGTAAAGTAGGCTACTGTATATCAATGTTCCAGTTCCAATGAGGCAATATATACAGCCTGTTGTCTGGCCAGACTGGAATATCCCTCTCTCCCTGTTCTTGGCCTTTCATACGTGGAGTGACCATGTAATAACATACTGTAGGGTTATGCATGGACAGTAAGTTGCAGGGCATAATGACTGCTTTCTAAGCTCTCTGGAATATGGATTAATCACCTGAAGTTTACCATTATTCAACAGCTGTAATAAGTAATGACACAGAGAAAATAGTTGCTTAAAGACTGACTATCATCTTTAACCCAGACCTGCCAACCTCGTGAAAATGTTTTCTCAGCTGATTAGCTCATTAACACTGGAACACCAATCAAACACGCTAGACACCACAAAGCCAAAGCCAGTCATGCATGCATGCACACACAAACTACAGCATCTGATCTTGTGAGCTATGACTTGGTAATAAGGGTTGTTTTCATTTGTTACTGTGGCTTGCTATTATAATATAATTTATTAAAGTAATACCATGCTGATAATTTGTCTGTGCTGATTTATTAGTGTGTGGCTTCATTTTCTCATTCAGCCTGGAGGCAAAATCTGTTTGGCAGAGAACTAACTGTGCTCTACTGAGAGCATAGATTAGAGTACTGCACAATAAAACTCACAAGGCAAAAGTGTACAGGACAGGTTGGCAGGTCTGCATCCTAGAATTTGTTAGGTTGTGCTACTGATCATTTTGTAAAAGTACTGCCGGTGTTAACTTTTTTTCAAATTGTGTGTGTGTGTGTGTGTGTGTGTGTGTGTGTGTGTGTGTGTGTGTGTGTGTGTGTGTGTGTGTGTGTGTGTGTGTGTGTGTGTGTGTGTGTGTGTGTATATATATATATATATATATATATATACACAATATATATATATACACACACACATATACATATGCACACACAGTACTTACAATAAATATATATATATATATATATATATATATATATAGTACTGTGTGTATATGCGTGTGTATATATACTGTGTGAATATAAACCTGACCAGATAGGCAAACATTCTACACGAGGCTAACACCAGAAGGTGTGAGACACAGTTGAAGAAAGAAACGAAGGCTGATCATTGAAGGGTCACTGCAGAGAGGGAACATGCCAACTAGAATTGATCAATGGAGAGGTCCAGGCCTCTTCTGCTGAATGAGAGGTCAACGAGAGGACTTTCCCTCCCCACGTCAGCATCCTTCTGGATCTGCCAGGACAGGAGGATACAGTATCCCCTACCAAAAAAAATACCCACAAAAAGTCCCAAGAAAGAGTAAAAGGGATAGATTCAACCCCACTCTACTCCACATCAGAGGCATCATTGTCAGAGTGGTGGTAGTTACTGCCTTTTACCCGGATGTACTGAATGTGCCGGTCATCGCCTCGGGAGGAGGCCCCGCAGGAGCACAGCTCGTCGGTGAACAGGTTCTCGATCTCTTCCAGCTGAAGGCCCTGGGTCTCTGGAAGGCAACCCAGGACGAAGAGGAGGCCCAACCCTGCCAGTCCCGCATACAGGAAGAACACCCCTGGAGGATTGAGATAGATAAAGTATCTATGCATTCTGTCTGATTAATTCTAATACTACACTTCTGCTGAAGACATGGAGTGTTAATTTTCACACCTATAAACCAAAGGTCACGTTAGACAGGTAATTATCAGTTTTGCCCAAAAAGCTGTGCAACAACCAATGCACACTCATAAAGATGATCCATCCAACACAGATGCCTAAAGAGACTTCACAACAGCTGTTCATTAACTAGCATCACTGAGAGGTCACGTCGTGTGCAGGTGAAAACACAGCGAAAGCACAAAAATAGACATGGAATACATGGTCCCAGAATTGGAAAGCTATATGGAGGAGACTGCACAAGATCTCTGCAAAAGCTTTTCCAAAAGTGTTCCAAAAATGTCTCTAAAAGAAGCATGGACAGCACTCTCCACTGAATATAATGTCACTGTGACCTAGGCTGTGAGTAGCCTGCATTTAGATGTATTGCCGGCCAGCTGAGATAATCAACGTTATTATTCTAGATTATTCTGAAGTTGCAATTCTTTTGCAGCATCCTTTAATTGCTCATTATTCTGAGGACAATGTGTTAAAAAAAACTGATGATGCAATCATTATGCATGCTGCAGATCTGAAGAAGAAGCTATTGGGCTAGTCTCACAATTTATATTACTCCATGAGGTTAAAATAGTTTTAAAACTCAAATATACCGGTAATGCTGTAAAATATTTTAAATGCACCTGCTTATCGTTCCTGCATTATGTGTTTTATACCAGATGTCCAGTAAACAGTAAACATTCTACTTTGTTTGTCTTGGTTTATCTACAAACTTTCACAGTAGCACTCTACCTATATAGTAATATTATTTATTCCTACCATAGTAAGTGAGATACTCTGCGACGTGGAGGAAGGTGAGAGACACCAGGACGTTGAATGTCCAGTTTACACCAGCTGAACAGGCGTTCCCGGTACTGCGGGCCCACAGAGGGTATATCTCTGAGTTCACCGTCCATGGCATAGGGCCCATACCTGACAGAGAGATATGGACAGAGAGATAGATAGAAAGAGAGAGAGGGGAAAACAGAAAGAGATAGATAGATACATGTAGAGTGTGTGAGAGAGAAAAGAGACAGAGAGAGAAGACAGAAAAGAGGATAAGTGGAAAAAAAGGAAAGAGACAAACAGAGAAATAGACAGGGAGATAAATTGACAGGCAAGTACAAATAGAGCATGCGAGAGAGAGAATGAAAGGTAGACAGACAGACGGTAGAGGGAAAAAACAAGGAACGTAGGCGGAACAGATATAGAGGGAGAACAGGTAAGCAGACAGACAGACAGACAGACAGACAGACAGACAGAAAAAGGGGAGTCAAAAAACAAAAAGAGTAAGACATAAAGACAGACAAGCAGATTAGTAGGCAGCTTTCATTCAACTGTCATGGATTTTAAATCACACCTCAAACCTTTTAATAATAGTTTTTTTTTAAAAACATCTACATTACTACTGTGTATTTGGCTACTTTTATACTAGTGCTCCGCAAGAGCTGCATAAATACTACCAAACTCAATTAACTACAAAACATATTTAAACCGTAGAACTATCAGATATGGTGGTTGGTAAGTAGTGGGAATACAAATTAAGGAATTGAAATGGTCAGAGAACAAGTTAGCATCCAGTAGCATAGCATTATGGAAAGGTGTGCATTCAGGGATTAATACAAGTTGTGTGCTCTATTTGTAAAGACTTAAATAAGGGATAGCATTACGGACCAGGTGCAAAGCAGGCCAAGTACAGGATGAGACCCAGCAGAACGAGCCAGGAGTACAGGGTGGGACAGTAGTTGTAGGCCCAGAGTGGGCCATTGCTGGCAGCCGTCTGGTTGGAACACCTGGGGAAAATACAGTTCGTTTGTAATGTCCTCTTCTTTGGCCAATTTTCTCCCAATGTATTCATTATGACAATTCCCTAATTCCACAAACACTTGTGTAATCTTGTCACTGCTGACCCCTACTGGTTGGTTTTGGGACTTTTTGGTCCTACAGTAGGGATGGTATTGAAACCAAATGCCTATTTTTATACACATGGAATCACCTGCTGCGTCTTTTGACCTACAGTACCAGTGAGGAGTCTTCGCTGGAAGGACTTGAGCATGCAGAGGAACACCTTATTCCTTAAAGTTCAACACCCCTTCTGTCAGACGCCCTTGACCAGCCTGTAGGAGTCACGGGGGTGCAGCGATAAAGAACACCCTCCCCCGCCAGGATCCAATCCAAAAATAACAGCACACTGTGATGAAAATGACATAATAACACCACACTATGGTGATGAAGGTGACATGAAAACAACAGTCTTACACAGCTCTCCTATCGGCCACCATATTATCTACCAGCCACCAACACGCTCACACACACACACACACACACGCATGCGCACACTCACACACACGCACACACACACACACACACACACACACATACAGACCTGCCCCAAGCAGCGTGTTCCGTGGACTCTTTACTGGCAGGTGTGCAGGAGCCGTCGAATACATTGGTGCCATTTTCACGGTAACAAAAGCCACAGTCGGGATCCAAAATGCATAAAGAACAGGACCTGGGGGACACAAAAGAATGCAACACCTCTCAGTATATCTACCGCAGCTTACAGCACTTTCGTCTTCATCCCCTATGGGACATGAGGCCATAATGAGTTTTATGTGCATTTTGTCCGGGACAGCTACTTATATATTATTGTAGTTTTATTACAAGTGGATATTTAAAGATCCCTACTGGTTGAGTGAAATGTACATATGTGTTCTGACCCATATAGCGTGCAAGTGGAGTTGACAGGGCCAATGGGGTGCAGGGTGACTGGAGGAGCGTTCTGGGCTGATAACAGGAACCCCACTGCCAGTACCATCAGACTCAAAACAGTACCTGGATGAGAGGGTGAAAAAACAACGCAGTGATTCAGTGATTCCCAAATGGTTTCAAATTTGGCCCAGTCCAAACCCTACACTGCAAATCTTCAGTGTTAATTTAACTCTGGGAGAGTAAAAATGTGCGGGTCCATTTGGTTCCATTTGTACACTCTCAGAGTTATAGTGGCTAAATGAACACTTAAGACTGACGCCGTTTAATCCAAACCCACAGGTTCAGAAACACTGTAGTATCTCATTAGTTCTGAGATAGTATTTAAAGTTATTAAGACAGATTTGGCTGTTGTTTCAGGTAAAAATGGTCATGAAGTAAAGATTAACAAAGTAATACTGTATAGGCAAAGTAATACTGTATGCAGGCTTGACATTATAGACAGTGTAAGACGAATGCAAAAAAGCAGTTCTTAATTCTGTTTTGAAGAATATAAAATATCTGGTCCAATAAATTAACATAAATTTGAATGGTAACGTGATTGTTTTTTCTAAAAGTGAAAATAAATAAAATATTGATCATGTTTCCTGACTGACTAAATGACAAATGCAATATCTCATTTAGCTGGGGACCTAAAGAATATTAGAACATACAAACCTAAAATGCTGGCCAACGTCAGCTTCCTGCGGCCCACCCTCTCCACAAGCCACACCCCCACCAGGGTAAACAGGAAGTTGGTGGCAGCAGTCGCTGCCGCCATCCAGATGGCTTGCTTGTTGTCTCGCACGCCTGCCATCTGGATAATGGTGGCGCTGTAGTACCTGCACAGGTTTGCGAGAGAGAGAGATGTGAAAGTCACTTACTAGATTTCAATCCACTAGAACCCAGAGTCTAAAAATGTAATCAGTGTATGTGACTTTTTCATGGTCCAAAGGTTCGGTATGACAGGAGAAGCAGTAGGCTCTAAGGTTTTTTCATGTTTTTAAATATGGCCCCCTTTGAAAACGTTTAAACTAATGTTACATCCATAATTGTCAACTTTAAGAAATTACCATTTATACGTTTATTCCATGACAACACAGTGGAAAGCAGTAGCAGTTAAAGCTAGATGTACTTTTTATTTAAAGGAAAACCACTGGACTCTTATATGAATAGGATTTTATCGGTACCCGGCAATATCGATTTGGTTCACTGAACCAAATATTTATACCCAACCTACTTATCCTATATATTTATGAGTAATGTGTCCAAATGAAAATGTGGTCTGTCAGTCAGAACAAAACATGACAATAAAGTGGACAATGTGAAAATGACATGGCTGGTGCAAATAAATAGTTTATGTGTTAATACTAATGTAGAAATACTGTTATTAGATGAGTGTGCTAATGTATAGTAGAAATACCCTATACATTAGCAGACACTGGGATGACCCTTTTGATAGTGTTGATATTAACATAGATACAGGTTCCTTATAGAAGTCAATAGAGCTACAGTACCTACAGTACATGACTATAATACAAATGTTGGAATAACATTGTTCCCTGTGAGAAGACAACAGGAGTACATACATGACAGTGTTGATCCCAGACAGCTGTTGAAACATCTGGAGACCACAGCCCACGGTGAGGGCCCTGCGTGTTGGTCCGTGGCTCAGGATACGCCAGATAATCAGCCCGCCTATTGTACAAGTAAGGAAGTCAGATATGAAAAGGATTTTTTAAATCAGTGGTAATCTGTTTCAATATTTTTATTAGACAAAAAGGTAGACAATACACCACAAGCATGACAGGACCTAGGACACAGCACAGCCCAACATAACAATACAATAGAGACATAAAAACAAAAGAAAAAGACAAATCATAAAGGACTTATTCACGCCATATACAGTATATGATAGTCACAAAATCACATTGCTGCCAACAACAGCTCTCCCATATAGAGCTATCAGTGGTAATCAATTAACACGCACAATGACACACACATGAATTTAGGTCTTGTTTTTGAGGCTTCAGCTTCAATGCCTATCAATCATCGATTAAAAAGAAAAACATAAATAAAATAATGCATAATGAGAACAAGTATACTGAAGCTTGTGAGCATAAAATAATCCCACAAAGAAAGTTCATGCCATTTACTCAGATCTCACACTTGTAAGTCGCTCTGGATAAAGGGCTAAATGCCTAAAATGTAAATTGTAAAATGAAAACATAAATCTTAGTGTATGTAGTAGAACTACAAATGTGTGGATATGGTATTTCAAAACAGTGTTTTAAAGTTGGTTCTGTTGACACATAGTAACAAAGGCCTATGGGATATAGATATCCTGATTAGTACAACAGGTACAAGACTGATTCAGTAGTAGTATTAGTATCAGTAGTAGTATGTGGAAGTGATAGTAGCTAGTTTCAGGGTACTTTACACTCAAACTTATTAGGAAGGCATGATCTCTCTGGAAAGAAATATTCAACAGTAACATGATTTGCTCTCTAGTTACTGTACTGTTACTTTGCTAGCACTTGAAATGTGTCACAACATAATTAAAACCACAAATTTGTGTCGTTGTTTTTTGGCACCTTTCATTACTCGCCATCTCTTTCTCCTCCTCCTCCTCCTCATGTACGCTTGGTTTAAAAAGAAATAAGGATTTTCCGGAAACAGCTCAACATCTCAGCTAGAAACAGCTCACCTAAAAACAGCAGTGCCCTGACGCGTGACAGCCAATGACGCCATGTTTCACAAGTCTCTCATGTGAAGGTATTTTTGTAGAAGACTCTCACCTGCCCCCGCCTCCTTCTCCTCTTCCTCTATACTGGTCCATATGGTGTCATACTCCTCGTCGATGCTCTGTTCTCCTCTGATGCGGCTGAGGACACGCCTGGCCTCCTGGGTTTTGCCCTTCTGAAGCAGCCAGCGCGGGCTCTCTGGCAGGAAGAGGAAGCCGGTGAACTGCAGAATGGCAGGGACCACAGACAGGCCCAGCATGTACCTATACAGTACAGGAAAACCAAACGTTAGAGGAGAGGGAAAGAGTGGGTTGGGAGTGGAGGAGGATGGAAGGAGAAAGGGAGAGAAAAAGAGACAATGGGGTGAGCAAGAGGAGGGACTGTTTAGAAAGATAAAAGATGTTACAAGGGGTGGTGTGTGTGTGTGTGTGTGTGTGTGTGTGTCCTGCCCAGTGCCCCCCCCCCCCCCCAACGTTATGCCATTCTGTCTGCTAACTACTAATCGAAGTGTCATCATTGACAGATTTGACACGAATACTGTCACATTAGAAAAGTAATGTGCAACAAGAATAAAACGTCTAAGTGTAAGAATGTTTGACTCCTCTGCTGAGTAGCCCATGAAAGAATGAAAAGGGATAGATAGAATACATGCAGGGCAAAAGAAAATGTGAGAAACATGATGAAAATGTGTGTTGATACAAGTGCATAATCATGCTTCATTTACACCACATCTTACATCAACTCATCCATAAGAAATCAACAACCTGCGATTCTCACCCACAAATCACACCTTTGCTCACTCTTTGAATTTGTATTTAGATGTAGCAGCTGGTAACGGCCTATTGAACACAGGATTTAAATTCATATTCCATGTTCGACATTACAGTTGATGGAGAATTAAGCTCTCTTACCATATTATTGGTAGTAGAGGTATTGCATACTGTACAACAGTGCTTTTAGGTCTATTTTTCCAACTAGTTTCATATTGAGTAAAAATAACAGAATACTTGACCAATGATTTTATATTATTCAAGTATATTTATGAGAAAAGGTTTGTGAGCCCGGAATCAGCAATCATTTCAATCAATCAATTGACATTCAGGTGTGGGTTGCAGTATATAAAACACAGTCTGGTTCACAAGTGGTTGTGTTTTGAGATTTATTTCACTTCAACAGAGTTAAAGGTGAAATAAAGAACCTATCAGCCCCTCGCCCAGGGCATATAAAGACAAATGATCATTAGGGCTGTGTACTGTAAGTTGTGGGTTGCAACCGTTAGGACCCAAGGAGGCAATGGTGGAAATAGTGTTTCTATGTCGACATACAGTACGGTTCAACTTTTGCATTTGTGGCACCGCTATGGTCAGAAGTGAAAGCGCTTTGGAGGTGTTCTCTATAAAAGGTTCCTCAACAACATCTGATTCCAATTTGGGGCAGACTCAATGTTGCTTTCATGATATATAGAATAGGCCCAACTAAAGTAGGGGAAAGATAAAGCAACTGTACTGTAAAAACTCTTTTATGCCTTTTTGGAGGAGAATAATACTTGAAATGTACATTTATTGAATTTATTGTAAATGTATTCTGAGGATTTAAACCACAGCATGGGACATGTTGTGGACAGGGACTTTAATACCCCAAACCACACACATATGCAGTCATGTTTTATCACTGGTAGAAGACACATACATACCTCCAACCATCATGCTGCAGGTAACTGAATGCCCCGTCAATAATACTGGCAAAGAACTGGCCCCCAGTAATGAAAAGGGTGTTAATGGTAACCAGCTGGCCTCTCAGATGAGGTGGTGACATCTCCGCCATGTAGACAGGCACTGTCATGGAGGCTATACCTGAGGCATAAGAGAACACAATCTCTGAGAGTGTAAAAATGGACAATCACTGCAGGTTTATCATTCACTGTGAATAAATTATTATGGCAAAACATGCCACAATTTGTGTATTATTTTTTACTAAAGATTAAGATAAGACTAGGAGGAGCCATGTCAATTAGCTAATTTTCTAGTCACACTTTTCCAGTGCTATGGCTTTCAAATCAATTTTGACATATGCATAACGATAATAAAGAAGGAATCTCTGAACAATAAAGCATCTTGATGATGTATTTATATACATGTTTTAGTTATAGTGATATATAGCCTAGTCTAGGCTATGCCCCCAAAACCAGTTAACAAGTGACACTTTTTACAATAATAGCCTTGCCCTTGGGGCAATCAGTTAGACCTGGTCATGTGCGACTAACAGCTATAAGGCAACCAGTCAGGTTTGGGAGGTGTGTGTTTATTCATATTAACTTTACATACGCTCTAAGGCTTTTTCCGCTTTCTGTAACCTACTATTCCAAGACTCAAAGCAATAGCAGCTACAGCCTATACCCAAATTAGTTTTGCACCTTATGTCTAAACTCATGTAGGCTACATAGCCTACCTTTGGTCACATTAATAATAATAATAGCCTAATAATAATAATAAAAACACCTAAAATGTATAGCCTATATCACTTTTCTAAGTACTTGCTTTATGGGAAAAGGGAGAAATAAAGTGTATTAGTTAAAAATAAAAATAATGAATACTGAGGATTTTACTGTGTAGCTACATAGGGCAGGCTAATAAACGTACCTATACCCAAACCCACTATAATCCTTCCCACCAGTAGGAACCATTTGTTCGGGGCGAAGCCCATGATGACCCCGCCGACGGTGAAGATCAAGCTGGCCGCCAGGATGCAGACCCTGCGTCCGAACGCCCCGTTCAGTGGCCCGCCGGCCAGCGCGGCCAGCGCGGCGGCTCCCACGGTGCTGGAGACCAGCAGCTCCTGCCACATGTAGTTCAAGTTCATCTCGCTCTTCAGGAGCAGCATGACTCCGGACACCACCCCCGTGTCGTACCCGAAGAGAAAGCCCCCCAGGGCGGAGAAAAACGCCAAAACGTAGACGAAACCCGGCGTCCTCCTGTCATTAGGGATGGGACGATAATCGTTATTATCGTTTATCGTGATAAAACGCAACGCAATGCCTTGTGAGCTTGTAGATCGGCTATTTTAGGCAAATGTTCCCCCCCTGGGGTTCAAGTGATTAACAAAAGTGGCATTTTAAGTTTTAAGCATATTTTGATTAGCGTGATAATATCGTTAATCGCAAACAAATTTGCCACAATAATCGTGACATGTCATTTTCATATTGTTTGATTGATTGATTGATTGAATACTTTATTTAGAAGTTTGCAGAAAAAAAGCAAATAAATAAAATAAAGAAACAAAAGTCAACTAAATAGGATTAAAAAAACAACAACCTATGGCTTGTTTTAATTGGGGTCCTTTGTACTCAGTTCATAGTGACATTAAATGACAGACAGATATACACTACTATGCAGAACATCATATAAACAGTTTAAAAATAAAAATAAGAAAAACAAAAAATATGTACAGTATTATGTCCCATCCCTACCTGTCATATTGGTCCATGACATCTCCTCCAGCAGCAGCGGTGCTGGACACCCTGTGGTCCCGGGGCTGGAGGCTGCTGGCCCCGGCATCATGATCGCAGGGAGCTCCGGCTCCGACGAGACTCTGCTCTCCATCATCATCGACTGCTTTCCTCTTCCTGGCGCCCATCAGGTTGCTCATAATCCTCTGAGAGCTGAAGTCATCATGACTCCTGTCTCCTGCTGCCCGGGTTGATGCTGAAGCTGAACAGATGGAGAAGCAGTGTACAGATGATGATAGGTGTCACATCACAGCATGCAGTTCAAAAAGCAGGCGCTGGTGCACGGTAGATAGAGAATCTTGCACATTGATCTCTCCGTTGGCGAAGAGATCAATGGCGGGACATAGTAAATAGCCCTAGAAAAGCAATCGACAAAAAAAACACTCTCTCACATCTTTTCACTGTAGTCTGACGGAGAAAAAAGTATAGGCTCTGGTCCATAGCGTTAGAAGGAGTTAGAAGGAGGTCAATGGAATTTTTCTATTGACAAGATCTGTAGGGGGCGCAGTGGAGTAATTTTTCCATCCGGTGGAATATTTACTTTTCTGTCCAAAAAGTGTATTTTAGACGTGAGGTGGGGGGCTCCGAGTGTTCCCACAAAGGAAAGTATGCTTTCAACGTCTTAAAACAGTCCTTTTTTTGGTGAGTAGCAAAAGTGTATTTCTTATTTTTCCTACAGAAGAGAGGCCGCGCTACCGGTGTGCGGGGGCAACGGCTACAAAGTAACATAGCGTTAAGGAGAACTCATTTGTGTTAACCCCGCAGGCTTGCACGAACCAACCAGTCATCATAGCTGATCATTTCATAAACAGTCTTGTGTCTAACATTAGGCTACTGAACACGAGTGTGTAAAAAAAAAACTTACTTTTATTCTGCATGCTCATTGCACAGTAGCGACTATCGATCATGCAAAGTCATTATTCCTGTCAGGAGGACTGTCTGCGTGCGTCAAAACTGATCTGTAAACACGGTGGAACGACTACGTCAGGTCTATAGCCACAGCAGGACTCCCATCCATACCTTTAATCTATCAGCGTTATAAACAAACGTCAGGAAACATTGGATAACATCATGTAAAACGACACAGCCGTGTGAAGGAGTTGTGTGTAAAACTCCATCTTAAATAGATGTGAGAGTATGTATAGGCTACTATACCTTAAATCATATGAAAGCTTTTGCTTGGAGAAATTATCTATATCCTGATTCCTGAATTGGCTGCTGTGTGTGTCAGCCTCTATGGTCAGCCTACATCAAGCACACTGAAATAAGGTACACCTTTTCCGGAAATGGATCGATTCTGCTTTCAAAATAAATGTGTGTATTTATTATTATTATTATTTATTTACAGATACCAAGGGAGAACAGCAGGATTAATCATTACATGAAGATAGGTTTCCACTTTAAAAGGTGACCTACACAATAACTTGTGTGTAGCAGTAATATAAATTATATAAACATATGAAACCTCAGATATAAAAAAAGGGAAAGAAAACAAAATCCCCTTGCTTTTTTTTTTTTTACCAGCTCCATGATTTGACGGTTTTGACCCATGTCAGCCATAGTGTCAGACCTCCTTGTGAAAAGATTTTGAAAATATGTGTCAGCCTGGGACAGGGTGCAAAATGTTTGGGGGAATGAAAGTAATTTCTGTCAAGCTTAGATCTTATTGTGAAAACCAGTGATCGGAACTACAAGTTGTACTTGAGCTGCTCTGACGCATGTTGTTGTCTGTCTGCAACATTCCTCCAAACGGGAAACGGGAAGTTGAACTGACTGAAGTGAAGTGAAGTCATATGATATTTTTTTACAGTGGATCTGACCCATAAAACCATAGGAACTACCCAGAAGAACACGCCTGTTGCTGAGAGAATAAGGGACAACGCTTTCTCTCTCAGACCGAAACGACAGGCAAATCTCAGTTGAAAAAAACAGGAACATGAATCTCGATCGGAGCACATTTAACCACCGGGGGATTATTATCATATCGACTTCAAACTTTGACAGCTGTCTCCTTCCCCAGACTTTGTAGATCATGTCCAGAGTGGCGATCCTGCTGCTTGTTTATTATTCTCATGGAACAAACAAGTTGCCACAAGTCGAGGCGTAATTGAATGAATGTGAAGCTGGTTTGGAAGACCATAACTATTTCAAAGATCATGGTAAACAAAGAGGAACTGGGAGAGAGGCTGAAGAAGCTGTTAGTGAGGCTGAATAACTTGCAGGAGGACAGACAGTTGAGCACACTGATTCAGATCATCCAGGATCTGCTGTTCCTGGCGCACACTGACTGTGGTAGGAATCAACTGCACACATTCATTCATCATCATCATCATGTGCATCAACTTTGACTTTTTGTCCAGTGGAAAAAGTACTCCATTTGTTTTACTTCAGTAAAAGTATCAATACTGCAATGTAGAAATACTCTGTTACAAGTAAAAGTCTGGAATTCAAATTCATTTTTAATTCATTTTACTTGAGTGAAAGTACAAAAGTATTGGTATCAAAATGTACCTAAAGTACCAAAAGTAAAAGTGCTCATTACACAGAATGTTATTTTCAAATGGCCAAAGTGTATATATAGGGTTGAAGTGGTTAATTTTGTAATAATAATTCAAATCTACTTAGTAACTAACTAAAGTTTTCAAATAATTGTATTAGTAAAAGTATAATATTTGCCTCTGAGATGTAGAAGTACTGAAAAGTAAAATACCTCAAAATTGTACTTAAGTACAGTACTTGAGTAATTGTGTACTTACAGTAGTTACTTTACACCGTATGAAACTATGTTTACACATGTCACCAAAATGGACACATCAATTGTACACTCTCAGAGTAACAAATCAAATGGATAAATGAACACTGAGGAGGAAACTGTCTCTTTGTCTTAACAATCAATGCATGATGATTATATTGTAAGTAACCTTTCAGTTACTTCAGTCATCTCTTAAATGTAGCTTGTTAACACGTTTATAAACGGGATTTAAGTAGATTATTACCCAATTTTCATAATATTGTTGCCTGATCTTGTTTGGTTTTGTACTGTTATTAATCATCTGACTTTTTATGTTTCATAACTTTACCATCACTTTGTCTTATATGCTTTGCATCATCACATTGCATGAAAAATGCATCTTAATGAATAAAACGTTATTTTAACCAATGTATGGTACAGTATGTGTACAATAGGCTATAACTTTAGCAGAAATGTTGACCCTGGTTTCTGGTAGGACACCTAACTGGTTGACAAGTACAGTAGCCTAGTACTGCTTGAAGCTCATAAACGCAATATCTCTCCTGGTCATGCAGGGATGTAATGGAATAGCCACGCTGTCATCCTTTACTGTGGCCCTTTGTGTGTTGTTTGTGCAGCAGCAGAGCTGTTTGAAGATAAAGATGTCCAGGCTCCTCTCATGTTGGTACTGTCGTCCTACATGGGTAGCAGAGGTGTACAGCAGGTAAGGTTTGTGTAAGCATTCCATTTGTCCAATTACCACTTGCTGTTGTATATTTGCTGTGCATTTGCCATTGTATATTTGCTATTTTCGGTGAAGAGGTAGAGGGGGGGAAAAAGAGCAGACCAAGTACAGAGCCAACCCAGTCAACTAAGTATTAGCTTGCTAAACACTTAATGTGTACTTCTGTTTTAAAGCTAAATCCTCTTTCTATTGAGGCCATCTATATCAGCATCCTGCTAGTAGGTGCTAAATGCTAGTGAACTCTTGTGTATTGTATCTACACGGCAAGTGTCAATAACAGTACTGACATGTTTTATTTATACTAGACGGGCACCGGCCTTCTCGGGAATGATGCAAGCCGGGAATGCATGTAATACCCTTTGTATACTTGTTGTCCAGTGCGGTACCTAACCCACCACCCTAGTACTTAGTGGCTATGACGTCAGTACTATGATGTCCATAGATATGGGCATAGGATTTGGATCTGTGGGTCTGACTCTGGACAGCCAATGATCCAGCCGACTTTGCACCGGGCCCTCAGGTTTGTGCATGCCAAGTTTGATGTTGAGTCATGGATGGACATATATGAGCACATACTGTATGGAGATCTCTATATGTCTGTCTGCCTGTGTCCCTTTTATGCCCATATGAAGATCTCTATATCTGTCTGATCTGTGTCTCTTTCATGCTCTTATATGAAGTTCTGTGTCAGCCATAACCAAATATGGAATGGAGTCCAGGCCAGTCTATTATGCCAGTACTATGATCTCAGATTTGTGGATTTATCAATATTTTTTGGAGAACCGCCAATCCGACTGACTTTCCCATTGCCAATCATTCCCTCTGGTTCTTTGCAATATGCACGCTGAGTTTGGTTTCCAAGATATGTGGGGAAACATGGACGGACAGACGCTCACAGAGATTCCTTGCATTTATAGATTTCTACTGTTTAAAGTAACATAGTTTAACAGTTTTGTGTATCATGTTTCTTTTCTATTTCTTGTTATTATTATTGCCATTGTTTTATCTTAGCATAATATTCTGTAAGAGCATCCTGTATGAATACATGCCTTGGAAATATTCCATCTATGTAGTCATACTGCTATGATTGTGAAACACCTGTGCTTTATCTGGTGTGTAGTCCCGTGACTGCTCAATATAGCAGCTTACAGTATGGGTGGTGAGTGAGATAAGAGCTGGACTGAAAGGAAAATGAAATCTGAGCTAAACTGACATGGATTCATTGTAAACCTCAATCTGTTCAGTTCCTTTGAGCACCAATCCTTTTTCCATTCAAGTATTTATTGTTTATTTAGGAAAGTTTGGTTTGCACCCACAGTAATTACAGTAGGTAAAAAACATGAGATAAACAAATGACATATTCCATACAGACCAGAGAGGAGTCAGTTGTCAATGCAAAAACAATGCTCATCAGAACAAACAGAAAAAAACAAACGTTCTCAAATCTCCTTGGCATAACTGACACTACCCCATGCCAGGAAGATCCAAGTAAAATCCAAGAAAACAAATGTCATTAACAAACATTTTGTCTTGGAGCTGGACTCCGACATTTGTCAGGGATTTTGTTTTCTGTTGGTGATTGTTTCAAGGATTTTGTGGGCACACAACTTCCGGTCAGTCATGTCTAGCGGATATTCCTGGTTTCCTGCTTTCCTGCTACCATTATTTATTTCCTCATTGGCTCATCGGGATCCCTGGGTTTTGTACTTCAACTGGTACATAATAGCACTTACACTGTTAGGGGCAGGAGTTGCATTGCATTCCCTGTTAAATCATAATTAATCATCTTTATTATTTTTTATAGCCCCTGTTCTTCATACATTGTAGCACACAATGCACAAGTTACACTGTTCAGAAATACTTGTGGTGTTTGCAGTTGCACACCTTAAAGGCCCTGTTCAGACTGGCAGCCAAAATCCAGCCAAAATCAAATTTCCTGTCTAGATTGGACTCAGATTGTAATAAAAGGAAAGTAATAAAATGTGTAAAATCAGTTTCCATGTGGTTTTCTGCTGTTCAGACTGCATAAAAACTACTGTATGCGACTCCAATCTGGATAGGCCACAAATCTGATTAGGGCGGAGCCGCGCCTCCGACCAAGTGGAGCTTACTATGTAACCCTGCTTGGGTTGTGTCTCTGTGTCTCTGTGTGCACTGTGTCTCTGTCTGTGTCTCTGTGTCTCTGTGTGCACTGCCTTTGTGCAGCTCCTCTGAGATAAGTAAATGTCCAATATAGACGTACCATACATCAAATGAAAGGTCTTTGAAAACTGAACACACCTGTCAAGGTTGCGTTTAAGCCCGCCCCTTCCCCCGGAAGCCACGCCCCGGAGAAGGCTCCTAAAAACTCCCCATTGAAACCCCATGTTAAATGAAAAGTGCCCGAATCGCTCCGAAACTTTTTCTACCCCCCCTAAGTGGGGGTCTACGAACAAATACTTCGGGCTCGGATTTTGGCTCCGCCCCCCGGAAGTGGGTGAAACAGGCACTTCAAACACTTTGTTGAATTGTTCAAAAACATTCCAAGTTTTTTTTTTGTGAATTAGTATTTTTCTAAGATGCTCCTTTTAACGCAGATTTAAAAAAAAAAATATATATATTTTTTTTCATTCTTTTTTTTCTTTTTTTGCGTTCGCTTACCGCGTTCGCGCGTCTTACTTGTGAATGATAGTTCACAGTGAGTGTGTGTTCCTTGCTACAGGTGGGGTGGTCCCTGCTGTGTCGGCTGATTGAGATATGTCCTGCCACTCTGGACGAGTTGACCAGACCACTGGCAGCTGCCAAGGACTGGGATGTACTGGGAGTTCACCAGTAAGTATAGAGAATTAACTGGGACTGTAAAAAACTTACGGTATGTATGCTGTGCATACACTGTGAGTCTGCGTTTTTCTCTTCGTGTGGCTTTGTGTTTTGATAAGCAATTAAGTGTGTGTGTGTGTGTGTGTGTGTGTGTGTGTGTGTGTGTGTGTGTGTGTGTGTGTGTGTGTGTGTGTGTGTGTGTGTGTGTGTGTGTGTGTGTGTGTGTGTGTGTGTGTGTGTGTGTGTGTGTGTGTGTGTGTGTGTGTGTGTGTGTGTGTGTCAGTGAAAGTACATTTGCTTGACAATTTCCATCAAGTACACCTCTATTGAAACATCCTTTAATTCATCATCCTGCCAGTTGTTGCCCCACAACTGGATCCCCTCCAAGTCAGTAAGTAGGTAAGTGGCTTATTGTCGGTATCAGCCGAGAACGAGGGTGTCTATCCCCTTTTCAATAAGCTATACCCCTGACAAATGGATTGCTGAGGTGGAGCACAGGACCTACCATCAGCTCCCAGTAACGCACGTCTTAGATACCCAAACCATGCTACTCATACTTTGATTTGGTGGTACCTGGAATCAAACCCAGAACCTTGTGGTCAAAAGGCAAGTGCTCTACAGACTGAGCTAAGAGGTGCATTGAGGATGCTGTGGCCTGCCTGCTATACCTCCTCCTCCAGCACTTGGATCCCCCTGGCACCTTCGCCAGGATACTCCATCTGACTCATCTCATGCGCAAGTTTCTCAGTGACAGTCGGCACAACCACATCACCTGCACTCACCACTAACACCGGAGCGCCCATACCTGTACACGCTTTGCAACAACAACGACTGCACCAGTCACAACAAGACACAGATGTTAACGGAAACTGATTGGCGGAGGCATACAGTATAACCATAATGCGGTATTTCTCGTTTAACATGTTATCCCGCCTTACCCGGGCACAACTGACATGCATAGCCATTAGCCAACACTGCTGCCAGGATAATTGGTTTTCCCACGCCTAACCTCACAGAACTAAACAACAAAGCCATTGCATGTATTTCAATCTCAATATTACAGGACTTCACACACCTACTCAATCACCGCCTTACCCTAATACCCAGCTCCGGGCACTGGTATAGAACATTGAGGAAAAGTGCTTCTTTTGGGAAAAGCCTTATACCTGCAGTCAGCCTTCTTAACCACTTGAACCCTAGCATCCCTATTTTGGGGCCAACTTTCCGCAAAAATAGCAGATCTACAAGCTCTCAATCCATCACAACACGTCCGTGATGCATTATGAGCTTGTAGATTGGTTATTATTTGCAAAGATATTTAGTGTAGAGCGAAAAAAGGGGGCCTAGTATTAGAGCCCTTGGGAATCTGGTCAACTAAGTATAGGGTTTTAAATAAGTGTTGCAGAACTGGCCTGAGCTTTCATTTTCTGTTAGTATTGCTAAAAGGAATTTCCCCTTGTGGGACAATAAAGTCTAAAGTCTGAAGATAATTCTCATAATTCTGACGTTCTCACCATACTTAGCATATCAACACAGCATAGTAAAATCTTTAAGGAGATATTTGGATTTTGAATTGGTTGGTGGTGGCTTTGTGGAAACTGCAAGGTGCCTCAAAGACCTTGACTGATTGTGCTTAAGATGTACTCAAATTGGATTTTACAAAATCTTTACACAGCCCTTATATTTTTTATGTTTTTTACTATTGATATACAATAATATATAGATAGATAGATAGATAGATAGATAGATGGGTCTTTAATTTATTGATCCCACAAGTGAAATGTAGTCACCGCATGGCAGTTTACAGTAGTCATTCAAAAGAAAAGAAAAAGAACAGATAAGAACGCCGCAGGTAAGAAAGATAAGACGCACAAGAATGCACACTATTCTGAAAGTGAAAGTGGTTACGTCCTTCTGTCAATATGTAACCAATGAAGTATTAACAAGAGCTTGTGACCAAGTAATAACTACAGTGGGTGATGAAAAGTGACGGTTTTGGACATGGATGGTTTCTTTCTGCCCGACAGCGACATTATGTAGGCCTACCTCCAATTAATTTCTGTTCACATGTGTTGTGTCTGCAGACAGATCCTCAAGGTGTTGGCCCAGTACAGTGCAGACTGCAAGGTGACCATGGTTGGACTCAGGGCCCTGGCTCTGCTGCTTACATCAGGTACTGTATACCAATGGTTCTCAAAATGGGGTCTGGGGACCCCCAGTGGTCCTTGAAGGGGTTCCACGGGGTCTCCCGAACTATTAGTTGATATAGCATCAGAGTCAGTTTAACCACTTTAACCTTATGTTATACTTTGGCTATAAAAAAATAGCCGATCTACAAGCTCACTACTATTTTTGAAAAAGTCTAAAAGATCTTGCTTTTTTTTGTGGAAATTTGGAATAATCATCTCTTCTAGGGGTCCCTGCCACAAGATGGGGGTCACAGCCAAATAAATCAATTTGGGGATCCTTGACATGAAAATGTTTGTCAGGGACAGTTATGCCTTCACATGGGCAATTGGCATGCATAAGATATGCACATTTCTTTTAAAGACAATCGCCCCTTTTTCACAAGTATTTTGACAAGGAAAAGAGTGCAAAAAGAATATATTAATGAAGCAGGTAAAGACAAATAGGTACAGTCCATATCTGGCTATAAACCTCTGTTGTAGCTGTTATTAAATCTTTTTTTGTGCATGTATACAATACATTGTATCATTGGATAATATATCGACTGTAAAAGTCCACTTCTTCTTTGTTGGGAGTGTGGGGTAAACACACTGTTTATATTTTACATCTCTTCGCTCATGAGATGAAAAGGTTATTTGAGGTTTTTACTATAGCATGTACTGTATATATAACGGCCCATATATAACATCATAAGCTCAGTTTGATGTGGAGTGGCTGAGAATGCAGGAGATTCAATTAAGACCACTGGTCACATGGTGTCCTTCCCGCCGTTATCAGTCAATGGAAGTACAGTATCGGCCGAACAGTACGAGGAGAAAAACTGCAAGGCAGCTACTTCCCAGCCATGACCATGAGGAGCCTTTTGTTTCACATGTTTACGAGTTCAGGATAAAGAGCTTACCTGTTCTGACTGAAAGGTCATGGTGCAATTACATAGTCCTGGAGTTTTATTATTCTATAGAAGACAGACAATGAAAGGATTATCCGCACTCTCTTCAGTTATTTCTAAATTTATTTTTTAATAGGTTCACAGCAGCAGCAGTGAACCTATTAACCTAGAGAAACGGACGCGTTTCAGTTTTCATTTTGAAACGCTGAGGAAGGCCGACATGCCGAAACACGTCCGTTTCTCTAGATGGACTGCTGCTGCTGTGAACCTATTAAAAAAGAAATTAAGAAATAACTGAAGAGAGTGCGGATAATCCTTTCATTGTATGTATCCTCAAGAATCTGCACCCAGTTAAACTATAAGAGACTATTTCTCAAGACTCCCCTTGAGTAAAGCACGCCTTCTCCTGGCGGTTTTGATCCGGTAGGAGAGTTGCCTTCTATAGAAGACAGTACACATGTTTTCTTCTTTCTTCTTTTCTGAACTCTTCTTCTTCAATTTAAATCTATTTTAGATTTGAAATGATTGTCATTAGGTCAGATATTGATATTAAAATGACATTGATGTGATGGAATAAATGGAGGACATGAAAACGGCACAACAGATAGGATGCAAGTTATATTTCAACAAGAAATATATTTTTTATTGTTTCATGTGCACATACCTGTACTAATCTGTGAATTAATTAATCAAACTTTATGTATCAACTTTATGTATCACTCATAAGTACAGAAATACTGTATAAATGTGTGTGTGTGTGTGTGTGTGTGTGTGTGTGTGTGTGTGTGTGTGTGTGTGTGTGTGTGTGTGTGTGTGTGTGTGTGTGTGTGTGTGTGTGTGTGTGTGTGTGTGTGTGTGTGTGTGTGTGTGTGTGTGTGTGTGTGTGTGTGTGTGTGTGCGTTGCAGACAAGCTGCTGCAGTGTCTCCTGGATGAAGAGGAGGAGGATGTGTTTGGGCTGGTGGTGGTGGGGATGAAGACCTTCCCGACCAGTGAGGAGGTGCAGCTCCAAGGCTGCTGCGCTCTGCAGCTTCTCCTGGAGAGAGGTACATACATACTGTAACCACACAGTCACACTAATACTTCATTTATACTTGAATGCGATACGACAAATTGTGAACTTGGCAACAGAAATTACATTGACTAGACCGGCACCGGCCTACTCTGGAACGATGCATGCCCCACCTGATTATGCAATACCCGTTTTCAGAGTATCCATTGTACCTGTCTGCCTGTCCATACAGAACAGACAGAACTCCATACAGAACTCCATATATGTGCACAAAATGGACACAGACAGACAGACGGGTACTCTAACAACGGTTATAACGGGTATTACATATCTGGGTGGGGCATGCATTTCCAACGTGCATCGTTCCCGACTTGCATCGTTCCTGAGTAGGCCGTTGAAAATAACTATAAATTAACACACATATAACACATTCATACTTTACCTGTTTATTTCTCATGGAAGTGAATGGTAGTGCAACTTCTGTAAAACGTCTATTGGCATTTACATAACCATAACAATCTCACATTTATACAATTATCTACCCTTTTAAGCCTTATTTCATAATTCATAACACAAAACATTGCACTCTTTCTGTGAAATGTCTTCAATGCAATCAATGCACAGCTCTATAAGGAACTTGTCTGTCTGTCTGTCTGTCTGTCTGTCTGTCTGTCTGTCTGTCTGTCTGTCTGTCTGTCTGTCTGTCTGTCTGTCTGTCTGTCTGTCTGTCTGTCTGTCTGTCTGTCTGTCTGTCTGTCTGTCTGTCTGTCTGTCTGTCTGTCTGTCTGTCTGTCTGTCTGTCGGTCTGTCGGTCTGTCGGTCTGTCTGTCTTCAGTGAGTGATGAGCACCTGGTGGAGTTTGTGGAGAACCAGGATCACGCTGTAGTCCTGGCAGCCCTGCAGAGATTTCAGGACAGTCCTGACCTGCTCCTCCAGGGCATGAAAGTGCTGCTCCCCCTGGCCAGCCCTGGTAAGGCCATGCCAGAAGGCTGAATAATGGTTGTAAAGGAAATGGAGAGAAGTAGGAGTGGAAAAGGGTGATCTGCGTTTTATAATACTGGTTGCTAATGTAATGGATCTACGAGTTGAAGCTCATTCTGCAGTTGCACTTGCTGGAAGTCACTCTGAATCAAATCTGTCTGAAAGTGAAATGACTGGAAAGGAATCGGGCATACAGTAATATGTCTTGGAGGCAAAGGGCTAGAAAAATGTGACTGAGGAAGGCATTCATCCCTTAATAATAATAATAACTTTATTTGTATAGCACTTTTCAAAACAGGAGTTATAAAGTGCTTAACAGCAATTGGAGCATAACATATATAAATAAAGTAAAAGTCCTAAGTCCTAAAGACACATTTTAGCAAACTAAGAGGAGACCAAAAGAAATACAATAGGCCACCCGAAACACAGTTTAAGTGCAGACATGTGCACACATCAACAAACAAACATACACAAACACAACGCAGCACTGGGCACTTCACAGATGTAAAACATTAGCATTTGCACGCTCCACAAAAACCTTATGCAGATAAATAGAAATTAAAAGTTTTAATGTTTAATGTGTGGCCTTAGACAATTATCAACAATATAGTTTTAATTTAAAACTATACTGTTGATAATTGTCTAAGGCCACATCCGGCCAGTGTTAAGTGAGGACGTAGCTGATCTGTGTGTCTTGTTTATGTTTATGTTTAAATTGCCCTCAGATTCTGTTTATGCGCGGTGCCAGAAGAACGCATAAACTTGGCCTAGTTTAACAGCGATAGGTCACTGGCCATTACATCATTCACCTCATCAGGCTTCTAAGAAACAGGCATTCATCACAAAGGCAAACACAAAGCACACTGACTTAACTCCCTCTTTGATCCACATTTATTTCCTTGCCTGCTCTAAGGACACTAGGATACCATCTCTGCACAAATCTGATTATGCTGCAAACCGGGGGGGATTATGTTTTGTATTGAAGACGGCGTAATCACATTGAAGGTGCTTTCAACATTTCTCCCAAAAAGTATTTTTCTTGTTTTTGGAAAAGGCAACACTGACTGGCTGTAATTGGAAGGCGCATTGCTTTGATTTGATTTATTGTAGGGAAGAACTGTGTTTTGCTGTGAACAACGTTTGTAGACACTGAAACATTTGGGAAATTACATTTATTGGTTGCTGGAATTTCTGTGGGGACTACACAAAAAGTGTGGGGAAAACATTACTTTATGTCACACACTGAACATTTACTTTGGAATAATGCCAAACTATTAAGTGCCATAGGCTAGTTGCTGATCACTATCACCACATGTAAAATCTTGACCAAATCTTAAAGGGATATTTCACTTTCACATAAAATAAACATTAAAAAAATATATTTAAAAAAAATGAAAGAAGTTATGGCAAAATAAAGGCCCCCTCACACATTAGTAGGACACTCTAATGCGTGAGGGGGCCATGAATTTTCCATTACTTTTTTCATTTATTTTTAATATATTTTTTAAATGTTTCCCCCCGCCGAAAGTGAAGTATCCCTTTAATGTCTACCGGACGGTACTCATTTTCTTTGTCCAAAAAAGGAACGAGAAAATTAAATGTCAACAAGTAAGAACATAATGGAATTAAAAACAATATTTTTGAGGTTCTGCGTGTCTTCTCCTCCGCGTCATCAGCGCCCATACCCTAGGTGGGGTTGGCGAAAGGGCCTACTCTGTGTGGAGTTTGCATGTTCTCCCTGTGTCTCTCAGGGTAGTTAATACCCTCACAAAAACATGTAGTAATCCTGGTCGCTATACCGCCTCCCCCATGACAGCCGGGGCGCCTGATGGAGGGGAAGGGAACTGGTTGGAATAACGTGTTCCTTCCACGCGCTACGTCCAACCAGGGAAACTCCCCCCTGTCAGGTGACAAGAAGGTCAGTTGGCTCTCATGCATTGAAGGAGGCATGAGCTCGGCCCTGACCTCCCTAGGCTGGTGAGGGGAATGTAGCGCCCAGGATCACTCAGAAATTGGCACCGGGTGAAAAAATAAGGGTTACAAAATCGCGGGATAAAAATTATATAAAAAAAATATATATATATTTCAAATTTGGTCCAAAAGTAGACCAGCAAAGTAAATATAGAAACAAAAAAAAGTACAAATGCAACGCAAGGGACACAGTCTAAATGAACTCCTTTGTGTTCCTCTCCCAGGCAGTAACGTTGAGGTGCTGATGTCAGGGGGAGCCAGGTGTTACAGCATGCTCATCACTGCCATGGACTCTTTCCCTGAAGTGGAGGACCTCCAGGAGACCGCCTGCTGTCTGTTCCGGAAGTTCATGTCAGGTTAGGATTTATACCTTGGTGGTTCAAATGGTCATACCAGGGACATTTGTCTGAGTATAGTCACAAAAGCTAATTTGGCACCTCATCCCTGTTGTAAAAAAAGGTTACGAAAAAGAGAATATTACTATTTATTTATGTATCATCTTTGAAATCCCACCCAGCCAGTGTTCTGTTCTGGAATTTTCATGCAGCAGTGGCATGTGGAGTGTCATTTTGTGGTTGTTACGGAGGTTTTGCTTAATCATTTAGTGATTTTCTTAAAGCAGATGTTGTAGTTCCCTTGTGTCAGTGGCATGCCACTTCCCCCAATCTTGCTTGAATCGATCTTCTTGGTGGTTAAATGGGTAATGGTGTGACAGCGACATACTAGAAATATCTCCAAAGGATCCAATGTGATGGTATCCTTGTGTAACACCCGGGATTTGAACCCGGGTCTCCCGCATGGAAAGCCAACATCTTAACCGCTAAGCCAAAGGGATATCCCCATCGCTCGGGGGAGATATTAGACTTTCATCGCCATCAGGCTGAGGTTGTGTACTTGGAGGTAATTCACACACTTTTCCTTTGCTCTGTCTCTCTCCACACTGTTTCCACACAGCTTGGGTTCATTTGTGGCTTCCCAACAAATCTCATGGGGGAAGTGGTATATTAAACTAGAATAAATCAAAAGGAATCATATTCTATACAGTATATTGGTGATTTATCTGTCAATTTATCAATTGTTTCATTATTTTACTGCACTTATCCTTTTAAACCCTATATACATTGTTGTACGTGAAAACATCTACAAGTTCACAACACATCACAACGTGAGGTGTTGTGAACTTGTAGATCTGCTATTTGTGTTCGCCTATCTTCACCAACTGTTCGTCTATCTTTGCCAAATGTTCTCCTAATAAGGCATGCCCTGAATAGGGATACTGAGGACTAATAAGGGTGCTGTGGACTTCAGCTCAGCCGTCAACACAATATTTCCTGCAATACTCGAAAAGGAAGCTCAAAGACCTAAGCCTGCACCCAACCATGTGCAGCTGGATATTGGACTTTTCTGTCAAGCCATCACACGGATGGGAAATATCATATGACATCTGACCCCTCCTGTACTCCCTGTAAACATGACTGACAAGACTGTATGACCACTCACGACTGCAATTAAGTACTACACACATGGGGCCTGATCACCAACGCCATTGAGACGGCCTATAGAGACAAGGCCAATACACCGCACTGGCGGATTGGTGCCAGGAGAATAACCTCGCTCTCAACGCTGGAAAGACTAAGGAAGGAGCTGATTGTGGATGTCAGGAGGCCAGCAAGTGTCATCTTAGTCTTGACAGCTGCACTAAAAGACTGTGGAGTACTTTTTATTTGGCCCGCCATCAGGCTGATGAACAAGCACTGAGCTGATATACTGCCCGGACAACATGGCTACTTGCCTGTGGCTACTGTAAACAGACCTATGACAGACTATGACTGACTTATGTTCATACTGTTATGCCGTTTTGCACTTGAAGCTATGTATGCCTGCTATCTATGCTGACCGAAGCCGTTATGCACTTTCATGTAGTTCTAGATTTTTCTGAGGCTGTAGTTGTGGGTGTTGATCCTGGTTGTGTTTGTTTTGTCTTTTCGTAGAGAGTTACTACAACATCCTGGTGCTGAATGGAGTCCAGAGGGTGGCAGTAAGAGCCTGTCAGACGTTCCCTGACAACACCACACTGCAAGCTGCTGCACTGTCCTGTCTGGCTCTGCTAAGTGAGCACACACACACACACACACACACACACACACACACACACACACACATGCACACACACACATGCACACGCACGCACGCACGCACGCACGCACGCACGCACGCACGCGCACGCACGCACACACACACACACACACACACACACACACACACACACACACACGCGCACACATGCACGCACACATGCACACATGCACACACACACACACACACACACACACACATGCACACACTTCTCTTCTCACCTAGTGCGAAGTTTCTCTGAGTCTATTTCTGAAACACACACATGCATATACATACATATACAAGCATGTTCCTAATTAAATCTTATTCTCTCTCACATACAGTCCACACCATACAGACACACAAACAAGCACACAATCACTTCCTTTGTAGCAGGGACGTACCCACTCAAGCTGTTCATCTAACACAAAATTAAAACACCACCATTTACAACCATGTTACACAAATGTATTAACTGTGCTTTCACATGCGGAAGGGGAAATTCACAACATGTAACATACAATGCCACATATTGTCCCCAAGGCAAATTCCGTTGTCATGGGAAAGAAAGAGGAAAGACTGGACATAAACCACTTAAACCCCAGCATCCCTATTCTGGGTATTCTTTTGCAGAAAAATAGCAGATCAGGCTCACAAGATTGTGTGCTAGTAGATATTGTGTGCTAATAGGCTATTTGCAGCTGCGGTTAACCAAGTATAGTATAGATTTTAAGTGGTTAACAGGCAAAGAGCCGGGACGACATACAACAAAACCTCCATGCGCTCCAATTGTGTGAAGCATTTTGTGATAAGCGGGGGGGGGGGGGACATTCCAACTTTGAGGAGACACATGAACATACCGCTAATCTGTCAAAACATTTTGTAGTACAAAAGAAATACAGACTATTTATACAGAGATTATTGTCACAGGACGTCCTGTTGGGGAATTCCTAGAATTCAGTCCTTACAGATGTAGCACATGCTCTCAAAGTCCATGGTGATGTGGACAACAGGACACACATTAATGAGTTTGTTAGATGTCCTTATTAGACGTTACATTACAGTCATTTAGCAGACTCTTTTATCCAAAGCGACTTACAGTAAGTGCATTCAACATACAGTAGGTAGGCAAGAAAACTACTAATCACCGGAAGTCTTATGTGCATTCTCTTCTAAAACAAGCAACTAAGAGTATACCTAGCGCTAAGGTAAAAGTGCAATATATCAGCTAGCTACTTTCTTAAACAGATGAGACAAATTAGCTTACATGTCAAACAGTAACACAGTGGTTCTCAACCTGTGGGTCTGGACCGCAGATGATTTGCTAATATGCAACATTGTTTTCTCAATCAACAGTAAACAAAATGAGACGAGTACAGGGTATCTGCATATTTCTAAAGTGACAATTTAAATCATTTAAAGACCTCTAAAAATAAAAAGAGACCATTACTGCAAGTAACCAACAAACTATGCTATAAAAATGGTCAAACATTGGCCAAATTGTCAAATATTTACTAAGACAGAGGCTAATTGAGGCTTGAAATTATTCAGTAAAACAAAATGAAATGCCTCAACTCCTAAAGTGCTTGTCAGGGTGGGGGGTCCCCAGTTCAAATATGATTCTTTTGGGGGGGTCGCGACCTGAAAAGGCTGAGAACCACTCAGTACTGTACACTTTGCATAGCTGCTGTGCTAAATAGCACAAGAGATAGTTACAACAGAACCACTGTATTGGTAATGGCTACTCATTTACAGTCTGGCAGGCTACAAATAGACTGACCTATAACTTTTTAGCCCCGCTAGGGGTGGGGCTCTAAGGTTGGAAATGTTGATTGTTCCTCCTTGTGTCCATCCATCCTAAACAAGATATCTTGCAAACTACTGCCACGATTGCCATGGAATTCTTTGTAAACCTTCATGCAATCAATATAGGATGGACACTAGCGCTACACAAAATAGTTTTACTATGAATTATTCTATGCTCTGTCTGTCTCCTCTCCCACAGCTGAGACCATCGTGCAGAGCAAGGCGGTGGCACAGCGGGGCCTGGAGGATGGCGAGGCGGAGGAGAACAGGGGGAAGGAGGAGGTGGATGACCTGGGTCTGGAGTGGATGGAGGTCTGCTGCACCGCACTGGAGCTCCATGCTGCAGAGCCTCATGTACAGGTCAGACTCAGTACTCAGATATTTTACTTAAGTAAAAGTAGCAATACCACAATATGAAAATACTCTGTTACAAGTAAAAGGCCTGTGTTCAAAATGCTACTTGAGTAAAAGTACAAAAGTATTGGCATCAAAATATACTTAAAGTACCAAACCTAAAAGTACTAAAATGTTTGAAAATAGCCGATCTACAAGCTCACGCGACGCGTTGTGAGCTTGTAGATCAGCTATTTTCAAATAGCCTTTGTATAAAATAGGGCTGAAGTGGTTAATGTATGTTTTATAATATAATAATGTATATCTGCAAAGTAACTACTGTAGTAACTAAAGTTTATTATCAAATATTTGTAGTGGAGTAAAAGTACAATATTTTCCCCAGAGATGTAGTGGAGTAAAAGTAAAAGTATCGAAAATTGGTAGTACTCCAGTAAAGTAAAAGTAGTAAAGTAAAATTGTACTTAAGTACAGTACTTGAGTAAACGTACTTAGTTACTTTACACCACTGGTCAGACTAACAGACATCTCTCTCTCGTTCAGTTTGGGTTTGGTGTGAGCTTAGTTCAGGTTAGTTTAGCCTAGTTTGTATGCATGTTTATTTTAGCTTAACATATTGAGTTTGAGATGAGTTTACTTTAGGTAAACTTATCAACGTTCCCAGTCAACGTACCAGGGATTCTCATCTGATGGGACCTGGATTTTCGCATCGGCCTTAACTAGGGGTGTGCCGATACACTAATTTCATGAAACGATACGATACGATATTGGGCTCACGACATCGATACGATATCGATACGATACGATATATGGCACTTTTTTATTATGAAAATATATGGGGGGGGAAAGCAAATGCAAACAAATATTTCCGTTTTGCATTATTCAGACATGCAAACTTGTAGCTTTTCAGCTACAATAGCCGTTTTGAATCCAAATAGGGCAATAGTGTGACACCTGACCCGAAAAAACAACAACATGTTGTCACCCTTTTCACCTCGGGGCTGTTTGCATGTCTGATTATTATTTTTATTTTTTTTCAAAACTATATATTTTTTCCCCAAAACGATACATATCGTCACGAAAACATATCGCGATATATCGCGGGACGATATATCGGCACACCCCTAGCCTTAAAGTCAGGATCCATGACTGCTAAAGTTCTTCTTGGTCCATGACCTGTCAGAACACCTTGGAATAACGTTGGTTCCCAGCACAACTGTTGAGAAACACTGCTTTACACTAAACAAACCGTGTCAGCTTTCAGCAATGTCCTGTTTGACACAACTTTCGTTTGTCTAATCTTCATGAAGTGAACCTTTTGCTTTCCTCAGGAAGCCGCATGTTGGGCCATTCACAGCCTGTTGTTACATGGAGATGGACTGAACCATTCAGCAGAGGAGCAGGAGGAAAGGTATGATTATGATGATATGATGATATTATTATTATTATTAACCCATTAAAAACGGGAAATCATCTGTGTCATTTTATATTTCTTTGGCTATTAAAAAATAGCAGATATACAAGCTCATCCGTGACGTGTTATGAACTCTGTAAAACGTTCAAAAATATCAGAAATCTGAAAGTTTGCCTATAATGACATGTCCAAAATAGGGACATCAGGTTAGAAGTGGCTAACAAACACGTGGGAAAATTAGGTTTTAATAGCTAGCGTAATAGAGCAAGATCAAAGAACACATACATACGCATCCAAACCCTTTGAAGGCGAACAAAGATCAAAGGCAAATAAATAAGGTCTGCACACTGCTCCCTTAAGTGACTTGTCTCATTTAGGCATCCAATGAGGAAACCACTCATTGTCATAATTGAGTTTAGTTGTGATTATGTGTTTGTTCTCAGAGCTCCCGTCCACAGACAGCTGATGGCATCCATGTTGCTCCACTCCTCCTCTCCCAGAGTGTTCAGCGCTGCTACCAGTGCCTTATGCACGCTCATCACACGCAACCGTGAGAAACGTACTGTACACTAACTAACATGTATTGACACCTGTGAATGTCATGTGGATGTACTTTATGGCCAAGTGAAAGAAAACATGAATAAACAGAATGATGGGGCACAGTATGTATTTGCTCCCTGACCCCTGCTCATAGGCTCCCTTTCAAACCAGGTATTTTTTAGATTGTCTGCAGTCACAGTAAAGACATCTTTTGTATTTTTGTCATAACCTGTCATCACGTGACCTGTGTTGAAAGTTTTGACGCTTTTGCATTTTTTCCCCCATAAATCAGTGCTATTGAACACCCTTTACGTCTGTGTGTTGGTAAAAAATATATTGAACCAATGAAAAGTATTAAAAAGTGCTTCTGACAAAACCAGCTAACTCCATTGGATCCTCAAACTTTCTGCTAAACCAGTTAAGTCCACCAAAGGGTGGTGGAGTTAGCTGGTTTTGCTGACTCCATGCTCCACCCCCTTTTGACCTCCAACCTCATTGTGAGCTTGGAGGTCCATTCAGCTGTTCTTATCAATGATGACCAAAACCTCCTAACTCCACTTTTTGTTTAGTTTTTTTCATTTCCTGAAAAATGAACATTTTGGAGTTAGCTGGTTTCTGCCCGACAGCAGAGATATTATAGTATGGCTCTATGGGAACTCTACCTTACTGACGAAGAACTGATATCATCCGGTCCCACTGTGATAAAACACCCCCATTTGGCGCTCCAAATAATATATTGTATAGATTCACACGTTATTGTTTGTGTAGGTAAAATGCGTTCTCTGCTGCTGTCCAATGGCCTCCATGTGAACTTGGTGGAGATGATGAAGAGGCATGCCACTTCACTGGAGGTCTCCACCAGTGCCTGCAGACTTCTCCATCTCCTGTTCCAGGGCAGGTGAGGGGTCCACCCAGACTTTCCTAACATGCTACTCTATGGAGTGGGGTGTGACGTATTGAGAGCAAGGTCTCACCGTCTCATACCAGTATCTGCACCCTATTGCCTATTCTTATGAAGGGTTTCAATACAAACTATGTGTGAACTCTTGATGTTGGTGTTGTAGAGATTAGGACACACCCTTATCCGTGTTCGTGTCAACTCTGAAGCTTTTTTTGAGTAATAGACAAATAAATCTCGCCTGCGGCCCCTATAGGCCGTGGTACTCCCGAGTTTTATGGCAATCTGCCCATTGAGATATCTTCTTTGCACGTGTAATTTTTAGCCTAAGGGCTATGCTAAAGGAAACGACACATCAGCTTTATTTAGGTTTAGGTGGAACATCTTACTGTATATTGTATATGAATATCTACACATTCTAATGTATAAACATCTTTAAATTAGCACCCTTTCCACTGGTTAAAGAATTGCAAACCCCCCATAAACAGTTTTTGAAAAATTGAAAAATACATTTGAAAAAAGAGAAAGAAATGGGTGGAGGGGGGTGCAATTTTGGCGCTCCCACCAGCAGATGGCGCCCTAGGCATCTGCCTAGTTTGTCTATGCCTAGAAACGCCCCTGGGCGGAAGCATTTGAAAATTGTGGGAGCCAACACATCTGTCTCGAGGGACAAGGTGCACAGCTAAATCCATGGCAATCCAACCAGTACTTTTTTTGATCAATGTTTTGGGACCAAAGTGTTGGACAGACAGACTGACATTGTAATCCCCAGCGCTAGCGGGGCAAGAAAATGCTATATTTGTTCCGTTTGAGGAAACGTGTTCTTGTGTGTCTTATGCAGGACGGCCAGTCTGGATGAGTTGAATATGGCCATGGGTCAAATCCTGAAAGCCATGAAGATCCACAATTTTGAACCAGAGCTCCAAATTGAGGCCCTACAGGCCAGTCTCACCTTCCTCTGCCCAGGTGTGTGTGTGTGTGTGTGTGTGTGTGTGTGTGTGTGTGTGTGTGTGTGTGTGTGTGTGTGTGTGTGTGTGTGTGTGTGTGTGTGTGTGTGTGTGTGTGTGTGTGTGTGTGTGTGTGTGTGTGTGTGTGTGTGTGTGTGTGTGTGTGTGTGTGACACGGAGAGAGAAAGAGAGAGAGAGAGAAAGAGAGAGAGAGAGAGAGAGAGAAAGAGAGAGAGACGGAGAGGGAGAGAGAAAGAGACGGAGAGAGAGAGAGAGACAGAGAGAGAGAGAGAGAGGGTGATGTCAAAGTGATACCATCTCCACCCTGCTCTAAAATTAAATGTAATGAGATTATAATAACTTTATTTATATATATTGCACCTTTTGAAAACAAGTTACAAATTGCTTTACAACAACAACAGTAAATATACAATAAAGATAAGAAATTGCATAACTAGTACAACGGTTCATAAATTAACCCATTTTGGGCGGGAAACCCTATTTGTAACTATACCTTTCAGGACGGGAACCCCTTTTGGGGTTCCTGTTGCTATGTACAGTATATAGCAACATACATTTAGAAAAAAAATTGAAAACATATTTGAAGTTTTTCCGAAAACTTAGGTCAGGATTTAGAAGGCGTTTTTAGAATCGGCCTCAGGTCTAAATGGGTTAAGAAAAAGCTGTGCGATAGAGGTGAGTTTTTAGAAAGATATGAAAGAGGACATTGAGGTTGCCTGCCTGAGATCCCTAGGCAGTGAGTTCCACAGCCGAGGGGCCCGAACGGCAAAAAGCTCTTTGTGACAAGGCGAGACTTTGGAACCGTCAATAGGGCCCTGTGTATGATCTTAGGCAGATTGTTTTGGTGCATTCAGATCTCCAATAATTAGGACGATATGCAGAATAAGCCTTCTGTAGAGGATATCCTGAATAAACACTTTAATTAGATTAGTTAAATTAGATTTGTGTGTGTGCGCGCATGCACACTTACAAAGTAGACTTAAATAGATGGGCCATTATGAATATATCCTTGGCAGGGAGTGTAAACTTCATAAAAATTAATGTTCTGCCCCATTTTTGTATACCTGTTCCATGGTTTGCCAATCTTCATTCCCTTTTTTGCTTCAAATTAGATAAACTAATCTCATAATTTATATGGGGAGGAAAGGCTATGGGAATCAAAAAAGACTATCTACAAGACTTATCTAGACCTAGATCTGACAGTGGACTAGTTTTACTCAATTTGATGTGTTATCGCCAGCCTGCTAATTTTTCTAAATTAGTTTGTTGGGTTCAGAACCCCGAGTTGGATTGGAGCAAAAATGAAGCCAACTTGAACCTGTGCCCCCGGTCTATCTTTATTTATATTTATTAGCCTTAATCTCATCCAGCCTATCTCTCCCAATCGGATTCCTCTTCTGTTGTGAACTTTTGACAAACATGGTCTCAGTTTAAATCCTTTTTTCGGCTTCTGTGAATTAGGCTTGGACTCAATAGATTAAGGTTGTACTTATTTTATTATAATGATAATTCAGACCATTGTAAGATCATTGTGAGCTTATTGATCTCTTGTGATCTTGAACATGTCATTCTCAGACAGGAGTCTGCAGGAACACGGCGGCTCAGTGGCAGACCCAGACACTGTGGACATATCACTGAAGGTCCTGAAGAACCAGTGTGTCGTGGAAGGGGCTCACACTGTCTACCTGGAGGTCCTCAACAGGGTAGGGACTCTACAGAGAACCTCTCACAAACACCACACCCGGGAAGGGACAGTAAGCAGCAGAATACAGCAATAGTAGCTGTTGGGGTCATCCTTTTACTAGTTAACTGTGACCACATTTACGCCTGGCATTTAGTGACACTCATCACTTACTTATCCTCAGGGTGTGGCTTGTAATGCATTATACAACAGGTAGTTCTGACCAAGCAATCTGATAGGCTCTCTCTACCCGGGCTCAAACGAGCATGACAGCACACCTAATATAAAAATCAGCTGTGCTGCTCAGACACAGTCTCGCAGAGCAGAGCCGGCTAAGTATCTAGGCTAGCAGTTTGCATGGGAAGTTTAAATCTGTCATTACAAAATGTGGAATTTCTATCGAATATCTTAATTACAGTGAGTTTTGTTTCTCTGTGTGTTCAGTTTTTGGAAAGGTTCTCTAGTGCACAGCCATCTCAATGTTGGGTCTGGACTGGCTGAGTAAACAGGGACTCAATATTCATATTGTGGGGCGAAATGCCCCACAATATGAATACATTTGTACACGTTTTATTTTGATGGTAACTGTTGTATAATCGCAATATTACACTCAAGGGTGGCTTTATTGTGATTATTGGCACTTCAGTGCTCTGCCTCGTTCCTGACCCCATCACTGTCGTTCCAATAATCACGATAGCGCACACCCTCTCGTGTAACATTGCTGAATTTGGCCACATCAGTAATAAAGTATAAATGCAATGTGTCTCCAGTCCACATACAGTACAACAACGTTGCGAAACAAATATGAACAGATACAAATAGGAAGTACACATAAAGTAAAAATGATAACAGGCTGCTCGGATGTTAAGTTAAACCAGGAGCAGGGGACTTTTAAAATAGTGACTAAAATAGTAACAAATGACTCAGTGTGGAAAGCAGTGAGTATTGTTGTCAACAAGAAAACAAGATCTGCTAAAACAAAAGACACATTCAGAATCAGAAAATGATCTAGGACGTGGCAATACGATGCCTGATATTATGTTTGGAATGTTATGTAATGTAATAAAATGATCAAATTGATTTAATTATGTGCCTGACAAACATACCTTAAAATAGAAACGGTGGATAAAAAAAGAAAATGCTTTAAAAAAAGCCAATAGCAAAAGGAAGCCAATTGATCGTGTGTGTGTGTGTGTGTGTGTGTGTGTGTGTGTGTGTGTGTGTGTGTGTGTGTGTGTGTGTGTGTGTGTGTGTGTGTGTGTGTGTGTGTGTGTGTGTGTGTGTGTGTGTGTGTGTGTGTGTGTGTGTGTGTGTGTGTGTGTGTGTGTGTGTGTGTGTGTGTGTGTGTGTAGTTTATCAGCAGTGTGTACATACAGGAGTGTGGTCTGAAAGTGTTGTCTTTTCTGGCTGACTGCTCTGGTGCAGTGGACCTCCTCTGCCAGCAGGGGGCGATAGACACTGTGCTACACACGCTACAGATGTTCCCAAGGGAACGAGGTAGGTACTACTGCTGGGATATGATGGTACATATCCCCTCATGATGTGTTCTTACAGTGCTATTTATCCTCACTGCTGTTTTGAAATGTTTTTAAGGGCCAGTCAATGGTCAACGTAATCCATTCTTAGTCTCAAGGATTGTGTGATTTTGGTAGAATGATCCTCTGACATAACTAAACAGGATGCGTCACATTTGTCCCTTACTGTCAGGACTAACATGATTAATGATTAAGTTACTAATGGTGACATTACTCACTTCCCGGTGTCCCACAGAGATACACTACTGGGGCTTGACCCTGCTCTACTACCTCGTGTCCAAGAAGAAGCTGTCCAGAATGATCGTACCAGTTCTGGCTTCAGTTCTGGTCACCTCCCTGGTCCAGTACAAAGAGGACCCAGAGATGCTACTGAAGGTGACCTGGATGTGTGGCTTTGATGTTGATACCATTCTGTCATGGACAATATCTCTCACAATGTGAGGTCGCAGTTCCTCAGTCCATTGTGTATACCTCATTATTATAATCTACCTATGTTAGGTATAATGTATACAATATACAAGAGGTGCCGTGATACAGACTTGAATAACTAGCTGTTCCTTTGATCTACAGAGAAATATCAGCAGATGATACATGTGGTGTGCAATTAGATAATATTAGCTGATCTATTATAACTGTTACCAAACACTTTCCAAAACTTTACATAGAGTACATGGTCTTTTGAAGAAATGCAACAACTTCAATCTTTCTTGGCACACACCTGAGATTGGTCAAAATGTCAGTGTTTAGACTGAACAGGCACCCAAATGCCATATTTTAATGGATAACACAACTGAAATGCTCAAATATCTGAAATTGTATAATCTTTGGTACCACTCCTGTTCACCAGGTAAGCCTGGTAACCATGGCAATTTGTCCACCACTTTGTACCATTGCTATATAAAGATGTAATTTCCTGTTCTTGCGCTAACTTGAAAAAGACGGCAAGGTCAAAACGTCATTCTGTTGCTGCTGTGAATAAGATTTGAGTATTTTATAAGAGAGTTGCGAGCCCCCTCTCTTGTTTAACACAACTGAACAGACATCAAATGGTGTGGCACAGTTTGCATAGCATTCACCCATTAGCAGTACATCCCATACAATAGTGCTAACTGCACTTTGCACCCCATTGTGGTTGCCAACTGTTGAGTACAAGTTCACAGTGAATTAAAACTGAATCTTTATCCCAAATGCTATACGATATTATTTTGTTTTTTGGTAGTGAAACTGTTGTGTTGCTGGTCATGTTTCTGTAGGGATTCCAGGTGGCTCTGAGGATGTTAGATGCGTGTTCAGGAGCTGCTGCTGAGCTGCAGAGAGAAGATTTTGACAGACTGATTTTTACACAGCTCAGAGAAGACACTCCCGATCAGAGCAACAACCCAGTAAGATGTTGGCTACACTGTAAAATCATCAGTGTTCATTTAACTCTTGAGTGTGTGTGTACATTGCATGGAAACTTTCAACACCAAGATTGTTTGGGCTACTGCCCAGTGCAGCCTTATCAGTCATTGATTGTAACAGAAAATAAAAGTAGAAGTCACATGAGGATCTCGAGATCCACATGGGAACAGCGTCATCGATGACGTCAGTCTCTTTACGGCAACATTGTTGCATGGCTCCCAATTTGTGCAAGGTTTCGGCCCAATCCGAGCCCCCTCTTTGGAGCCACGCAAATTAGGTCTAACGGGAATCACCCCCTTTTCCTTTCCTCTCCTTACCTCTCTGTATCAAATAGGCTCCATGCACAGCAACCACATTGGAACTAAACTGGTTCTCTTCTTACTTCCTTCACAAGTGTTACCAATGATACTAATGTATCATTGATACTCTGTTCCATTCTGTTCAAACAGAGTCAGGGTGCTCATATTGTGCATGTTGGATCACTGGAAACACTCTGCTACACCAGTGGGTCTCAAAGTGTGGTCCAGGGACCCTCGTGGTTCCCTGGGGGGTTTCCAAATGGCCTCTTACGGATGTGTAACTCTGAGAGTGTACAAATGGAACCAAATGGACCCATTACGGGTCCATTTGGTTCCATTTGGTTCCATTTGGTTCCATTTGTACACTCTAAAGGTCCTTACACACCGGGGCGATTTTTTTCATGCGAATATTACGTTTTTTTTTTAAACCTTATAAAGTCAATGCAAGCTTCCACACCAGTTTCGCGGAGCGAAAAAAGCGTCTTTTAATTATTCGGAACGAGTCCGAATTTTGCGTATATTCGCATATTCGCCGGTGTGTAACCGCCTTAAGAGTTATGGGGGTCCTTGAAATTAAAACGTTTGAGAACCACTGTGCTACACTAAATGGAACAGAGCCTTCATTATATATGACTGCTGTGCATAGAGCCTATTACATTGCTGAGGGACTTTTATTATGTACATACTCAATAAAAATCAAACACAACTCTTCTCATCCTGCTCTGTGTGTGTGTGTGTGTGTGTGTGTGTGTGTGTGTGTGTGTGTGTGTGTGTGTGTGTGTCTCAGCTCCGCAGGTCAGCGTGCCTGGCTCTGTCTAAGATGTGGTGTGACACTGAGCTGCGGTACAGCATGCTGGAGAAGGCCTGCGAGGACGGAGACGCACTGATAGCCGAGTGTCTCATCCAGATGGGAGCCGACATCAACAGGAAGACCAAGACGGAGTCCCTCATCTACCAGGTGAGAGAGAGAGTTCACTGGACCTCATACATCACGGTCAGGGCTCTACCAATGCTGATTGGATTTCGGGGCTGATGGCAGCCTGATTTATGTATACCTCGTGGTGCCAATGCATTGTGAGCTTGTAGATCGGCTATTTTGTATTACATGTATGTAAGTAACATTTAGTCGGGTGATTGTTCTTATGAGTGAGAGGTTGCTGTGCCATGTCTTAACCCATTTAGACCGGGAACGCATCTGTGTCATTTAAAGATTTCTTTGGTCTATTCAAAAATAGCAGATATACAAGCTCATAGCGTGGCACCGAGTGCCACGCTATGAGCTTGTAGATGTGCTAGTTTTGAAAAATCTTGAACATTTGTGCAAATCTTTGAATATATATATATTTTTAAAGCGAACATTTTTAACTACAAATGTCTTCTAAATCCTAACTTTTTTTTTCTTTTCTTCTTACTTATGTTGCTATATCAACTTTTTTCATGTCAAGGACCCCCAAAATGATATGTATTTGTCCGCCCCCCCCCCCCCATCTCAAAATATTTTGTTCCAGGGACCCCCAGAAGCAAATATTTGAGTAAAAAAAATATATATTCAAAGATTATCACATCTTTTCACAATTTCTCAAAAATAGCAGATCTACAAGCTCGTAGTGCTATATGAGCTTGTAGATCTGCTATTTTTGAATAGTCAAAGAAATCTAAAAATGTGTGTGCTTTTACTTATAGCATATTGGTATCAGGAGATTCAGGAGATTTCCTACATTTCTTACCAAGAGCTCTGTATCACATCATTGGATTACGAATCGATTTTCTACCCCTTCTCACAAATGGGAAAAAAATAAATCAGATCACTATAATGGAGAAATGCACATTACATCTCAGTCATTTCAGGCAAGTGACGTCAAACTAAAGGTCTATTATGTTGTATGGTATGGTTCAAGCTGAGGTCGATAGGAATTAGCCGGAGGGGCCTGTAACTCCTCAAGGGTCAGGGGGAGGACTCATTCTTTTAGCCATATTCTTTACTCACAAATGTATCGTGTCATTTCAAAAGCTGGCTTTTGTTTAAATGCAACTCAACTCAATATATTGCTTCATTTCATTTTGAAACTATATACCGGTAAGTGTCCATTTATATTTGTATCCCTTGACACATCTTATACATACTGTCCTGTATACTTTTACATCTAAATATATCTATTATAATATGTTTCTGAACTGATAATATGGAGTTAAATGTACCTGTACTATCCATTGTTTCAAATGGAGAAAAGAAAAATACAGGTTTAAGAGTTTTGGCTAAACAAATACAATATAAAAAAGTGATCTGAATGAATCTTCTCTTACTGGTGTTTTGTCAGGTGTGTGAGAAGGGAGGACCATTGGAGCTGGTGGAGCTGTTGCTCAGCAAGGGGGTCCATGAGCAGCACCTTCGTAGTGCGCTGGCGGTGAGCGTCAAGCGAGGCGATGGGCCCGCCGTCATCCAGCTGCTGCGACGTCTGGGCCTGGACCTCAACAACTCTGCCCTCTGCCTGGGGGGCTTTCGCCTCGGCCACCTTGACGCCGCCTGGCTGGGACCCCTGCTGGCCGACCGAGGAAGATCCCCCAGTTTCCGAACCAACAACAGTAAGGGGAAAAAAATTACCCTTAACACACAAATCCATAAGCAAGGTTCTTGTTCTAGTTGTTCTTGGTCTATGTACTGCACTGTGTTTTGTGTCCTCAGGTAAAGGGGCGTGGCTGGCCCGCTACGTACAGTCCCTCCTTAGGTCAAAGAGCACAGCAGGTCCTCCCAGGTCCCTGGGTGACCCCTGCCTGACCTCCGGCTACATGTCGGACGAGAGTGACGAGAGCTCCAGCTTTAGCTTCAGCTTCGTATCTACGGATGATGGCCTGTTCCTCAACGATGACCTGGAGAGTGATGGTGAGTCTCACTCAAACCAGTGAGACCAGTGCAATTTTCAGATAGCCATTATATAAATTACACTTTTCACTGCATGCTTTAGGTAGGTTTTAATATTGCACTTTCTGTGCATGGAAGTGGAATTGTTTGGAAGAAGCAGATGAGAAGCCTACAAGCGTGGTTTGAACCAACTGACACTGTCATTCTTTAAGCCTCAGTAGTGGGGATAAAAATCAGAAAAAGGAACCATGTGCTATTAGTACCAGGACTTAGTTCTCAAAAAATATAGAACCAAACAAAAAAACACCAACACAGCAATTAGTTATATCGTATCAACATACTCTGCCATACAGATTGGTTAAAATGCAAATGTATTCACAAAAATAAGTTATTGATTTCAGCTTTAACTTTATGTGCTTTTACTTTTGTAGGAAGTGACTCTCTGTCACTCACCTTGTCTCCCATGTCCCATAACAACTCTACGGAGGAGTTGAGGGGAAGCAAGAGGAAGCAAGGACGTCGCAGGCATGCTAGTGCAGAGGTGTGACCCTCCATCCACCATGTGGCGTGTTCCCTGTGTTTGGGTTTTGAAGGTTCCGCTGTTGCTCTCTCTCATTGTTTACTTTTTTGTCTTTCTTAATTCCAGAGTGGCCAAAATGATATGGAACTTAATGAGCCTCTACAGAGGAGACATGGCAGGATTGGCCACAACCAAAAAGGTACATACTGTATAAAACATTTGACATACAATTTACAATTGTAGGCATGGTCTGCAGATGCTGGTACCCAATTTTCAGTAATTAGCTGTAATTTATTAATCATTGCTATCCGCTCATAAAAGAAAGGGGGGGGGGGACTACACACATAAAGTAGATGATGTAGATCACAGGAAAAACTTCACTAGCAACTTGTTTTCTGAATCTGAGGTGAGTCCTATATGAATGAACATTTGAACCCATTAAAAATTTGTAAAGCCATTTTCCAGAGAGTTCATATTTTTAAAGATGTACATTTGCATCCAATGGCATGTACTATACTCCTCCTCAGGTATCTACTCCCCAGTCCTGGGTTCTGGGGAGATCTCCACCTCCCTGACCGCGGACAGGGAGAGAATCCGTCTCCTGGACCTGTCAGGGAATGAGCTAGACACTCTGAGCTGTTTGATGGACGAGGGCTCTGTCCAGCAGAACCTGGAGCACCTGGCCCGCTTGGACCTGAGCCACAACAACCTGCTGGACTTCCCCTCAGCGCTGTGTCAGGTAGGTTGACCTGGTGAAAAGATTATGGAGAGATAATGTTTTTGTTCATGTGCGGGTGTGTCTGTCGGTGTCTGTCCTCTGCTAATCTCGCAAACCACTTCACAGATCAGCGTCAAATGTTTGTGCATACTGGCAGTAGGCCGAGGAACTCAATTCCCAAATATTTGTATGAATATTTTCCTACCGCCCGCCGATCCACCAAACTTCCTATCAGTCTTGCCCATATATGGAGTTCCACACTGACGTCATCAGTGTGACACGTATGTCCAGATGAAACATAGGAACTCAATAGCATTTACAATAGCATGTTTAGTAACTATGTAGTACGTTAGTGAACCATGCTCTCACTTTCTAGTTACCTTTATTATCAGATTGTTGTGCGTGGCTCTTTGTCTCCTTCTAGCTCGCAAGTGTTATATATACTTTATAAAAACCTCTCATACACCGGTAACTGTATGTTTAAACAATTTAAATCAAATGTAAAATTAATTTAAGACTTATTTAATTCAATTTGCAATTAAATACAGTATGAGACCACTCTCGGTCTAATAGATGTCTGCAACACTTTATGTGTTGGTATGGATTCCCTAGTGTCAGTGCATCAATTAAGTGATTTTAAGATTTAAACCCTCAAATTTAACTATATTTGGCACATTTTATTTTAGGAATATTAAATCACTACACTTTATCGATTACCCTATAGTTTCACAGTCATCCGTTTGTTTTTATTACATCAGAGCTTTAAGAGTTTGACTCGGCTGGATCTCCAAGGCAACCATCTCCAGTCTCTGCCAGCGGAGCTGCTGTGTCTGCCCTCACTGAGCACGCTCAATGTCTCCCGCAACTCTGTGGGCCCGCTGCTGACCCTCGAACCCACCGTCTCCTGCCCGTCGCTACGACAAATCAACCTGTCCTTCAACCAGATCACCACCTTCCCACACCAGCTGGGCCAGGCCATGAATGGACTGGAGGAGCTGTCCATGGAAGGGTAGGATGCTGGGATATTCATTTTTCATGATGGAGCATCATCCTTTTTCCTTGACAATAGCTGACTGTCAAAGCTAGCTCAGATCTAACATTGGTGATAAGACTGAATGGAACTGGCAACACCTTGCAAAAGAATCAAGATATATGATTACAAACCTTTTAAAACGGTCCTGTACACATTCAATACAGCTAAACATGTCCATAAGGACTCAAAATAAATGTGCCGTTTTCTTTGTCATGTACTGTAAGCTCCCGGCATTGTTATTTGTCTAATAATCAAGGTTTGACATGGTCAATCTCCTCAGTAAATTGTCAATATGTTCTGCTAGTTCACACTGCTGCACTTTTTTCTTCTCAACATTCTAAAACAGTTTCATGTTGTTGCAATTCTTACATCTGAACTAGTTTTTAAAGTACTCTGGAGCAAATTAGGAATATAAAGTCAGCGCTTCTGTTTGCTAATCAGTAGGGGTGTGCCAATACACTAATTTCACGAAACGATACGATACGATATTGGGCTCACAACTTCGATACGATTTCGATACGATACGATACGCACTTTTTTATTATGAAAATATATGGGGGAGAAAAAAAGCAAATGCAAACAAATAATTCTGTTTTTGCATTATTCAGACATGCGAACTTGTAGCTTTTCAGCTACAATAGCCGTTTTGAATCCAAATAGGGCAATAGTGTGACACCTGACCCGAAACGATATTTTTTTCTCTCCAAAACGATACATATCGTCACGAAAACGTATCGCGATATATCGCGGGACGATATATCGGCACACCCCTACTAATCAGTGAATTCCCAAAGGTGATGTTGTTTGTGCATTTCTGTGTTCAGCAATAGAATGACTGAGCTGTGTGCTCTTCTCTGTCTGCCTGAGATGAAGATGCTTGATGTGAGTAAGAACAGTTTGGAGAACATCTCCCCTGACTTTCTGACTGGCTGTCCCAAACTAGAGACCTTCAGTGCCTCCATGAACAAACTCAGTAAGGATTGCTGCAGTACTTGAATGAATTCGACAACTCAGCTCAGCAAGTGTTTTCACAATCCTATGTATGTTTGGGATACTAGTCATGATGTGAAGAAATATCAAATGTTTTCTTTTATAGGCTCTCTGTCCTATCTACCATCCAAGGTAGCAACACTGAAATTGGCCTGCAACAGTTTCAGTTGCATTCCTCCGGCTGTACTTGATTTAGTAAAGTAAGTATTGGGTGGTTTTGTAAAAGTAATTCTTGCTAAGGAATGTGAGGCTACGTTCTTGGTAATTATGATAGGAATGTGAGGCTTAACATTGCAAGAGTTTTGAAACTGTTTGATAACAAAGAATTGAAATGTGGTAACAAAGAATTGAAATGTTCTTTAAGTCCTTACTGTAGTATAACACTGACATCACCTTCCCATATCCCCATAATGTTTTGGAGTTTTGTGTATTGTCAGGACCACATTTGAAACAAATGTTTCATTGCGCTTTCATGTGTTAACCTGGGTTTAAGTTATATTGTGATTTTACTTGTATCTTTTACCAAAATAAAATAAAAACATCAGCTGGTTCATCAGCCATCTGCATTTGACAGTACACAAATTGATCACCCATTCCTAAAGCTTATTTATGTTGTTCAGTTTGCGTTCAGTAGACATGAAAACCAATGCTATTGACTTCCTGCCGGGCCCCGTGTCATGGGCATCCGTGAACCTGCGAGAACTGGTGTTCGGTCAGAACCGGATCGCATCTCTTGATCTGAGTGGACCGATCTACAAATGGGCCAGGTTGGAAAAACTCCACCTGAGTGACAACAAGCTCTCTGAGGTACAGCATTAAGTCTGCACACTTGAATATTCACAGGACTGTTAATATTGAATTTAATTTAATGGCTGTTTTCATTAACATGTGTTAACGATGTTATTTTTCACTCATTCGCATTCACCTGTCTTTCTCATTTAAACTGCAGAACAAGAAACCTACAGAAAACTGTTATGTAACACATGTAAACTAAAACTGTGACAAAAAAATATCTGTATATTATGGTGTAAATCAAATGCCTTTAACCACTCAAACCCTACATATACTTTGTTGACCAGAGTCTCTCAATGGTGTATACTTGGTCCCCTCCTTTTTCCCTCTGCACCCAACCTCTTCGCCCCCAAAATAGCTGACCTACAGTACAAGCTCACAATGCAGGGCGCTGCAACTGTTTGCCCCAGAATAGAGATGCTAGGGTTCATGTGGTTAATTGTAAGTCACCGTGCTCTGTCTTCAGATTCCTCCTCAGATTGGGCTTCTGCAGGAGCTGACGTCCCTGGACGTTAGCCGTAACGCCGGCCTGCGCTCCTTCCCCGATGAGATGGGGAAGCTGGTGAGACTGTGGGACCTGCCCCTGGACGGCTTGCGCCTCCAGCTGGACCTGAAGCACATCGGCAGCAAGACCAAAGACATTGTCAGGTTAGGGTCTGAAATTAAAAAATGTTCACATTGTTGTGATATACGGTACCCTTTTACCCCCAGAAGCCATGCAGTCTACAGCAACACAGAGCTTAGAAGTTCTTTATTGCCTAGCAAGCAATATTTTCAGGAACAACTAGAGTTCTCAACGGGCCTGAAAATTAAGGCCCGGCCCTAACTGGGCCCTAACTGGGTCGACCCGAACAGGGCCCGGCCCGGACAATTACCATAATTTTAGGCCCGACTAATTAGCATACATTTTCCCGAAAACGTTGGGTCGGGTAGGTTCGGGTTCGGGCAGTGTATTTGAGAACTCTAGGAACAACACACACCTCTCTGTGCTGATGGGATATTTTGTGAAGAAAACACTACTCAGGGTAGTTCACGTCCGGGTACACCATTGTACTGCCCTCAAACTTTGTTTGTTGAGTTCAATAAATTGCCATCATCATTTCCATTTATCTTCTCTTTTCTCCAGGTTCCTGCGGCAACGTCTAAAGAAGGCGGTTCCCTACAATAGGATGAAGCTCATCGTGGTAGGGAATGCGGGCAGTGGGAAGACCACCCTGATCCAACAGCTGATGAAGCGGAAGCGATCACAGTGGTACACGGAAAGGACCACCGTTGGCATTGATGTCAGGGACTGGATCATCCGGGAGAGGGACAAGAAGAACATGGTGCTCAACGTGTGGGACTTTTCAGGTGCGTCAGGACACGGTGGTAGATCCCAGATGTAGATTTCAACATGATGGAATCATGGTGTATCAAAAGCAATTCACACTGGCCCTGGGACATGAAGGACTGTCTAATGAAGAGCTGTTTATTGAATTAGAGATTCATCATTAATTAAATAAAATGATGACATGTTGCTGCCATGAAACTAAAATGTAATGAATGTTTTTGCATTTAAAATTAATGGTCTGCTCATAGGATTTGATTAAGAATATAAAAAAAAAAAAAAGATAATTAGGGCATCATGCGCATTAAAAATACGTGGATTGTTGTTTAATCAAAATACGCCTTGATAGGGTCCATTTGTAATCTTGGATATCTGCTTAGGACAGCCCATATCCGTCCTAAGCAGATATCAGGATTTGGGTGAGAAGTGCTTTTACAAGAGCTGAATTTCTTGAAAGAAAACATGGGAGGCTGCTCCTGAAAATAATTAATACACACTACATTAAGTTGCATTTCACTATTTTCTGTCGACAGGTGAAGAAGAGTTCAGTGGCTCCCACCCTCACTTCCTAACTCCAAGAGCTCTCTATCTGGTGGTGTATGACCTCAGTAAAGGAGCCAGCCAGGTGGATGCCCTCAAACCTTGGCTCTTCAACATCAAAGTAAGAGACAAACATTCATACTTTGTGTGTACTCCCCATTTTATGGGCATGTTACTTTACAATGTGTATCGAGGGAATAGATAAGTAGCCTTGCCGAGCCATGTGGCCCACAGGGCAGGATTCTATCTCCTGTTTCTGTAGCGTGAGGCGGCTTGATGGACAAGTACACCCCCTGGACATGACATTAGCATGTCGTAGGGACTTACCCCCAATCCAACCCTTGATGCTGAGTGCCAAGCAGGGAGGCATTGGGTCCTATTTTCATAGTCTTTGGTATGACCCGGCCGGGGATTGAAACCCAACCTCCCAGTCTCAGGGAAGATAGTCTAACCACAAGGCCACCGAGCTGGACGAGAGTATGTTATATATTATAAATGGACACAGGCGAAAGGTTACTGCCTGCCTTCATAATTTGTCTCTCTTGTTGGATTGTTGTACATTATTTGTATAAAAGTTAAGTGACAAAAATGTATAATTATTTCCCCCCCTATAAGACAAAAAAAACATGTTTTTGAGTGGACCTCATGTTCTTGTATATCTGTGGTATAATCATGGCCTGTAGGCAGCAGCTCCACTGTCCCCGGTCATCCTGGTGGGGACACACACGGATGTGATTGAGGAGCCCCAGCTCCAGGCCTGCTTGACCAAGATCAGAGAAGAGCTGTTGAACCACCAGGGCTTCCCAGCCATCAAGGACTACCACATGGTGTCGGCACACGAGGACTCGGACACCGTGGCCAAGCTACGCAAGGCCATCGCAAGGGAGGTCACCAGCTTCAAGGTGAGGAGACAGCCGGAGTGTGTGCGGATGTCCAGATTGGAGTCGGATTGCTTTTTATTAAGTCTGAACAGCAAAAATGAAATACAATATCAATTATAAATATTATATTTGTGTCCCAGTTTGGACAGTATAGCCACTCAAATCATATCTAATCTGTCCTTTATGTCACTGTTAACGTTCACGCTATCGTTCATGCCCCCCATCCCCTCCGCCCGTACACAGGACGCGCGACCTAATAATAACGCTCCCGCGATGGTGTTTTTCACTAGAAAATAGCACCACTGAACGAGAACGTGAACGAATCATTTGAACGAATCATTGCCGTGAACAAAATCGTTCCAGACAAATTACCTGTCTACTTCTGCTACTGTTGCACTTTTGGGAGGATGCTTCACTGCCTCAGTAAAGGTGAAGCTTGAAAGAACTTACAGGAACAAGACCATATATCAAGACTAAACAGTTTCCCAGTTGAGCTGATGGACAACATACAGTCCTTGGCGACAATCCAAGCGCTGCACCGCAAAATAAGGACCTGAGAGTGTGAAAATGTAAACAAATGCACACTCTCAGAGTTAAATTAACCCGGAGGATTTGACTGTGAAGCAGAAATCCCATCACAATGTCATCTCGTTCTCGTTCAACCTCTTTCCTCTACTTTCCCCACATTTCTCGCCTCCATTCTGCTTCCAGATCCAGGGTCAGCCTGTGATGGGGCAGCTGGTGCCAGAGAGTTATGTGGAGCTGGAGCGCAGGGTTCTTCAGGAGAGAGCCAGTGTTCCTCCAGAGTTCCCCGTCCTCACACACCACAAGCTGCTTCAGGTCATCCAGGACAACCAGCTTCAGCTGGACGAAGCTGAGCTCCCACATGCTGTCCACTTCCTCAGTGAAGCTGGTAAGATGGAGCTATGACTGAGTCGTATTAGGGGTTTTAGCGCTTGAAGTTGAAATTAGTTAAATTATACAATAGAGCACATTGTATTCTATTAAATAATATGTCCTATTTTTGACCAAAAAAAAAGGTGTGTGTGTGTGTGTGTGTGTGTGTGTGTGTGTGTGTGTGTGTGTGTGCGTTACATTTACAGTAAATATACTGTTTATCCCTGTAGGTGTTCTGTTCCACTATGACGACCCTGCACTTCAGCTCCAGGAACTCTACTTCATTGATCCACAGTGGCTCTGCAACATCATATCACAGGTCTGAGCCTCCTGGGAATTTAAGACAATCTGTCTAAATCCATCTGCATACTGCAATACACTGGTTAAATGTTCATTTAACACTGAGAGTATTCAAATTAAGAGTTCTCAACAGGCTCTGCCCTAACTGGGCTCAACTGGGCCGGCCCAAACAGGGCCCGTTCGAACAATTACCATAAGGTTAAGCCCAAAAACCCGAAATGGAACCCGAGGCTCGGCCCGGCCTGAAAACGTCGGGTAGGGTCGGGTTTGGGCAGAATTTGAGAACTCTAATTCAAATGTAATCTTACATTTTGTACACTCAGTTACAATTAGATAAATGATACTGAGGATTGTACTGTGTTATTTTATGTGTAGAAACTGGTGTTGACGAGCTGTGGTTCATGGGAGCACCCTAAAGGAGTGGTGCAGCGCTCGGCACTGGAACGCTTCCTGTTTGAGAGCAAGTGTTTCCCCAAGAGCCGCCTGACCCAGTTCTTCAAACTGCTGGAGAAGTTCCAGGTGGCATTGCCGATTGGGGAGGACCAGCTGCTTGTACCTAGCAGGTACCTTAATACACATGTGATTTTTGTATTGGCTTATATTTATCAGTATGACCCTTACGGGTTCATTTGGTTCCATTTGTACACTCTCAAGAGTTGAATTAACATTCAGGATTTTACAATGCTCACTTCTCCTTCCACAGTCTGTCCAAGCTCAGGCCGGGGATAGAGCTGCCCCACTGTGAGAACTCCGAGGTCATAGTGCGCCTCTACGAGATGCCCTATTTCCCCATGGGCTACTGGTCACGACAGATCAACCGTCTCCTGGAGGTGTCCCCCTACCTGCTCTGTGGAAGAGGTGACATAGCCACTAACCCATGCATTATCAGTTAGTTAGTAAAGCTGCATGATAAGAGATAGTTAGCATTGAAAAGAATAAGATGCATTGGCTAATGGGAGGGCAGACCTCTGACGTCACTCCGACTCGGCCATAACCATATAAGGAGTTCCCAATGCAGCTACGGCCAAATATGGAGTGTGTTATCTAACCTCAATGTGTCGTCATCAGCCTCAAACAAATCAGTCACAAAAGGGTTGCATGCCGATATATGGGCATATACTGATGACATCAGCGATCTCCATATATGGGCATAAAGGGCCAAGGACTGACAGATACAGAGATCCGGTTGTTCAGAGCCACCGATCTGACCACTATGCCCATATATGGTCATGTGCATATACTGGCGCAGTGCATATATGGGCATAAAAGGGACATAGACAGACGGGTACAACGGGTACTCTGACAAAGCCCCCAACACTATGACTCAGACATATTGGTCGGATCGGAAGTGCGACGTAGGTGTGAGGGCTGCGTAGCAGCCTGAACTCTAGATGTTTGGGCCGAACCTCTAGTTGCTGAAAATAGCAACAGTTGCTAAAATAGTTGGCTATTTTCTGCAAATATTTGCCTATTTTTACAGAATGTTTGTCTGTTTTGACATGTCCAGAACAGGGATGTTAGGGTTCATGTGGTTAGTATTATTATAGATGTGTTTGTGCTGTTCTGTTACCCAGAGAAAGTGCTGCGTCCCATCCGTAAGTACTGGAGGAGGGGTGTGTACCTGAGCTGGTCTCCAGAGGCCTACTGCCTGGTGGAGGCTGCCTCTGTAGAGGACAGCCCTGCTAGCTTTGTAAAGATCACTGTGCCGTGCTCACGTAAAGGTAAGACTACTGCTAAACTATTATTTTTTTTAACACCTCTCATACGTAGGATTTAGCTCAAGGTGCTTCACACTCACAGTACAGAGAAATGCAATACGAAGCGATATAAAGAAATGTGCCTCGTTTTACTCCTTGTCTTTTGAATAAATTCCATTTAGTTTTAGTCATATTTTAGTCACCTGAAATGTTTTAGTTTTGTCTAGTTTTAGTCGACTAAATATCACAAGATTATAGTCGACTTAATATACAGTTGATTTAGTCGACTAAAATGTATTTTGGCGGTGCCTTGATGGCGTCGTAATGCCTGATTTTACTGGATGAAAATAGCCTATCTACAAGCTCACAACGCATCGCTTGTAGATCTGCTATTTTCAGAGCACAACACCCGAGCACATCAACACAGCTCACATGCTAATATAATAAGCACATCATTGAGAGAGTGTGCACGAGAGCATAAGAGATGGATATGAACACTGGTTAGGATAAGGGGCAAAGGGTGTGTACACAGTAAAATCCTCACAGTGTACAGCGTGTTAATTTATCCATGTGTGTGTATTTCTGAGACTGTACAAAATAAATGTAACCAAATGGACCCCTACGAACCATTACTGTAGTTGTGTGTGGAGACTAGTGCTTGTGAGTGTTGGGGTCGGTAGGGAGATTGGTGGAGTTTGTTTATATACTTATACTTAGAAAATGATATGATCACAGTCATGTTGAAAGAGGAGAAACTGACAATCATTTGAGTAGGAGCAGAGCACTGCCTCAGTGCCTCATATCCATCTTCTTCAGCAGTTTACAGTACATTACTGTCAGATAACAGGGTATTAACTGTAAATTGTAGTACTAGCTACATTTAAGTAAACCAGAGCCCCTAGGAAATTGTACTTTGAATACACTGTAAGTATTTAGAATAGGATTGCTGTGTATAGAAATAATAATCTTGATATCATTCACACACAAACACAGAGTTGAATAAATGTAGTGTTTCAGATTCAGATGGTTGTGATGGTGATAATGATAAGCTTATGGCCATTCATTACCATGGTGACCATGGTAGTTGTGCTTTGGTGAAAGAAAGATAATAGATGGAGCTATATATGGATATCTACACCTGGATGCAGGTTATTTCCCCTTGTAGTTGAGGACATAATTAAAAATAGAGTCTCTCTCTCTCTCCCTCTCTCTCTCTCTCTCTCTCTCTCTCTCTCTCTCTCTCTCTCTCTGTGTTGCTTGAATAGCAACAATAGCCAATCTACAAGTTCACAACACATTATGAGCTTGTAAAGAAACATGGAGGCATGTTCAATTCTGTCATTAAGGAAGTGAGAACATGAAATATGGATGTTTGGTCCGTAAACATTTTAACGTTTTAGCACTAACTCTAGGCTAAGTATAGTCCTGATGATTGGTGGTAATGATTATGACTGTCGTGTTGATGCTGATGAATGCTCTCCTTTCCCCCAGGTCGGATGTTGCTGGGTCAAGTGGTGGACCACATCGACTCCCTGCTGGAGGAGTGGTTTCCAGGCCTCCTCAACACAGACATGCACGGCACCGGGGAGGCACTGCTCAAGAAATGGGCTCTCTATAGCTTCGAGGACGGCCAGGACTGGAGCAAGATTCTGTTGGAGGACCTCTTTAAGCATATTGATCAAGGTCTGTACTGTGGTGGCCTTCATTAGAATGACGCTAACACTGTATATTTCTCCATTGTTTCATTTTTTTATATGGCATTATCATATTACACCTGATAAGTTATTATTACATTGTATTAACCACTTTCAACTTGTCAAAAATAGCAGATTTACAAGCTCACAACGCATCACGATACAACGTGTTGTAAGCTTGTAGATCGGGTGACAAAGTGTATAGGGAAAAAGGTTTCCTAAACAGGAAAAAGTTGTAAAATGTCTCCTTATATTCACGGTTGTTTCCTTAATTGCTTTATCTACTTCAGATTGCCTGCTGGTGAACCCAGAAGATGCCCGCTGTACACTACCCATCTCTCAGATCGCGCCTGACCTGATCCTAAGTGACCAACCTGCTGGGATCATACTGGACAGTGAGGAGCTGCACATGGACCAATCCAAGGAGAACCTATTGGGTATGTAAGGTTTTGTGGAAAAAAAATCCTGGGGTAATTATACACATACACAAGTACATTACATTTTCCCTGTCCTGATTTCAAGAAACCAAGCAAGCTGTCTCCGTGCTTGGGCTACTCATCCATGTTTCCGTCAAGCATTTATATTGTAAAAGAAAGCAGTAAACCAGTGTGAGTGTGTTCACAGGGGATGGCGGTTTTGGGACTGTCTATCGAGGAGTGTACAAAGATGAAGAGGTCGCTGTGAAGATATTCAACAAGCATGCATCTGAGCTTTACATCCACAGGCTCCTTCGACAGGTAATTGTACTTCTTGCCGTTCTATTGGGATATTGTAGTATGCAGTCACTGAAATTGATTCTTAGATCATGAACATTGATATGGGGATATTTGTGGAAAGGAAAATTTGTTTTTTCACCTATCCCCCTTCATTCTGAACTGAAAGTATAAGTCTCAGATGAAGAAAGTTCCACTTGAGCTCATGAGGATTTTTTGTCGTGCTCAAGGGCACCTAAACTCATTCAATGGCCTCTCCTCTCCTCTGGCTTTTGTCTCCAGGAGTTGGCAGTGTTGGGTCGCCTCCACCACCCTAGTCTGGTGGGCCTATTGGCAGCAGGCTCAGGTCCGGTTTACCAGGTCCTGGTAATGGAGCTAGCTCCTCGGGGGTCACTGGACTCACTGTTTGAACACGAGAATGGCAGCCTCAACCCCAAGCTCCAGCACAGGATAGCCCTGCAAGTAGCTGACGGACTCAGGTAAAATCACATTATAATCACCCGAGCGCCACCCGGGGGGCATAACAACTAAATTGGGAGAAAAAAATATAATTGGCTACTCTATCGATTTTGGTTACAGTATTTGAGTTTTGAACGAAATTCAAAAATCCATAATTTATTAACCGCACTGTTATGTTTAGCCAAGATTGGCTCGATTATTCTTGTAAGTTCTGTAATGTTTTAAGAACAAAATAAAATATGAAGTCTGAAAATAAAGTAATCAACAGGAAAATGGGCTATGCGTATGTATGACATTAGGCTGAAGTTGTGAATAAACTAGGACATTTCTTTATGCCTGATGTGTATTGTAATGTTGCTGTTCAAGTGATTAAGACCTCCACCTCGGGAGCCTCCGCCTTTAGCTGGTATGGGATAGATTCCCAACTGTCTTCCTAGTGTAACTCTCCCTATACAAAGGGACTTGAAAAAAGCTCATAATTACATCATTATTTCTCTTCAACCACTTGGCCCAGTGATTGTGTCCCATTTATACAAACAGGTACCTGCACTCATCCATGATCATCTACCGGGACCTGAAGCCCCACAACATACTGCTGTTCAACCTGAAAACCAACTCTGAGATCATTGCCAAGATGTCTGACTATGGAATAGCCCAGTACTGCTGTAGCATGGGAGTCAGGAGCTCTGAGGGCACACCTGGTAAGAAGCCTAAAGCCTGAGTTGTACTTAGTTGCGTGCGGGTGTTGCGCACCACAGTGCAACCGAGTATATATGTCTCAGTCCTAGACATCTTCCAGTCCGGGGGGCAGTGGGCTTGTTAATGAGCTATGGGGAAAAATGAGAGAGAAGTTGGCAATAATCTTTCCTGCTCACTTCTCGGTCCAGATCCTGAAGAACCGCCAGGTTGCAAACAATGGTTGTTAAAACATGTAATGACTGTGCCATGTCTCTACTTGCATAATCCAAAATGCCCCAAATCAATATTGATCTGTTCAGGCCCACACATCAGCAAATACAAGTGATAATTTTAACATTTAGCTGATCCTCATATGTGGACCTACTGTACCAACATTTAGCTGATCCTCATATGTGGACCTACTGTACCAACATTTAGCTGATCCTCATATGTGGACCTACTGTACCAACATTTTGCTGATCCTCATATGTGGACCTACTGTACCAAGATTCATGATTTGTAGTGCAAATGTGCAGTAGTTAAGATTTGATCGTCTGATCAAATTAGGGTTGCTTACTCTAAGGCTCTATTAGAGACTCTATTACTCTAAGGCATTCATATCCTGTAGCATACAACCCTTCACATTTAAGACACATTGTACAGAGGGGTAAACTATTGGTCAGTTCATAATTCCAAATCTGATTAAGTAAAATGTTTGCAAGTACAGTATGTTTGTATATTGGACAGGTTTATAATTATCATCTTATCTTCACAAATGTGGCTTACTGTATCACTTCAGCTACGACATATTCCATTGTGTATGCCTGTGATCTGTGTATTTGTCAGGTTTTCGTGCACCAGAGGTAGCCCGCGGTAATGTGATCTACAACCAGCAGGCCGATATCTTCTCCTTCGGCCTGCTGCTGTACGACCTTCTGACCTGTGGAGAGCGCATCTCAGATGGCATGAAGTTCCCCAGCGAGTTTGACGAGATCGCTGTCCGGGGGAAACTGCCAGGTAATGTTTGTTCCTGTTTCTTCCCGTCTTGTTCAGATCGGCTGTGTGAGAAATTTACTTATACTTGGGGAATATACTTATTACATTTGATGTGTTGAATATTCACCTAAGCACTTTAAGCTCATCTTTACATAAAAGCACCACGCAGATATTAGAACTTACCACATGCCCTAGACAAACTTTGTCTCCTGACGTTTTAACAGAATAAAATGTTATCCTATGATGTGTCTCATCCACACAGACCCAGTCAAGCATTATGGTTGTTCTCCATGGCCTGGCTTCCAAGCCCTGATGAAGGAATGCATGCGGGAGAGCCCTCAGGATCGGCCAACTTCTGCTCAGGTAACAAGCTGGTCTGTTAGTTAACAGATCAACTGTGCTTATGCCGACTCAAAATAAGCAAACCCCAATACAAGGCTGATTTTCTATATCTCTGCTGTCCGGCAGAAACCAGCTAACTCCAAAATGTTCACAAAAACAAAACAAAAAGTGGAGTTAGGAGGTTTTGTTCATCATTGATAAGAACAGCTGAATGGACCTCAAAGCTCACAATGAGGTTGGAGGTCCAAAGGGGGTGGGGCCTGGAGTCAGCAAAACTCCACCCCCCTTTGGTGGAGTTAGCTGGTTTAGCAGAAAGTTTGAGGATCCAATGGAGTTAACTGGTTTTGTCAGAAGCGCTTTTTAATACTTTTCACTGGTTCAATATTTTTTTAATCAACACACAGATGTAAAGGGTGTTCAATAGCGCTGATTTATGGGAAAAAAATGCAAAAGCGGACAAATGGAGTTAGCTGGTTTCTGCCGGACAGCAACGATATCATGTTACTACATTGTGAGCTATTTTAGCTACTTTTGTGTGACTGTTGTATGACGAATTACGGTTGATTTGTAAAGTTGTAAAGTTTCCGACAGCAACGATACAGCGTATGTTTTATCATGGCATGTCATGTGATGCTCTTTTATACGTCTAGGTGTTTGACAGGCTGAACTCGGGGCCGATGCTGTGTCTTATGAGGGAGCTGGTGTTTCCCAGGGCTCCTGGTGCAGAGTGTTTCACACTGGGTAGCAGCAGCAGTGACGGTCCCAGTCCCTGTCCCAGGGTGTGGCTGGGAGGAGGCAGCACCACTCAGAAACTGGGCTCTGTCACTGCCGTGGACCTGGACACTGAGACTGTCACCACACAGGTACACAGTAAAATCCCGGCTTCTCATTTAACTCAAAAGAGTGTACAAATGGAACCAATTTGACCCATAAAGTCAATGTGTAGTCTCTCTTCAAAGGCCTGTCACAGAATGTTTGGAGAGTTGGTTGTCAGTTAATAGAGGTGTAAGAACCGACAAAGCTCACTATGGATTAGGCAAGGCAAGAGTATTTGTATAGCCCATTTCAACAGCAAGGCAATTCAATGGGCTTTACTTAAAACATTAAGCAAAAGAAAGACATTATAACAGGACATTTTAATTGAAAAAGTTTAAGTTGAACACCTATCTCCTTAATAGGAAACACCTATTCTGGACACAGAGCAAAAAACACAATATAAAATAACATTTGGATATAATAAAAATGAAAGAAGCCTTGTTGTAGCAGACCTGCAATTTTCTTATTACTATACGTCTCTGGGAACCTATTGACTCAGATTTGTACATTTCAGTTCCGCAAGTTTGTTTTATTTGGTTTGTAGCAATACCTTCGAGGTATTGTTTCTTGCCCCTTGTCCAGAGAGATGCACTGAAGACAGTACGGTACACTTTACATTTTATCCTTGAGATTACAATGAACAAACATCTTCCTAGTAAATCTCCAGTCCTTATTTTTGGACAGTATGCTGGTTCCCTAGTTTTCTATATTGTATGTCCTCACTCAGAATGTCCAGGGGTTTGACATCAAAACCTATCCTGTGGTTATTCATGTCCGTTCCCTCCCACCAACAGGAGATTGACACCAGTCCTGTCCTATGCCTGGTGACCGCACAGGTCCAAGACGAGGCCTGTGTCTGGCTGGTGGCGGGCACTCAGTCCGGCTCCTTAGTGGTCATCAACAGTCAGGACCTGTCGTCATGGCACCAGCTGCAGGGTGTCTCAGATGCTGTCACGTCCCTGTTCTTTCACACGTACCCTCGTCGCAGGTAGGACGTTAATCCCAACTGAACATGAATAATACCCTCCTTCAACAGTTACGTGTGAATGCCTTTTCATCCCACAATACTCTAGTGGAGCTACTAACCAAAGATTGCTGTTGTACTGGACAGCTTCCTTGTCAGTGTGGGCCATGTGTGTAACCTTTTCTATTCCTGTAACTACAATCCTAAAAGACAGGAGAGATGCCCATGCATGATTTATATTGAGTTTTTTCATAGTTGTTAATTTATACAAGTATACTGTATCAGTACTGTATTTAAAGCTGCTGATAAACTACAATGACTACATTATTATAATGCATCGACAATTTGACAATGTATTCAAATCTTTCACCTGGATTTCTTTCATTTAATTTCAGCCAAAGAAGGAGCTACCTGCTAGTTGGGAGTGCAGATGGAGTTCTTACTGTTTATGAGGACATTGTTCTAAAGGTACTTGAGTTTAAAATAACATCTGCTGTTACTGTAACATACATTTTTACTAATCTAATCTATATCTGTAACGGTATCTGCACTATGCTGGCGTGGCATGTTATTTGTTGTTTATCCAGATATCAAAAATATAACAAATAGCTGTTAAAATATAGTTAACAGCTATTCTATCCGGGGGTCTGAAACAAACATTATTAACATTAGACTTAGTAAAAGAGTACAAGACTAATGTTTGAACTCAACCATAATAGTAATGAATTCAGACACATCCGTCCAAAGATCATTTATTCTTTTTTTTCCATTCTTTTGCAGGAGGAGAACGGCCAGCCAGTCAAAACGCTCACTGTTGGGAACGCCCACACGCCTGTGATGTGCCTGGGTCAGTCTGGACACTCACTGGACAGGAGCACGGTGTGGGCGGGCTGCGGGTCCAGGATCCTCTCCTTCTCGGCCGACTACGATGTGTGGAAGGCCATCGACACCAGACCCAACCACATCTTCCAGTGAGTTCATGACAAAGGCTTGACTGTGTGCTCCGAAAGGCTGAAGGGGTGCTATTTCAAAGTACCTCTCTCATTTTTCCATGTATTATTGTTTAATTAATTATTGTTTAATTTATTCTTATCAAGTGTCAATATGATGAGATATTGTAGCACATCTTTTAATTGCCTTATTAGATAGGGAGATTATGTTTTCACTCCTGTCCGTCCGTGTGCGTGTGCGTGTGTGTGTGCGCGCACCCACCCTTTAGGCAGCAGCGAGCGGTGAGCTGTGAGGCGTGTGTTTCTCGAATGGTTGTGGACAAACTTGTGTACCTGAGTAAAGCTGGGGGGCAGACTGTGGAGGTTTGGGACAAGAGGAGTGAAAAGATGGTGGACTGCATCGACTGTGCTCAGATAATCAGGTACACACACACACACACACACACACACACACACACACACACACACACACACACACACACACACACACACACACACACACACACACACACACACACACACACACACACACACACACACACACACACACACACACACACACACACACACACACAGATAATTTAATCAGCTCCATATTAAAGGAAATGGATGTCTGCATGCTGGATTTACAGCTCCCAATACTGTCAAATCAGCTACAGTATATGCACACAGATCAACATACACATTAATCAGGTACGTGTACAAACCCTTAGACAGGTTAAAGAGAAAGCAATGAAGTGGTGATAAATTGGGTGAATTAATGCCCTCTTACACTGTTGAAGGATGCAGTGAAAACAGTATACATCTTATACATTATTTATGATTTCTTTTTTTTATAGCATTCATCAAAAAACATCATGAAACCCAACCCTACTTATCAGTTGGCTTTTTTTCAGTTTGTTTAGCCAGCGAACCATAATGTCTCCCCAATTTACCTCTCTTCCCTTCAGACAAGACTCAGGCTGGAGGTCTAGGACGGGCAAGACGACCGAGGCCCCTGCAGAGACGGAAGCTTCTATGTGGGCCACCGTCAAGGCCCTGCTGGTCCACAACGGCGCTACGCTCTGGATCGGCACCAGAGGGGGCTTTGTCATCCTGCTGGAGCTCTCCAAACACCAGCTGCTGCAGGTCATCGGCCCCCAATGTCAGTCCATCCGCGCCATCGGCTCTGCACTTATAGGTTGGGTAACATTGCTTTTAATTGTAGCGCTGAATCACCTGATTGAGACTGAGAGTTAATTGTGATGAATCGTAATGAACCGTGGCCGACCGTTACTTTAACTTGACACTCGAATAGCATTTGTTAAAAGAGAATATTAAAGATAAGCGATGAGAAGTGAAGTACCTAAAACCAGAACATATGCTTTGGAACGAACGGCACCATGAGGCCGATTTGAAACATTTAGGGTGGCAGTTATTCCTTGGCCTAGTGGAAAGGTGCCTGCAAAATTTCACGGTAATTGGATGCTGCGTTCATTATTTGTGCCATTTTGTGCAAAAAGGGCCACTCTCACAAACTTTGGAAGCCAGTTGTAGCCAATTATGACAGATACATCTTGATCACAGGACTATAGAGTTAATGTGTACCGATTTACATGAGGTTAGGACAAAATCTGTAGGAGTAGTAGAAACAAATGTGTTTTGCTTGATCGGCCTCATGGTGCCGCTATATACAAATTTGGTGTGGAGGTTCTTCCTTGGCTTCCTGGGAGTGTACAAAATTTCGCGCAGATCGGTCCAACGTTGCCCAAGATTGGCTGTTCACCGACGGACAGACAGACAGACAGACAGACTCACAGGAGCAAAGAAAAGAATCCCTCGCCTTTGGCCGTTTCGGCATGGCGGGGATAATGAAACAGATTCTACAGAGATTTTTGTGAAGTAGCAAGTGCGTCCCTAAATTGCAATGGCTTGAATTTGAGTCTGACGTGGGACCTGACTCTCTCCACTGTCCCGGTCAAATACAGCAGGAAGGCCTTAAAATAATCTCAAAGATTGTCTGTCCATGTCATGCTGATTTCCTGTCTGTTCACTTCCTCTGTACTCGGCTGTACTAGACTGGGTTATTTCATGTTTTTGTGAGGTTCAAAATATTTATTTCCACAACAGAAACACTGAACAGGAAGAATGTGGTGTTGGTGCTGGGAAGAAGGTTTCCCCAGGACAAGACTCATATTGGTGAGAGTGAGATCTCATTCATTTCCCAGCTTTATATATATAAGGATTTATTTGTCTTTGTTTCATGGTCCTTTGTACAGTTTGTTGCGTGTTGTTCTATGTCTCAAGGTGGACCACAATGGAAACAAGCTTTGGCTTTTTTGTGTATAATCCACGTTGGTGTTTTTCCTAAATAATGACATTGTTGTGATTTCTTTTTTTTTAACTGCCAATAAAGTATCTATCTATCTATTTCCTTAGTAGACTGAACTTGAAATAGTTGTATTGTCAAGTATTTTCATTTACATGTTTTGTACTTGGCATGCAATGTTTTCTCATTGGCGGGTAAATAAGTAATGTGTGTGTGTTTCCTCTCATTCCTCTCAGATGAGGAGTCAGTATTGATGGTGTGGAACAGTGACCTGCCGTCGGAGGTGAAGGACTTGAACAAACACTGTGAGTTGAGAGAGGAGATTACCACGAAGCTGAGAGAGCAGCACCATGACTGAACATCCACAGTTCAACGTTGTTGGCCCCAGTATGTGCTGTTCATGTGTTCGTGGTTATTAAGGTGACACATTAATGTATCGCCAGTCATCGGCAGATTTACAGAGCTCACATGACATGACTTAATGATGTTTTCTAAACTGATGCCCCACACTCCTAATTTTGGTGTGACTCCAATCTACAAAGCAGCACTTTCATAAAAATGCAAAAAACTGGTTTTCTGGTTTGCTCGCCACTTCATGGTGTCATTTGGTGGACCTTTTTTAAAAGTGGAAGGAATGAGGACTGATAACTACGAACCATGAAATGCCATGAACACGACAACACAAAATGCCATCGTAGAAATATTATCACAATATTGTGGTGATGTGCAAAAGCATGACTCCCAGTGACATGGACCGAGTTTGTTCTTCATTTTTCTCAGACAATAAGGGAACGAAGGTCCTGTGGACTGATATGCGTCGGCAGTATACCTTAAGGGTACCTCGTTGATTTGTCAGCCATACTTTCCAGCGCACTGACCCCTATAGACCAAGAACTGACAATTCTTTATTTTCTTTTTTTTACCATCTCTTATAAAATAAGTTGCCACATGTTACTATACTGTGGCAATCTCTTAATCACAATGTGGTTGTTTTATATACAGTATATATTTACAAAACATATTTTCTTTTTTTAAAAGGGACACATGGCTTGATTTGTGATGTTGTATCATTGCCTATGGTTTTCAGCCATTACATAAGCTTACTGTATCTCAAGTTTATCTACGTATCTATGGAACTCTGCAGTACCAAGGCATATCCTACTTGATTTGCTAGCCAACCAGGGACTTGAACAACTACTAAGCCAAAGGAAGAGGCTCCTTGCCTCTTAAAGGCCATATTTTATTATTTATTCTCATGTCTGTGTGTTTTGTTTACCAGTGGACATTCACTCCAGCACATTTGTTGCTATAAAAGCCAAACAGGCAAAACTGACATCAGCACTTAAACAGAGAATAAAAATAGAATTATATGTAAGTTTCTCTCAAAAATGTGATAAAAAATTATTGATGTTACAAAAGTGATAAAGAAAAATATTCTGTGTTTAGCTGTGTTTATAATTTATTTAGTCTAATCCCAGGTTGGATTAATTTGGGATTAAACAAGTAGTCCGGGTGGCACCAAACAACATTTGTTTCATCAAATACATACCGTGTGAGCCGCAGGTGAGAAGGCAGTAGGGGAGGGTGAATTCTGTCTCTGCGCTAGCGACTCCGGGGTGCCTGTTCAGCAGGGAGTGGAACTTGGAGGGACTGTGTTACTCCCTTCTGGTAATACTCCTCACTGTCAGGTGAAATGAAGTGACCGGTGACCCCATCTACCTGTATATCAGACGAGACAGGCTTTGGCATTGACATGGACTATACAAACGGGGGAATTGACAAAGACTAATTTGGGGAGGGGAAGAAATAAGTAATTACTGCTGTTTGCTTTTGTAGGGCAGAGTGGACAGACTTTTTGTTTGATTTTTTGGCCGTCTACATTGGGCATGGTTTTTATGTCATTTCATTCAACGGTATATGTCAGTGTCATGCGGTGAATTTCATCACCAGATTGTATTATTAAATTCTATGTACAATATCTCAGCAGTTCTATGTGCAAGTTGTCCAAACTAAGTGAATAAAATAATCTGTGACTATGTAGTATGGCTGTGTTTTGCACTATGAACTGTGAATCTTTCAAACTAGAAACCAAACACTGTTTCTGAAGGAAATTGTGCTTACAGTATTATGCCTGTTCTCGTTGATAATATTGGATTTTTTTAAATTATAGTGACTTTTAACTTAATATCCAACTTTGCCTTCATTTTTAAGTTATATACGTTTGTCCAGAACTGCCGCTCCGACCGATATGTCCATAGGCATGTATAGATATCCAGTTTTGCTGTGGTATTGTAATTCATCTTAGTACTGTGGTCACAGGAGGTTGTTGTTTAACTGTAATAACTGTTATCAATGTCATCTGAATGAAAAGGTTTATGTTTGTCTTTGGTCAGAGCTTTTTGGGCTGAGAGGTTAGTCTATTTTGAGTGTTGTGCCCTCAGGGCCTAAGCCTAGAGTCTTTAATACAAAGCCTAAATATCGATTTTGACATTTGCATATCTAGATACGAAAGTAAAAGTCAAGACTCGATAACATAAATCTATGACAGTCTTGATCCAAGGGCAGGCTATCCACTCAATCATGGAATAAAGACTTCAGACACTGTAAAAGGGAAGTTTGAACCTCTGTTGATCAAAATGCTCGGTCTTTACAACCGACTAGTAAACCATGTATTAAAGACACACAGAAACCATGCAAGGTGGGACCAAGGGGTTCAGCCTCAGGCCTGGAGTGCCATCCCAGGAAGCTGAGGTACATGACAGTCAAGGAATGTCCACTCTGTGGCATCCAAACTTGCATGGTTTGACACTGAAGAAAGATGAGAGATGTACAATCTCTGGTTGACTTGCTGAATCCCCTGAAACCAGAAGAAACTGACCCGGTCAGTTTATCTACAGGAATGTAGAATGTGGCCAGTGATCTGAACCGTCCTGCAGTGATGTGAACAAGATCTACCAGATATTCTGTGCCAAGGGAGGAGAGGCTGATTCCAGTCAACACCCACCATGTCTATTTCTCCATGCCCTCCATGCCCATTACCAGAGTATGTGGAGATGCTCCCTGCAGACTCACCCATCTGAACCAGATCCCATACAGTGGATGGACAACTGTTGATGGTGGACAGTTAGCGCTTTACTTTTGGTTGGTAAATGTGTATGACTATGCAAGCTTTCCAGGTGTATAACCTTCAAGTCTCAGCAATGGATTGAGATGTACAATGTGCAAACTCCAGAATTGTACAAAGTAAATAGCCTGGTTCCAGACGAATCTGCCATTGCAAAAAATAATTGCCCTTGGCAGATTAGGTCTGGCCCCTCTCCATAGAGATTGCATTTCTCTCCCTCCGAAGTTGTGAGTTTTTATTTATTTATTTGCCCCTCGGAAATGCAGGTTCCAGACTAATATCTACGCAGTGATATTAGTCTGAGCTGGCCATGCCAGGCTACAAAGTAAACCAAGTGGCTGAAGAAGATTCAGTGGTTACAGTTGAAAAGGGTAGTTCTGATGAGGAAGACATTAAGGTTTTCATACCATGTTAAATGAAAGTAAATGTCATATTGCTGATAAGACTGTATATGATTTCTCATGATAGTCATAATAAAAAATGGCTTATTTGTTGTTTAGCCATTTTCACGTTTTGATCCATTACCGTGACATTGACCTTTAATATGAGACCCTGACCTTGAATTGCTTTAGTCGCCTCCTCCATCAACTCATCCAAATTGACTTAGATGCTGAGATGTCATTCATGATGCACCACATATCTTTCATTGTATATCATATTTGAGGGATGATAACAGGTAGTCAGCTACTATTTTGGATATACAAATTATGTTCACTACAGACATATGGCAATAGGCTACAACAGTCACATGCAAACGTTGCCCCCTCTGGGTATACCATTGAAGAAATTGTGTTCTGGCCCATGGACTATTATTGGTAAGGTAACATAGCATGGGTTTGAAAATCAATGTAGACCTATGAGGACCAACTATGCACAATTCTAGCATGGCAAGGTATATATAATCATGTATGGTGTTTCCAAGGCACATACAGTAGTTTTTCAATCATAATAAATAATCAAAACTTATCAACTTATCAAGTCATTAATAAAGAAGAAAATACTCTATTTACAATGGATGAATGTCTGCTGTGTGTGACCCATTTAAAATTACACATTAGTTTTTTTCAATTAGAAAGATTTATTTGTGTGCAAAAACAGTATGAATCACAGGACTCACACATTGTAAGCTATGTAAAATATACAACTTAAATCAATGTTTAGCAAGTAGATAATATTCAAAAACATATGAAGGACATTGATAGTATTATCAACTGTAAATTATTATAAATCCACAATTGTCTAATGTAAATAGTCATAATAAATTATATAAATATAATATAAAGCTAATTAATCGTTTAACTGATAGTATTGATACATTGAACATGTGTGCCTGCCCTCATAGTAAGCTCACTGATAAATCTGTGTTTCCGCCATGTTTAGGTTTTGAAAGCTAAACATGGCGAAAATTACCTTCAAGGCTTGTCCACACGGCAAAAGAATTACCATTACAGATTTGGTGTAAGCACGCCCACTTGTGACGTCACTCAGTGAGTGTTAGGTCCTTCTGAACACGCGTTCGTCAACGACATCTATTACCTGCACTTATCACAAGTTCATAACGGCTTCGAGATGAAGTACGATACCCTGCTTGACTAAAATAAAATGTGATACTAACGTTCTATTCAAGGCTGATCGTCGACGGCCCGTTGGTACATTTACCTTATGACAACATCTATCCAGAGCAGTTTTCGTACATGCAGGAGCTGAAGACGACTCTGGATGGCAAGGTAGTATAACTAACTTTTTTAAAAACGATTTACAAGCCCACAAGGCGTCGCGATGCAACGGTTGTGAGCTTGTAGATCTGCTACTTTCAAAGGATTTTTTACATTATAGACATTTGATAACTTGTGAAACGAGACATTCTGCATAATGAGTACTTTTACTTTTGGTACTGTAAGTACATTTTGATACCAATTATAACCGTCCCTAAATGATATTGTTTCGAGGCATAATAGACCATGCTTCACTGGTGTTCATGGCTTTTTATTTCCACCCACTTTAGAAAACAACGTGAAAAACTGCAACATAAAACAAATAATATATTTTTTAACACAATGAATTATAACGTCATGAATTGTAAATGTCCATGTTGACAGTCATACTGTCTTTTTAAATGTGTTCATGTTGATGAATGCATTGTCCATATTCACATAAACATAAACACATAACTACAATAATGACATTTTATACAGAGATAACAAAAGACATACCGTGTGCGTCTTCTGCACAGAATTATCTACGAGGTTAGGTTTGTAATAGTTTTCAGAAACTGTTTACATCTGAAGGAGAGCTCCTTCCCTCTTCAGAAACTCAGTAGTACTGAATTTACTGATTACAGGCATCTTAGTATAACAGGTGAACCCAATGTTCAGTGATTGGTGATGTGACTGACCAGGTAACACAATGATATTACCTGAACAGTAGATGACACTGCAGTAATACAGATTATTACACGGCTTGGTTGAATGCTCGATTCTGATTGGTCAGTCATCGGTCATTATTTCTTGATAATGACCGATGAGCTCTATAACGGACCGCTGTGTAATCAGAGACTCAGAACACCTGCCTGTGCCAACCTGCGCTGCTTGGTTTTATACTTTATCCAACATGACAGCCATGTAAACAAACAACCAATGTCATTTACAACTAAACGTTGCTCTCAAGAATGTTTTTGAAAACATTTGAAGTGAGAAATAGACGATGCAATAACCGAAAAGTGATTCTATTTGATCCACTGCACTTCCTTGTTTATCGTGGCGCATCGACGGGGGAATACCAAAACGCTCGCCCCAAAACACAGTCGCCCTGGGGCAAATCCGGCGGTATTACAGGCAAATCGGCGGTATATAGAATGGGGGGCGAGTGTGTTTTGGGGCGAGTTTTTTTTTTTTTTTTTTTTTTCTCGAGGCGAACTTGTCCGCCCAGCCCAATACTTATGGAATACTTTCATTGCCGTAAGCAAGGAAATACTTCGTTTTGTTGTTACTTTTGAGTCCATTTATTTATTTATGTATTTAAGTAGCCGTGTAATAAGCGGGATAATGCATGGGGAGGTAGTCATTATTGAAATTTAAAGCCCTTCAGGGTGATAATGCACCTCGGCTCCGCCTCGGTGCATTATCACCCTGTCGGGCTTTAAATTTCAATAATGACTACCTCCCCATGCATTATCCCTTGCATAATCCATACAGTGTTTCTCTCAAATATAAACCACATTCAAAATGTAAATAAAATACAAAAATATATACAACCCTTTTATGGCGACAGCTACACCAATATTTTGTACTTTTACTCAAGTAAATGTTGAATTCCGTGCTTTTACTTGTAACAGAGTATTTCTACAGTGCAGTATTGATGCTTTTACTTAAGTAAAACAAGTGAGTACTTCTTCCACCACTGGTGTGTCGTTGTTACGTTGTTTATCAATCTAGTTGTTTATCAATCTATCAAAAAAAACTTCTGAACGTTAACTAGCTAACCTAACGTTACCGATAGCCTTGTTCTGAGACTTTGTTAGTTTCCAAGCTGCAACGCATTTAATACAAAAATATGATAGAAAATAATCATATAAATGTTTGTATATTACAAGACTAAAATAACATGTGATTCTAACGTTCTATTCAAGGCTGATCGTCGACGACCTGTTGGTCTATTTTCCCCTTCCCTACATATATCCTGAGCAGTTTTCCTACAATCAGGAACTGACGTCAAGAATACACATGCTGCTACCCATAATAATTACACACTGGAAGTGCAAGAGGTAGGTGATTAATAATGACCCCCCCCCCTCTTTTACATTGACAGCCACAAATTAATTCCAGAAATGTCTCTCGAACACTCAAGTGTTGGTCATAAATTCTTGTGACCAACCTCCTGACCAACCCTCCCCCTCTCCTTCTCAGATCTTCGAACTTGTTCGGGAGGGAGAGTACCAACGGTGCCGTCTGCCCAACCGTCAGCTTCTTTGGCACGGCTCACGGCTCATGAACTACACTAATATCTTGCATCAGGGTTTGGTCATTACATCTCCTGAAGCCCCAGTGAGTACGCCTCCTGCACTACAGCGCCAACTGCTGGTTGGAGCTTGTATAATGGACTAGCTTTTTCTAGTAATGGTCACGGTTAGTTTGCTACAAGACACAGGGGGCAACCTGCACTCATGAAACAGGATGATGGGGTGCTTGGGGGCCAATTTTTATATACATATGTAGTTCTTGTTCTAGAATTTGGCAATGCATGCACACATTTTATTTTGTTTCATTTGCATTCTGTTCTCTCTCATTCTGTTCTCTCCAGACTGGTTCCATGTTCGGCAAAGGTGTGTACTTTTCCGACATGGTGTCCAAACTACTGCCTCACTTCCCAGTCCGATCCTACCGGTCTTATACTGTTGGGAGAGGTCGCCCTCGGCAACATGTGAGTATCATTACAGTCTTTCTGCTGAAATATGAATGCTGTTGGAGTTTCTTAAAGGGACTACACCATGAATTTAAAATAAATAAATATAATAATATACAAAAGCAACAGAGCCGGTGAATTGGTAGACATTCCAATGCCACCGGGAGGTTACAGTGTCTCTTTCCTGCGTAGCAATAGTGAGCTAAATCGGGCTGTCGTTAGTCCCAATTCAACAGAGGCTTGAGCCGGAGGTGATACAGGGGCCTGTGGTTGCTGAGGAACAGGTAATTGCTTATGTTTACATGTGGTCGAACGCATACAACTCTAACAAACTGGATATGAAATCATAATGACTTCATATAAGAAATGTCAATGAACAATAATTACAATTCTGGTCACAATTGGGCTAAAATTGTAGTATACACTCAATTCTTAATGTTGTCTCCCAAACTTTCTTTCTAGTGCACTAAGTCTCATACAAACACACACACCGAAAAGGAATGATTACTTATTGTGTTGACCCTAAACCTGTTTGATCATTTAATCATTTGACTTTAATTGACTGTTTTATAAAACTTCTGCTCTCAAGGAGTTGTGCCTCAAGTGCCAGCAGCAAATCCCGCTGCAGTTTTTGGATGTGCATGTGGTGTCCTGCGGAACCGGGTACTTAAATGTTTTTATTTGTGTGCTTTAGTCTGTGCCATAGCTGGAAAGTCCTTAAAATGTTTAATTATATTTCTGTCTGTTTTTGTACAGCTCACCTGCGCACACAGAGGAGATATGGGAGACACCACCTGCTGGACTATCTCTGTACGTACACAATGTGGGCATGGTAGAATTTGTTTTAAGTTTCTTTAGAGCTTTTTAATCCCAATAGATTAGTGAACATTATGTTGTTGCATTGGCATGAATATGAACATGGGACCTTGATCCCTTTAGCATTCAATATTTGCTGTGGCCCAAGTCAGCTGGTAACTAACATATGCAAAGCAGACAAAATGGCCCTACGGATTTCTGACTCAAACATGCTGCTGTGTTGTACAAGTCTTTGTTTTTGATCACTGCTTGGTCTGCATTTGTTGATCCGAACAGTCTTGTTGGCGGTTGACAAAGGAGTTAAATAGCTGTTTAACACGGTAATTGTGTATGTTTTAACAGCAACACAGTCCAACTTCGAGTGGGAGTGCTGCTGGACCCGGGTCTGAAAGTCTACTCTCATAAGCACGGTATTGTAATCTCTTTCAACACACACACACACACACACACACACACACACACAGTGCGTCTTCTGCACAGAATTATCTACGAGGTTAGGTTTGTAATAGTTTTCAGAAACTCTTTACAGCTGAAGGAGAGCTCCTTCCCTCTTCAGAAACTCAGTAGTACTGATTGACAGGCATATAACAGGTGAACCCAATGTTCAGTGATTGGTGATACTGACTGACCAGGTAACACAATGACATTACCTGAACAGTAGATGGCACTGCAGTAATACAGAATAATCCATACAGTGTTTCTCTCAAATATAAACCACATTCAACCAAATAGTAAAAAAAAAAAAAATCTAAATACAATGTTCTCAATACCTTTTACATCACAACTTTAAAACAATGTTACATTTCAAACAGGTTATAGAGATCAATTCAAAAATCTGTATCAAACTAAATGTGTGACACTGTTACAGTCCTTTTTCAGTTCAGTTGAGTTGTGGCACTTGCATAGGCCTGTCTTTTTTCCCACTTCCAAGTTGTGACTTAAATCAGTTCAGTCCAAAAATAATAGATAGAAAAATGATAGATTGGAGAAGAATCCTAAATAAATCCCAACACTCCTACCGCTCTGGCAGTGAGTTTCACAGTGGTCTGACCATGCAAAGTGGACCCACTGGCATGTAGATCGGTTCCTTGAATCGTGGGCTTCCTAGCTCGCCATCTTGTATCTCCAAGAAATGTCTTCACTGTTTTCCAACAGGGACAAAAAACCTGACCTGTACAACAGGTCATAAAGAAAATAAATCACTATCAATCAGCAATGACTCAGATCAAACAACAGAGGGCTTCAGGTACTGTGGGCCAATTAACACTATAGCTGCAGTGGACAACTAGACCCAAATTGATGACTGATTGCTGTCAGCTGGCTGCCCAGCTAAGCTGCCTTGATCAAACAATTCGTTTTTTACATTAATAAATCTTTACATTTTACCATCAAATGTACACAATACACAGTTACTCTTAAAAAATAATACCCAAAACGTTTCCATTTAAAAGTACAAATATTCAGCAGTGACAAATGAATTTGTTTTTAACTCACCAAAACACTTGGTCTGTGCAAACACAAGCACAAACCAGGCAGGTGCTGCTTCTAAGTATGACCAAACTCTTCACAAAGGTGTTAAGACACTCTTTATGGCTGTATCAAACGTTTTTTATCCGTTTTTTTCTTTCTCAAATCAATTTAAGTCACTTTCAGACGTTCTGTGTCTGCTTCTCTCTCCTTCCACTCTCAGCTCCAATATGACAAACTGTGTGTCCTTAAAGGGGAAGTCACATCACTGCCTGCCTTAAAGGGATGTGTTCTTTTTTTTGTACAGGTACAGTTTTACTGTTGACTCTACACATCAACCCATTTTCATTTCAATCCTTATTTATCATTTATGCATTTAATGAATTACTTGTGTATTTTAATTACTTATTTATTCATTTGAATGAACTGGTTCATTTTTTTTTAATGTCATATTGTGTACACCCTAATTTGACATGGGGGTTGCATATGTTTCTATATCAGTGGTTTTCGAACTTTTTCATGTCAAGGACCCCCAAAATGATATGAATTTGGCCACGGACCCCCATCTCAAAATATTTTGTTCCAGGGACCGCCAGAAGCAAAGATTTGAGTTAATGTTCGCTTTAAAATAATATATATGTTCAAAGATTTGCACACATTTTCACGATTTTTCAGAAATAGCAGATCTACAAGTTCATAGCGTGGCACTCGGTGCCGCTCTATGAGCTTGTATATCTGCTATTTTTGAATAGCCAAAGTGTAAAATAATGCTTTTTCAAGATCAAGAAGTGACACAGATGCGTTCCAGGTCTTAATGGGTTAAGATAATTTATTGAGAGCTTTGTATGTTGTAGACTTTTGATGCAGCCGGCGAACGTCAGGCGCCCCTCCCTAACGGCATCTTTAACCTTGAGGAACTGAAGGCCTATGGCACGAGGAAAGGCTGGTGTCCTTACTTCATAACACGCCATGCGGTGAGTACTTAAAAAAAAAAAAACCTAGGCTGTGACACCACAAAATGAACCCCGTTTGGCTGATGAATTGCACCACGATTTCTGCTTTCACTGTATTTCCAGGGTTATTGCGCTGAAAACATGTCACTTAGCAATGGACGCATTACAAAGCGACTTGTGTATTGTCAGTGCAAATAACAATCAGGTTTCAGTACCCAGCATTGGACAGGTTATTGCATGGTTGAAATAGGCTCTATGTCTCCCTTTCTCCCTCCCTCCCCCTCCCTCTCTCTCTCCTGGGCACACACACCCACGGGCATCTCCATATGTGGGCATGTGATGTGCTGATTTGCGTCGGTGTTGGGCATATCTTTTCATAATCCGGCCGCCTGGCCCGCCACGGACACCACTGCAACTTGAAGTTTATATAGAATATGTAATCTAATATACCATATATTTCTTTTTTTGTGTATGTGTGTTTCGTCGTAGATAAAGCATGCCAACATTGTTGTATTCACCGACAACTGCCTCCTGGACCCAAAGATTGCAGCCCTGGTGTACAAGGAAATGGCCAAGACATCGGTGATGGTCTTTGACGAGGCTCACAACATAGGTGAGAAGATACTTTTATTCAGTTTAATCGTTTATTGCAACATCAACCAAGGCTGCCACTTGCCAAGAATTTGTCTCAGGATGGACACACAGCAATCCATTAAGTATTAGTATTAAGATTATTATCCAACGGTATAATAAAACATAATAAAGACATCTGTACTTCCAAAGTACAGATGTCTTCACTGTGATTTACTTTTATTTATTATTTTTAACTAGTCGTCGTTTGAATAAAAAATGTGTTGGTCCCAGGTTAGAATTTGGCCCCCATCAAATGTGTTATTGTCAGTGGTTGATTTGGAGATTGGAAACCCACTATTCACTGGATTTTTATGTTCCTTCACCTTTCCATTCTTTCTCCTCTTCTCCAGACAAGGTGTGTATTGACTCCATGAGTGTGTACTTCACAAGACGAACACTGGACCGCTGTTGGACCAATGTGGAAACACTCGGGGGAAAAGTGCTGAAAAATATGCTCCCCCATGTAATCGCCTCTAATCTGGCTGATATCAACTCCTCCCAAGCTCACCTGCTTGTGATCTACCTACAGTCCAGACCTACATTCAGTACCAAGGCATGTCCTACTTGATGTGCCTGCAGACCAGGGACTGCAACAACTACTAAGCCAAGGGAAGAGGCTCCTTGCCTCTTAAAGGCCATATTTTATTATTATTCTCATGTCTGTGTGTTTTGTTTACCAGTGGACATTCACTCCAGCACATTTGTTGCTATAAAAGCCAAACAGGCAAAACTGACATCAGCACTTAAACAGAGAATATAAACAGAATTATATGTAAGTCTCAAAAATGTGATAAAGAATTATTGTTGTTACAAAAGTGATAAAGAAAAATATTGGATTGGATTAACCTGGGATTAAACAAGTAGTCCAGGTGGCACCAAACACCGCCCCGTGGAGACTGGTGTTCTATTCCTCCACGGTGTCGCTGGCTTGGCTGCGTGTTTCAGCGAATACAATTGGCCGTGTTTGAACTGCAGGTGGGAAGCCAGTAGGGGAGGGGGACTTCTGTCTCTGCACTAGCGACTCCGGGGGGTGCCTGTTCAGCAGGGAGTGGAACTTGGAGGGACTGTGTTACGCCCTTCTGGTAATACTCCTCACTGTCAGGTGAAATGAAGTGACTGTTGACCCCTTGTAGCTGTATATCGGATGAGACAGGGTTTGGCATTGACATGGAGAATCAATACAAACGGGGGAATTGACAACGAATAATTTGGGGAGGGAAAAAATAAGTAATTACTGCTGTTTGCTTTTTAGGGCAGAGTGGACAGAATTTGTTTGATTTTTTTGGCCGTCTACTTTGGGCATGGTTTTTATGTCATTTCATTCAACGGTATACTGTATGTCAGTGTCATGCAGTGAATTTCATCGCATCATTAAATTCTATGTACAATATCTCAGCAGTTCTATGCGCAAGTTGTCAGATGAAATGCTTCCAAACTAAGTGAATAAAATAATCTGTGACTTTGTAGTATGGCTGTGTTTTGCACCATGATCTGTGAATCTTTCAAACTAGAAACCAAGCACTGTTTCTGAAGGAAATTCGTCAGACTGGCAAGGCGATACATGCCAGGTTTGAAGTTGATTACTGTTCTCAATATATGCGGAGCGGAGCACACATGGAGAGACAGACAGACAGACAGACAGAGACACACGCACTCTGCACATTTATTGATGATGTGCTGAGTGGTAAGTTTAAATCAGCATGAAGTCATTTCATTCATAGATGATGTACTTTCTTATGGTTTTTGAATGTTGATCCTGACTGAATGATGATTCCACATTGATGAGTCTACATTCTGCATGTCTGAGAAAACCAGAAAAACAAATGACAAGTGCCCAGTCTGGAACATGTTTGTTCTTTAATCCTGACAGGAAAAAAAGACAGCATTTGAAGCACTTTCATGAAAAAAAACCAAAAATATTTACAAGGACTCCCTCGTATACATTGACAGCACATTAGTAAACAAAACAAAAAAAAGAATATTAAGAAAGAGAGACCAGCGTTAAGGATTTTGGAGCTCTTCTCAACCATATAAACACTGTTCTTGATATCCAAACTATTCAGATAAATATATTTATAATATTTATATATTATATTTACAGAATACCGTAAATATACAACGTCCACCATGTATTCTATAAACAAATATAAATGATTTAGGCACACTTCTTGAGAACAATCATGGGAGTGGTTTTCAATGTCATCCTTTCGCTGTTTCAAACTAAGTCAAAACGCCATCCAAAGCGGCTACAGTGCTAGTAATCTCTTTACTTTTTAGACCAGCAAGGCGGGGGAGGGGGGGATCGTGAGCTACACAGCCATTTTACAGTTCACCCAGCTTGCCCTCAGCAGATGCACAAAAGCCCCACTTCCAAACTGATCTCTTAGTCCAGTGGTTCTCGACCTTTTCAGGCCGCGACCCCCCCAAAATAAGCATTATTTGAACTGGGGACCCTCTCACTTGTTCGGTTCCACAGATAAATATTGTGAAAATAACAGATCTACAAGCTCACAACGCCTCGCTTTGCGAGGCGTTTTGAGCTTGTAGATCGGCTATTTTCAAACATTTGGCCTCTTTCTTCTATGATGGTCGTTTGTATAGTATAGTTTTTTGATTACTTCTCTTTTCTTTCCTATGTATTAAAAAAGGTCTTAAAAGTCCTTAAATTGTCACTTCACTGTCATCTGAGGACCCCGCCCCACCGCCCCAAAATCATGTGGGGACCCCCCTGGGGTTGAGAACCACTGTCTTAGTCCATTAACCCGCTACTTTATGAATTCCACTTCAGGGAGGTCTTGTTCAAGTAGGCTTTGTCGAGGGTCCACCTTATTGCTTTACACACCCATTCTAACCTGTGGCGCCTACGAGGTGGAGTGAGCAAGGGTTGTAAAAGGGGAATAAGGGTGCAAAGAGATCAGTTTGGAACTCAGCTAAGCGATGGAGAGGGGTGGTGATGACGTTATATTCAAAACGTCTTTTTAAAGGTACAATACGTGGGTTCAGAGACGACGTAATGAAGAGCAGCTAAGATATCTACAAAGAATATACAGTACAATGGTCAAATAATACGCATGACTTCCAACGACTAAACGCACATGGGGGGGGTGGGGGGGGGGGGGGAGGAGGGGGGTCGTCCAGTCGGGTTATACGGCAGGTTTGGAGGCAGAACAGGGGCTTCCAGTCATCCTTTACAAGTCTGACTCTGGCATGTCCGGCATGTCGGCCATCAGATAGCCAATACCATAGCGGCCGTTGGGCGCAGTGTCCACATCGCTGCCTCCGCCACCCCCACCCCCGCCCCCGCCCCCGCCGCCACTCTGCAGGCGGTAGATACTGTTGCCGGGCATGGGCGAGGGCATTACGCTGGGCGCCTTGCCACGGATGAGGCTTTCGTCGTCGCCGTCGTCGTCCCCGGGGCAATTGCTGTCTTTGATGATGCGCGCCTTCTTGTAGGCGACGGAGGACAGGGCGCCGGCTTTCTCGTCTATGATGTTGAAGTAGCGCAGGCAGAACACCACGGGCACGGGCAGGATGGCTGTCACCACCAGGCTGATGCACACTATGATGCCCCACAGAGGGTAGCTCTGGGGCTGCTCCTTGGCCTGCGGAGACGGGGTGAAAGATTATCTCCATATGGTATTGTTTTCTTTCATTCTGGAAGGTTGACCCTTTTTTAACACAAAGCATTACATTGTTCAACACATTTGTGGTGAGTTCTAATTTCTAAAGGAGGATATAACAGACTACATGTTTGGGCTCATTTTAAGGTCTACTTTGGCTTTTGTTAGCACCCCAGACAGTTTGTAAGTTGCTTGATTCAGTATTTAGACATTTAATATTCATTTTATCAGACACACCCCTGTCCTATACAAACCCATTGTAACTTCAATCTCTATTTTAACCATGTTATATTAATTGAAAACTAAAGAGTACATTTGACAAATTATTAAAATGCCTTTTTTGAATTATTAGTCAAAAAGCATAATTAGTTAGATAATTACGGTATGCTTTTTACATGAATTCCATTCATAAATATCTGATGTTGTCTAATACAATCTGATTACTTCAATACACTTGGAACAATTGCTCCTCCTCATTCTCTTGAAGTGATAAAACAGGTCGATGGCCTTGAATGTCGGCTCGGCAGACTAAACATCCTCTCGTTCTTCCAGGTTAAAAGAAAACGCATTTAGCAGGCTCACACACATTATTTTTCATCACCCCCTTAATCTTTAGACAACGCCTCACTTCCTTTCAACCCTGTCCTTTTCTTTAGAGCTATTTCAGGGAAACTACAGAGCATATTAGTAGATAACCCCCCAGGTCGCAGCAGGTGGACAGAGAGGCAGAAACAGTGACTCACCAGTTCCTGGTTCCAGGCACTGTAGGAGGGCGGGGTCATGGCCAGCTGGATTAAGCTGGATCCCAGCAGCACCAGCAGCAGGACCGGCGTGATGTACTTCCACATGTAGTAGTAGAAACGGTACGGAGTGAAGCCCAGCATGTCCTTCAGGTCTTCAAAGAATCTACAGGAGAGACAGAGAGACGGAGAGAGAGACAGGAGGTGAGATGGTGGGAGCAGTGATGGAAGAAGTGCTCACATCTTTTACTTAAAGGAGTAGTTCACCCAAAAAATTACTTATTTTCTATCAATTGCACACCCCATGAAGCCTTGAATTCATGATTTTCTTTAAGTTTTTGTCACATTCGTAAGCTAATAATTTGATTCATGTCTCCTACAGGCTAATGTATCCGGTAGGAGACACAAAGTAGATTATTTGTGTCTCCTACCGGAAATACACCCAGTCATCAAATTATTGGCTTAGGAATGCGACAAAAACAGAAATAAATCCATGAATTCAAGGCTTCATGGGGTGTGCAATTGATAGAAAATAAGTAATTTTTTGGGTGAACTCCTCCTTTAAGTCAAAGTATCGATACTGCAATGTAGATATACTCTGTTACAAGTAAAAGTCACGGACTTGACCAATGTCAAAGAGAAAGCTGTTACATTTTTTCAGTTGCACTCATACCTTTCTTAAATATCTACAATCTTTCAAATCATTATTTTTATTATAGGTTGGTGACAAGAACATGGATCGCAGTATGTCCCATTGTAGGTTTTCAAAGAATGTGAGAGAGGAGAATGGGAGGGGAGTCGTAACAAGGAAACATTGTGTTCACACTTCACAGTGGATTGATGTTTCATAAATCAAGGACCTTTGCCTGTTCTCATAAAGTAACAACAAGGGGCCAAGAGCCATGTGTCCCATGGGTCAGGAGTCCATCTCCTGTTTCTTTTGCGTGAGGCAGCTTGATGTACAAGTACAGTACACCCCCCCTGGACATGATGCTGGTATGTTGTTGCTTGTTCTCATGGTTTGAGGAAATGTGTTAACTTGTATGTTTACTACAAGCTTGTACTGTAGCTGAAATAATTCTCTTTCTTTGTTCCATATAGATTTAAGAAAATAAAACCCGAAAACCCGAGTGGAAGCAATGTAAAAACAATGCAACTTTACAGGAGTTTGGTTTAGATAATGGAGGTAAAAAATAAATAAAAATCACGATGCTTTGATGATTCATAAACCCAATAGCCTTTGCACATCCTCCATAGCTTTGTTTGTCCTTAAAATTCAAGGATATTCAAACAGAAGTAAAAAAAAAAGAAAAGAAAAAAAAAAGGTTTCAATCTACAGTAAGCCTTGAACTACTGAAAGTATAAAGGCAAATTCTCTACGTTTTTTGATCTTCCCATACAGTAGCTATGATACACAGCAGTGGGTTATGAGATACAGTGTACATACTTATCAGTGCCATAGACCCAGGCGATGGCCACGTTCTCCAGTAGGACCACGATGAGCAGAGGCAGGGTGGCAGAGTAGTCATCAAACATGGCCACGAAGTAGTTCCCTGAACGCTGGACAAACAGCAGACCAACGAAGAAAGCCAACAGGCAGCATCCCACTGCAGGAGGAGAAAGGACTCGTTAACACTGGGGTTTTACTGTGTACACCAGTGTTGATTTTGACAACACATTTTGATTTAGTTTTAGTCGTAGTCTTTTGAATAAAATTCTGTTTAGTTTTAGTCATTTTTTTGTCACCTGAAATGTTTACTTTTAGTCTAGTTTTAGTCGACTAAATCTACAGTTTAGTCAACAACATATTCTTTTTGGTGGGCTGTGATGCCATCGAAAAGATTCCCCCCCCCCCCCCCCCCCGTTGACAAAACGGTCCCGGGGGGCACCGCGCTGCTGCCCCCCCCCCCCCCCCCCCCACCGTTGACAAAACGGGGGGGGGGGGGCACCGAACCGGGCACCACGAAGGGTTAATCCGCCCCTGCCCATGATGACTCGTCTTAGTTCTACTGGATCTCTTCTCCACTAGTCCCTCACTAACATTTTAGTCTAGTTTTTATTTGTTGACGAAATTGTCAGTATATTTAGTCATAGTTTTAGTCATCATAGCTTAGTTTTTATTTAGTTTTCGTAAGTGAAAAAAGCTAGTCAACAGACATTTTCCGTCATAGTTTTAGTCGACAAAATCAACACTGGTGTACACACAAACATACTGATGACTTGTACTGTAGCACAGCAGTGATCTCTAGAGCAATGGTTCTCAACCTTTTCAGGCAGCGACCCCCTAAAATAATCATATTTGAACTGGGGACCCCCCCACCCTGATAAGCACTTGGAATTGTAGGAGTTGAGGCATTACATTTTGTTTGTGGTTATATTCACATTATATATTTGCATCTTCTGCAATTTTCATCACCAAATTATGGGTTCCAAGTCATACATTGCAGTGCGGTACATTATTCTTGCTTCTATCTATTGTAAAGCACTTTGTGATTGCTTTGATAAGTGCTATATGAATAATATAGCCTATATTAGCCAATTATATTAATATTCTAATTTGAGATGTGCATGAAAATTGTCCATTACTCAGTCTCAGCTAGTTACATTTGAGCCACTAACAGCAGCATGCAGGCTAGGTAACACATATTTGGCTGACCCTGAAGAAGCACAGTTGAGCTGAGGTTAATTGGATAAAATGCTACTTGTGATAAGCAACTAAACAGAATGAACCATATCCTGTTGATTGAAATCACAGGGGAAGTCTGAAATGCTGACTAAGTACCAGGTACGTACACAGTAAAAATCCTCAGTGTTCATTTAAAAATGGTGTTGATATTATTTCTAAACGACACTATATATCACCACTGTTAACTTTGAGAGTGTTAATACTGTATGTAAAATGGCCCGTTCTGGCTTGTTCTTAGATTTACAGTGTCATTTATACTGTAACTTTCTATGCCAGTGATGATGCCAGCACCAACATTAACCCATTCAATCCGGGGACGCATCTGTGTCATTTTTAGATTTCTTTGGCTATTCAAAAAATAGCAGATCTACAAGCTCATAGCGCGGCACCGAGTGCCGCGCTATGAGCTTGTAGATCTGCTTTTTTTTTTAAATCGTGAAAATCTTTGAATATATATATTTTTAAAGCGAATATTTGTAACTCAAATCTTTGCTTCTGGGGGTCCCTGGAACAAAATATTTTACAAAATAGCAGATCTACAAGCTCATAGCGCGGCACTCGGTGCCGCACTATGAGCTTGTATATCTGCTATTTTTGAATAGCCAAATAAATCTAAAATTGAATGGGTTAACTTAAAATAAATAAATGTGTTAGTAAAAAGCAGCGGAGATTAAACCCAGTCCCTCCAGGCCACAAGGGGCGTTCTAACAAACCTGTTAGGAACTCTTTGCGAACTTTGAAGGTGTCGACCAGGGGGGTGAGGATGCCCTCAATGGTGCCGAACATGCTGCCCAGGCCCAAGTTGACCAACATGAGGAAGAACATGACGGACCAGAACGGAGAGGCCGGGAAATGTGTCATGGCCTCTGTGAACGCAATGAACGCCAGGCCCGTTCCTTGAACCGCCTACAGGGGAAGAGCAAGGAAGAGTGAGGAAGTGATATGGGTTGATACAGAATGGTAAATAATGTATACTGCGCCTTTCATCCAAAGCACTTTACAATGTGCATTATACTTTCACCCATACACACACATTCACCCACTGATGGCAGACAAGACCATGCACGGCACCAATTATGTGAACAAAATTATTGTATATGACTTTTAGTAAATAATTAAATTCCCTATGCTTCTCATTATAAAATAGTTATTTAAGATTCCATATATTGTTATGGTCATTACCACTGTGATCAATACAGCGCTGAGGGAAATGGGTTGTTGACATTTTTACGCTCATTGATGTTTTACCCACAAGTCTTCAGGTGTTCATCAACTTGCAGTGTGTGGTGTTTCTGTTCACAGTATATCAGCTGTTGCTACAGTACTCTTGTCTCTGTTGTATTGCTATAGTTCCTGAGGGCCAATACTTCATCTATTATTCAAACTACTTTGGACTACACTCAATGTAACACTACAGGAATAGAAATGCATTAAAATAGCCCTCTGAAAACAGATAGGGGTCAATGGTGGACTTCCTTGAAAACATCTTCATGACTGAAAGGTTTTGTTTGTGTGTTTTTCTTTCAAATGGTCTTACTATATTAGTTATGCGTTTACATATTGCTGTTGTCACATGAAAACCTTTCTCCCAATTCTTGCAGCCGTTCCATTTTTACATAACATTATATTTTTCCGGGTTGAAATGTTATGACCCTTTAGTTTATCTTTCAAAATCCACTGTATATAGCATTCAATCCAAAATATCCATTGACCATAAAGGTGACTATATATATATATTGGCTATACTAGACCATGGGTTCCAAAACTTTTCAGCCCGTGACCCCAAAATAATGCAGCCATTGACTCGCGACCCCACTTAAAGGGATATTTCACTTTCAAAAAAACTTTGGGTCATTTTATCGTCTACTCAAGCTTTTGTGAGCCCCCCAGACCGTTTTTAAGTTGCTTGATTTAGTATTTAGATATTTGATAATCATGTTATCAGACACGCCCCCTTCCTATACAAACCCATTATAACTTCAAACTCCATTTTTAACATGTTAGATTCATCAAAAACACCCGTCCTTGGTTCTGGTGACTCACCCTGCCCTCCTAATACGTGAGGGGGCTGTGTTTTTTCGATTACTTTTTTCATTTATTTTATTTAATTTTTTTATTGTATTTAATTTTTTTCGTTTTCCAAAAAAAATATTAAAAATAAATGAAAAAAGTTATCGAAAAAACACGGCCCCCTCGCGTATTAGGAGGGCAGGGTGAGTCACCAGAACCAAGGACGGGTGTTTTTGATGAATCTAACATGTTAAAAATGGAGTTTGAAGTTATAATGGGTTTGTATAGGAAGGGGGCGTGTCTGATAAAATGAATATCAAATATCTAAATACTGAATCAAGCAACTTAAAAACGGTCTGGGGGGCTCACAAAAGCCTGAGTAGACGATAAAAAGACCAAAAGTTTTTTTTAAAGTGAAATATCCCTTTAACCGTGCAGGTAATTTATGCACATAAACTTGCACGTTCGGTGCGCATTTGTAACGTATTTTAGTATGACTTTTGACTGTAGGCCTACTACTTGTACTGTTAATATTCTTGTTAATATAGAATTCAATCAATCACATTTACAGTACCTAATGAGATGGGTAAAATGTACTATTTGTAATCATTTTTAGATTGAAATACATTTTATTTTATTTATTATTATTTATTTTTTACCCAAAATAAATTTGCAACCCCACCGTCAGTGTCCCGCGTGGCGACCCCAACTTTGGGAACCCCTTTACTAGACCACTTGTGGACCATGCAAGTTGGGGACGAAGTAAGTCGTGACCGATGCAAGTTTGGAATGCCTGCCCCACCCAGTTATGGGTGTGGCAGTGTGGACACCCACGCCAAGTTTGAAGTCAATCGGTCGGATGGTGTCCGAGTTATACCCGGGACAGTCAGATAGATAGACACGCACGCACGCACGCACACAGGTTTGGTGAATTTAGATGTGTGGCATCTGTCAATGTCACAACTTATCTTCCCATCATTATGTACTGTACCTTGTTGAGTTCAGCTTCGATGGTGCAGGAGTCCAGTCCTAGTCGAGCGTAATCACCATCACCATCCATTACTCCTTTGAAACTGTCTGTCATCTGCTGGTAGTCCTCAGCACTGACAGCATGACTTAAATTAATGTGGTGCGGGATCAGTTCGGGGGGAATTCCATTTCCCAGTAAGGCCACAATCTTCTTAGTGTTCCTGGAAAATTGTCAAAAGGGATACTCAGTTTTATGCTAATACAAGACTTGTTTAAATGAGTAGGAATGTCTGGCTTCATCAGACACTTGAGCCCAATCCCAATGTCCAGACTGACTTCGAGGCGCATTCCCGCTAATTACGTGAGTGTCAAGTGCATGATGGCTTTTTCTCAGACATTTTGAGTCCTTTATGCACACGTTCTGCAAATCCACGTTACTGAACACATTTGACCCTTTTAGACCGGGAACACATCTCTGTCATTTTTTTATTTCTTTGGGCTATAAAAAAATAGCAGATATATGAGCTTGTAGATCTGCTGTTTTTTTTTGTTATCGTGGAAAATGTGTGCAAAAGCAAACATCAAATCTTTGCTTCTGGGAGGATTCTACAAATGTCTTCTAAATCCAGTTGTTTTGAGAAAAAAAAAAAAAAAAGTTCTAAAAAATTATATTATTTGGCCGTGGACCCCCAAAATGATTTGTTCCAGGGACCCCGAGAAGTTGTAACAGAGTTAAAAAATGTTTGCTTTAAAAATATATATATTCAAAGATTTGAACAAATCTTCACGATTTTTCAAAAATAGTAGATATACAAGCTCAACTGCGCGGAACTGGGTGTCGCGCTATGAGCTTGTAGATCTGCAATTTTTGAATAGCCAAAGAAATCTTAAAATAAATGACACAGATGCGTTCCCGGTCTTAAAGGGTTATACCGACTGTACTACAGACTCAAGAAGAGCAGGAAAGAGTACTCACAGAGTGACACACTTGATGTTCATGATGTTGGCTTTGAAGCCGAGCACGGCGAAAACCACCAGGGTGGCGAGCACGGAGGTGAAGAAGTTGATGAGGGACACCAGCACGGCGTCAAAGTGACAATTGTTGTCCCGCTTGTTGTAGCTGGAGAAGGCAATGACGCCGCCGAAGCCCAGGCCGAGTGCGAAGAAGACCTGTGTGGCCGCCTCGCGCCACACTTTGGGCTCCAACATGATCTCCAGCTAGAGAGAGGAGACACAGCAGGACAGGAACCTTCAGTCTGAAGAACCCCTTTCCGTTGTCATTCATGCAATGGCTGATAAGACTGTATAAACCAGGGGTCTTCAACGTTTTTCAGGCCAAGGACCCCTTAGCTGAGACAGAGATGAAGCAGGGACCCCCCACTACATTGTAGGCTATACACTTTTCCATAGATTTCATAGCTTATAGATTTAATTGCTATCATCTGTGTTGTGTAAATGTAGGTTTTTTTGTTGTTTATTTCAGACATTTAAGCACTTAAACCCTTAATACTTCAGTAAACTTTACATTTGGCTCTGTACTTGGTTTGGTCCTTTTTCATTTTACACCTAAACTTCTTTGCCGAAAATAGCCGATCTACAAGCTCACAACGCCTCGCAGTAGATCTGCTATTTTCGGCTAATGTTCCTCAGAATAGGGATGCTAGGGTTCAAGTGGTTAATGTTAATGTAACAAAAATCACACAAAGACGTGGTGGCCCACCTGTAGTAACTCTGAGGACCCCTAGGGGTCAGGGACCCCCTGTTGAAGACCCCTGGTATAGACATTATATTGACTACAAAAGTGTGCTCCTCAGAGTGTAGTAGATCTCTGCTAGGCCGCTGGGTTGAAAAATCATGTCTGCAACTAACAGTGATTTGTAGCATTCGTGGTGCCCCCTATGGGTGGAGTTGTGAAATTGCATTGTTTAGAGGCCCATCAATGTGTGATAGAAATTTGGGGCAGATCGGATCAGTTCATCATGATCTCATTTGGAAACTAAACTGTTCGGCAGATTCTATCAGATTCAAAATGTGATGTTCAGCTGTATGTGTGACAGCTTGGTCCAGTTTCACCAAATCAACATAATCTTTCACTGTTGTTCATCGACATTTACGATCAAAACACCTATAGGCTGTGATGATCCTGTATTTGTTCTTTTTTTTTTACACCGGCTTTCCACACAACGTCATGTCAAGATGATATCGACAACGACACAGTAGCTTTACAGACACTGGTGCTCTTCTCCAAATAGGGTGACTCTGCACACGCTGAAGGGTTATTGAGGTCATAAAGATAGCATTGTAATTATGTACACGGCACACTGATTCACAGAGTTATACTGCTCTTTGTTGAGGCTCATTAAATACATTCTGGCCTATTTCTAGATGTCTGAGGCTTGTTATTGGCTATAATTCTGCACCGACAATTTAAGACAATCCTTTATTTTAATGTGGTGTAACACAGTAATATCCTCCATTCGTGTAGCCATTTATCAATGTGTGTACACATTTTGACACTCTCAGAGTTAAATGAACACTTCTGGATTGGACTGTACCTTTGGAGTGAACATGTGCCGGATGCCATCTATGGATCCCTTGAGGAGAAGAGCCCGAACCAGGAAGCAGATCAGTACGACGTACGGGAACAGGGAACTGAAGTACATCACCTGCAGCCAATGAGAACAGCTCATTACATACGCAGTACACACACTATATTATCACATCACCTGCAGTCAATGAGAACAGCAGCTCATACACTATGATATCGTTGCTGTCCGGCAGAAACCAGCTAACTCCATATTGACGCTTTTGCATTTTTTTTCCATAAATCAAGGCCATTGGACACCCTTTACGTCTGTGTGTTGGTAAAAATAATAAAAATGAACCAATGAAAAGTATTAAAAAGCACTTCTGACAAAACCAGCTAACTCCATTGGATCCTCAAATTTTCTGCTAAACCAGCGAAGGCCAACAGAGTTAGCTGGTTTAGCTGACTCCAGGCTCCACCCCCTTTTGACCTCCAACCTCATTGTGAGCTTGGAGGTCCATTCAGCTGTTCTTACCAATGATGAACAAAACCTCCTAACCTCCTAACCTCCTAACTAAAGTTCCTGCCAGACAGCAGAGATATACTAGCAGTCATGTTTAAGTGTACAACACTTTTTCCTGTATACCTACCTACCTACCTACCTACAGTACCTACCTACCTAACTACCTAAAAAAAAATATACATGACTAAATAAATAGTATATTTACGTAGTACTGACTCCTTCTTTTAACTGCCAAAAGGCCACTCTGACACCTCACATTTGGCCACAATACAGAACACAAGGTTCTGTATTGTGGCCAAATGTGAGGTGTCAGAGTGACTCAGGACACTGACATCAATCATTTAGCATCATCACATCTCTAATTGATTACCATGGACACGGTCTACCAGAGACCAAGAGAAGAAATCAACCGTGCCGTGGTCACGTACACACCAAGCCCTATAACTATAACGATAAATACATTATGCAGCACTGCCCCTTTAAGAGGAGGGCATAAAAGGGGTGACCAGATTTGCGGCCTTCCTTTTGGGCCCAAAGCCTGCATTTGAGTGTTTGGGGAAAGACTTGGAGGCTTGGGAATATTCAATCTAAAACTGGGCAAGGAAACTTGTGAACCAATGTTATTGCTTTTGTAATTCATTTTGGCAATATGGTGACGTGTTTTAATAAGCTGCATTCTATATCCCCTTTACAGAGTTTGGCAAGTGTGGCCGTGTGGAAGTGTGTGGAATCAGAAAATGGTAAGGTGATGTTTCTTTTCTAGAGGGTCTTTAATATCTTTGTTAGGCCTATTGTTAATGTATTGTTTCTAGAGCCTCCAGGTCCCTCAAATAGTTAGCTCCATTCCAGGGTCCTGTGGGAAGAAGGAGCTTAGCAAATCAGTATGTATGTATAACATTAGAAGAGGATCTACCAGAAATAATGTGCATTGATTATGTGTGCTACAGCAGTGGTTCTCAAACTTTTTCATGTCAAGGACCCCCAACGTGACACTTATTAGCCCACGGACCCCCATTTGAAAAGATAAGCCAGGGACCCCCATAAGAGAAGATTTTTACGGCTCTAGCATTGATTTTCAACCATTTTAATTCCAAGGACGCCCACTTGCACGAGGCTACGGACCCCCATTTCATGGAATTTCTATGGGACCCCAATTTATATTGTTAAATCAATGTTAATTTAACTCTGAGAGTGTACAAATGGAACCAAATGGACCCGTTAGGGTCCATTTGGTTCCATTTGTACATTCTCAGAGTTACAGACCCATAAGGGTCTATTTGGTTCCTAACTATCCATCATTTAGCTGGGAACCCCTGGAACTCCCTCAAGGACCCTTGGGGGTCCCCGGACCCCACTTTGAGAACCAATGTGCTACAGAGTCAGGCCTTATGAGGAAGCACCACTCAGGTGCTTCTGCTGCCAGGAGTACGGGTATACAGAGGAGACCTTAAGTGTGGGAGATGTGGGAAGAAAGAGAGAGAACGCAGTGTGAGGAACAGCAAGAACCTGCCAAAATGTAACTGTCAAGGAAACCATCATGCAGGAGCAGCGCAATGTCCTAAAAGAATAATGGAAGACGATGTGAAAAGGATCAGGAAAGAAAAGATTGTCGTATGCGGAAGCAGTGAGGAGACTGGAGGGGAATGAAACCCAAGTGGCTGTGCAAAATAGACCGGAGGAAAAAGGGAACGCTACTGGCCAAAATATCTGCCTTGACATGAGGCGATTCCTGGCTTTCATAGCCATGGTTATAAACTGTGCAGTAGAAATTCAGAGTAAGTCAGAAAGGATAAATATGATAGTGGATGCAGCCACAAGGTTCCTGGATGTCGTGGATATTAGTGGAGAAGACCTGAATGACATTCTGAGAGAGGGTTTTGCCCCAACTCAGACAATAAGTGTCTGAGTCATAGAACGGGCGGATGTGATGAAAGGGATATTTTGTGTGGGACACTGTAGTTTACACAGAGACATGTGGTGGAAACAATATACAGTCAGTGGCGGTAATGCACAATTATGTTTGCCAACCGCCAATAAACCCCAATAGAAGAAGAAGAGGAGTCCTGTGGGCAGTTATTGGTGGGAGCCTTAACCACTTGAACCCCATAACGTGCGTGCCGGCATGAGGGAAAAAGTCGTGGACATGCTGGGGGCGGGGGGGAGGGGGCTGACGTCATGACGTTCACTGTCAGTTTTGGTGTAGCTGGTGTAGTGTGTACAAATGTAACCAAATGGACTGGAATTGAATTAACTAACTATAAGCACTATAGCTCTGGATAAAGAACAGATTGTAAATGTTTAAGTAATTTTCAGACTTTCTATTTAAAGGAAATTCAAGCTTACTCTATTGTGAAAGTTAAAGTAATACTAGGTAACGTTTTCAACAAAACTAAAGTTAAATTGTATATCTTTTGTCAGTGGCAAAAGTTTCACAACACCCACTCCATGAATTTCACACCCGGAAGCCTTTTATTTATATATTTTCTATTGAACGGTGAAGGGGGGGACTTTCCCGGGAAAATGACGTTCCTGGCCAACGTCATGACGTCGTGGCCGACGTCCCCAGGAACTACCGCAACGGTTTCCTGTTTGGCCAGGAACTACCGCGGTAATAGCAAAAAGGAACCTCACGCTGATGTTAAGAGAATGTAGGATTGGAAGATCGAAAAAGAACAGAAAAAGAAAGCACAGCTCATGGTAACTAATGCTCCACTGGCTAAGAGAAACGATCCGTAGATAGTATAAAACAATTAAAAGATCGCTTTTTGAAACGCTTCCGGCTTCCGGTGAAAACGAATGGAATTCTGGGTAATCGAGGATTACGGAAATTGTATGCAGTGACGGTAGTGACCAGCAGAGGTTGCTAAAAATCGTTATTTGGGATTCTGCATTGTACAACTTTAAAAGAACTACATGAAACATTGCATTTCAATAAACATTAGTAATATGGAAGTCAGAATAAATAGTGAACATATTAGATTATATATTATACACATAGAGCTCTTCACAGGTTAAAAATGACGGTCCCAAACCCTAATGGAACCTGAAATTGGTTCCGAGATCCGAGTGGAGCCGACATTAAAAAAAAGAAAAAAGAAAGACGCACCTGGATGGCACCCATTATTTTATGGACCTAAAATGCTGTTCTAACACAGTAGGTGAGATATCAGCTATACTCCATATGAAATCTAGCCTAGCTGTAGCAGCCTACAATAAGAGACATTGACAATGACATTAAATTGCATGTTTTCACCTCGATTAATAAGGAAACCATGATCACACATGCCACGGTGCACTTTGATTCCACGGAGGTATAGTATGTGCGTGCGCTCTCACTTTAACTGACGTGGGAACAACTTAGTTCCCCCATATCTTGTTGTAGTAATCTGATCCCTAGTCAGTCAGTCTATCATAGCAGCACTTGATTCTGGCCAGTTTACAAAGAACAACGATTTGTTGTGTATTGGCTTGTCTGACACCTGGTTGATGAGTTGAGAGAGAAACTGCACGTAACCAGTAACAGAATGGTCATTGCGGCGAGAGGCGAGAGGGGGGGGGGGCAGTTTAAAAAAATCATTCGAACTCAAGTGGGCGGCAGAGTTCAAACACCACAACTACAGAATAACAGTGGTGGCCCGTACGGCTGGCGTAGCGGTCCGGGCACCTAGGCTCCAATATAGCCTGACAGTGCATTGCAGGTTCGAGTCCCGTTCCTGACGATCTTTGCTGCATGTCTCTCCCCATCTCTCTCTCCCTGTTTCCTGTCTGTCTCTACTGTAAAACTATAAATAAACCAAAAAGGTGGTGAATGTAATCATGTATGTAAGTTATACAGATAGTTATTGTTAGTTATTGTTAGTTAGTGTGGTTGCCCGAATGGGCAACCAGACTATAGTACTCTACCGACTTTATTCCAATAGATAAACTTTATTTTGCCGTGCTACTCCGCCCACAGTTTTTTCCCCCCAATTTCGTGCCATATGTCAAATTGACGGCTTCATCGGGAATCCCAGGCTTGTACTTTGCTAAGAGATACGTTGTACAGTTTAATTGATATTGATTTATTAGTGCATTAAATTTCCCCATCCACTTTAATGGGAAAATAAAAAAACTCAAATTCAAGTATTTTTTTCTCAAAAACCGTAAGGGCTAGAGTTACAAGACTTTGAGGGAAGGTTCAGAGTTTATTGCCAAATTATTGAAACAAATATTACACCAGTCGGCTTCATGGTGGCGCTATAACAGCCCACTTTACCTTTTGGCCTATAACTTTTGAACCGTAGGTCGTAAAATGAAAAAGTCTTTACCCCTGGATTCAGTGTTGCTATGCTCATTTGGGAAGTGCTTGCACTGTATTAATGACGTGACGCGCACGTCGCTTAACACCTACACTATAGGTCACACAATGGACAATTGATATGCATATAGGCTAATTCCTATGTTAATGTACCTGGCGTGAGTCGGGAGCCTTTGTAAACTTTGATGAAGTGTGAATTTGAAGTAGTTTTAAATCTATGCGTGTGCCTGCGCGTGCTCCTGGTCAAATAGGTTCCGGCACGCCGTGCAAGGCCGTCCAGTGAGCATTGCACCCCTGCCTGGATTCCTTGGGTCATGACGCAACTCCCCATATAGGCCACGCCCATTTGCGTCTGGATAGATTTTTTGATATTGATTTATTAGTGCATTAAATTTCCCCATCCACTTTAATGGGAATTGCAAAAACTCCCATTCAAGTATTTTTTTCTCGGAAACCGTAAGGGCTACAGTTACAAGACTTGGAGGGGAGGTTTATAATTTAGTGCGAAATTATTAAAAAAAATATTACACCAATCGGCCTCATGGTGGCGCTATAACAACCCACTTTACGTTTTGACTTATAACTCTTGAACCGTAGGTTCAAGAGTGGGTCATGACGCAACTCCCTATATAGGTCACACCAATTTGCGTCAGGATAGATTTTCCGCCATTTTGAATTTTCTTCAAAACACACTTTTAACTCCTCCTCCCACATATTTTGTCCAAATTTCACAAAAATCGGTACACATGATCTCTGGACCCATGCGATAAACATCTCCAAGCAGAATTTTGATAGTCCTTACGGTTCGTCCTTAAATGGCTTCCAAAGTTAGCGGGAGGGGCCCGTTTTACAAAAAAGGCCAAAAATCACAAACGAAACCTCCAGTCAATCCCAAATTTGAATTACATGTCAAGGGTGGTTTACTCAACGGATCCCCAAAAGCATTTCCACTTTGATCCATAGGGGGCACCACAAATGCGCAAAATGTAACCGTTTGATGCAAAAACATTATTTCGGGGTGGATCGATCCTCTCAAAATGAAACGCAAGTGATCTCATGACAGACGTGACAATGTAATTGGCGCAGCCTCCGACAGTATTCCTCCCAGCGTATTCCTCGAGTCCCGGCGGCCGCAGCCCACGACCGCCGTCGGCGCAACCACACTTTGCAATTGCCCTGAATTGCGACGCGTCTAGTTATAGTTGTAGTGCTTGGTGTGGACGGCCCTTTCGACCATGAAAATGATGTCACTCACACAGAGGTGGACGAAGTACTCGACCCCAGTACTTGATTAAGAGTACAGATACTCTTGGTCAAATTTACTCCACTACAAGTAAAAGTAGCTCTTGTTTCAGAGAAATACTGTAACTCTGAAACCACCTGCACTGCATGCACTGATGTGCTTTCTTGTAGAACCACTACGTTGTACAAAGCCTGCAGAAACACCTAATATGTACTGTTGTTCTCATGTCCTACTAAATAAAGTACATCAATCGATCAATCAATCAATCAATCAATAAAAACATAGAAATGACTGAGGAACCAGAACTAAATACTTTTACTCCTATACACCCATACAAGATGTAACAAAGATACGAGCGGAGGGGGAAGCCAGAAACACGGCTAGTGTGAGAGCAGAAGTTAGGCCAATTGCATTTTAGGGAAGGAAAAAAAACTGCCAACCTAAAGACCAAACTGCACCAATGCAACTAGTCGCAACTCCTTGCAACAAAACCGTTTTAAGGTCAACCGCACCAATGCAACTCCTTGCAACTGCCATTGGGGATAATGGTTGCAAGTAGTTGCAAGTAGTTGCATGATGCAAGGAGTTGCATGGCGAATCATTGGTGTGGATGTGGAGTAGGCTTAAAAGTACTAAAAGTTAAAAAAGTAAAATATTTGTCTTGGAAATGTACTCAAGTAAGAGTAATAAGTATCAAAAAAATATCTTATACTCAAGTAAAGTACAGATCCTCAGAATCTGTACTCAAGTACAGTACTCAAGTACATTTACTCCATTACTGTCCACCACTGCCTCACATCACTAGCAGCTAGGCCAAGGGAGCCCACACAAGTACTTACTTTTGTCCCATTGCTGTGCTAATTTGACAGTGGGCCTCTTTTCTTTATGCACACTGCTATGGGGCATTATCTCAGGATCTGTCCTGGGTTGGTGAGGTGGCATTGGAAGACAGGGGAGGGGGGCTGAGTCAACCCCCCCCCCCCACACACACACACACACACACTCTGACAAGAGTGTTTATGGGCTTTGGTAACGGGGTGTGGATTCAGACGATGGGGGATGTTTTGGGGTTGAGTCATAAGCAGGGCTGATGATTCAGACGTTGTGTCCCCATGAAAAGCTTAACATCTTGTCTTAAAGGGATGGGTTCTCCCTAAAAACTAAATGCATATATTTTGAAAGATACCTCACAATTCAGTGAATATTTTGTGAACTTATAAAGCAATTGCAGTATATCCCATGCTACTATAGAAACCAGAGACTCCCGTCTAGCCCGTGAACTCAGGAAAACGTCTAGTTTTTTCTTTGATTATGAATAGCAGTCTGTATACAGTAGTCCAGGGGTCTTCAACAGGGGATCCTGGACCCCTAGGGGGTCCTCAGAGTTACTACAGGGGGTCTGTCAAATCTTTGCGTGATATATATCTTTACCATAACCACTTGAACCCTAGCAACTTTAGCCAAAAAATAGCAGATCTAGAGCTTGTAGATCTACTATTTTTAGCAAAGAGGTTTAGGCGTAGAGGGGGAAAAAGAGCAGACCAAGTAAGCAAAAAAGTTTAATCTGAAACACAATTTTATACAATCTAGAGGGGGTCCCTGCTTCATCTCTCTCTCAGCTAGGGGGTCCTTGGCCTGAAAACATTGAAGACCCCTGCAGTAGTCTACTATCATGTGCATGTAGAGCTGAAATTCTAGAAGCAGAAAAAGTGTCCTAAGCCACTGAACAACCTAAACAACGTGTTGCTCAATCTTGGTGACATCACAGTAGTATTGTCATGGTGGTCTGCTGTAACCATTCTGCAATCTGATGCAATCTCTGTGCTATTCTGCATGAGCTGGTGGCAACGCATGCAGCAACCTGGTTTTGGATGTTGGATGCCAGCGGGGGGGTGAGGATGGGTGCGTCATGGCAGGCCGCGGGGATCACCCCGTCCCACACCCTATATAGATATGAGAGCGCCTTGTTCATATTCACAAATCCAGATTAACCTGGCTAAGAATGCGGAAGCAACGTGACATGAATTCTGTGCTAGGGTGGATTTTTCTGTTTAAAATTCCATGATTGATTGCCCATTGCTCAAGTAAATGCTGTTTATTCAGGGATGATGCTCAACCTGAAATGAAAATGAAATCTCATTACATGTCAAGCATCATATTTAGAATATATATCATGGCCATTTTTTTCTCTACCCTGGGACTGAACATTCTTGTGTGTTGCATGTCTGACAACCTCATAACTTGGCTCTTAATTAAGAACACAAACAAAACCTTGGTCAAAACGAGGCTAAGAAGACTGTCTGGCTGATAAGTAGTTATCTGTTCCTCTGCAGCTTCTCTCCAACAAGCTATAAAAGGTATTTTTTTTATTTTGAAAGGTTATGTTTGGCATTAGATAGCATGTGCTTTTTTGCAAAGGTCATGTTCTGAGAGTTACGCTGTTATCTCTGTAACAAATAATACAACATTTTCAAGATGTCTTTTGCAGAGATTATAGACCGTAATAAAACTCACTATGAAAATGTTACTGATTTAATAATGTGCCACTGTACTTATCTACATAACTAGTGATATTTCTGTGCAATTTAACATTGAGGACCTTTTGATTAGAATTTGTGATGGAACATTTTAGATGAACTTTCATTTAAGCATAACAGGTTGTTTCAATCATGTGATGGGCTTTTCTCTCTCACGGTCATAAACCAAAAATGTCTCCTTTCCTCCTTTTCACCACATTCTTGACAAATCAAGCCAAGAAAAAGAGCGCGCGGAACCATGGCAACCAAAAACGGTTGCTTTCACACCCGCCCATACAGAGCATTGGGAGAGAAATGCAGATCACAGTAGGGATATTCCTTGGAATAGGCTTTTGTCGAGCATGGGTGGATGGATAGGCCATTAATATTCTTTTGAATGGCATAGCTCTGATTAAGCTTCAAAGGCATTCGACAGTGGCCCCTTCAGTGAAGTGAAGAAAAAAAAGTTCACGTCTGCTTCCACTCTGCCAGCTGAAAAGGCCATGTAGACAGAGAGACTGGCTGGTGGAGGTCCATCTGGCCTTTACAGTACAGCTAACCACCAGCCTGGGTGGCTTTGTCTTTTCTACACTACTGATGCGCTAATCTGTTCACTTACAACAGGAGTAGCTACTAGGGTTTGTCAGACACAGTGGTGTAAAGTAACCTAGTACATTTACTCAAGTACTGTACTTAAGTAAAATGTTTAGGTACTTTTACTTTACTGGAGTATTTCCAATTGTCTGTACTTTTACTTCTACTCCACTACATCCCAGAGGCAAATATTGTACTTTTACTCCACTACAATTATTTGAAAACTTTAGTTACTTTGCAGATATAAATTATTACTTTATAAAACATACATTAACCACTTTAACCCTATTTTATACCTAGGCTATTTGAAAATAGCTGATCTACAAGCTCACAACGTGTCGCATCGCGACGCGTTGTGAGCTGCTATTTTCAAACATTTTATTACTAACAAGATGTTACTTTACTTTGTATAATCAAGAAGACACTATAATCTCAATGAAGGGAAGGACATTCTGACAGCTGAATATATATATTTTTCCCCCGGCGCTGTGAACCTTGACAGCATGGCAGTTATGGAGATAATGATAATGATGACTGTGCCTATCAGTGAGATTTCACACTAAGGCGGCAGGGAATGGCAGGGGTTTGTGTGGCAGGAGACTGTGTGTCTGCACATCACCATGGCAGTGGACCAAGATTAAAGCACAACTGCTGCAGACGAAGGCATCCATCTTGTTTTGTCTGTGTCCACTGTGGTGAAAGCAGAGCACAGCGGAAGACAAGGATTCAATGGAGCCAAGCAAACAACCAGACAGCTGTTGGGATAAGAACTGAACTGGTGACAATGCCTGGATCAAATGAGAAACTCTCATTTAGAGGGCTAGCAGACAGCTATGTTCTGTAGGAAGCCTCTACAGGCTTGGCTATATTAGCTTGAGGAACCGTTCAATGGAGTTAAATTAACAGGTGGCGCCACCTTGGGAGGTTTTCGCTATTACTTTCAATGGAGTGACGTCACATTCTCTTTCTAGATACTGGCTCATTACAAGCGGAATTTGGCATAATTTTCTCCCATTATTAAAATAACTAACCTCATAAAGAGCTCATGCCTGCCTTACATTTCCTAAATAGCGATATGAATTAATATTGGAAATCATTGACTTATATAGATTGATAGACACATTCTGACTTTGTGGTTAAATGAGATGGAAATATGTATAGTTTGGCAGGAACATATGATGTTATTAATGCATTTTAATCATGGCAACCAGAACATATGTATTAACATGCAATTTCAGGAGGAACTGTATAGCCAAAAACAGCTTTGTAACTGTCATATCAGATTCATAATGTGATGTACAGTATACGTATCCCAGTTCTCTAGTTTGATTACACTTGTAGGTGTAGGTAACAAATCTGGTAAGCAGTGAGGACACTGGATACCAGCAGTAACAGTACTGTGAAAGTTGGATAAATATATTTTTGGACCCAATTCATGCCTCAGAGCATGCAGGGGTAACACCGAAAATCTAATGTAATTTCACTGTCACAGTGAGCTCTGTAAAGATTAATAACTGCCAGCAGTTCACCAATTAACACAACCTTGACTCTGACTTTGGAAGTGCACCGACTAATGCTTGTCATGTGAAATGAGAAAACGTGAGAAAAAGGATAAAGATGACCAGGAGGAGAAAAAAAGGGAAGTAGCTGGGTGAGTTTGCAAGCAAATGCAAGCCTTTTAGCCTGTGGGTTAATCCATCCAGATGCTAGTCACGCTATTGTCAACTCTGCTCCACTAATCCTGGTCAAAAGTAAGCTCAGCTAGAAATCTGAGAGATCACATGAGCTTCCAGGCATCATATATCATTAGAGAAATTAATCAGCTAACATTACAGTAGTCACACAGCGTAGTAGCCTATCGACACAACATGCACTCATTCAGGGTGTCGTCTATTAGATGGGTGTAGATAGAAGGGTGATTAATAGGTGCGTGGCTGTGTGCAGATCCAGGGGACAAGCCTGGATAGTGGAGACCATCTTTTTCTTGACAATTGCACAGTAGTAGACTTGTGATATGATTGCTGCTGTTCAACGTAAAGTTGGCTTTCAAACGACTTCTTGCCACAAATCAGAAAAGGGCCATTTCATAAGCATCCAAGTCCAGAGTGGTCTCATCAGTTATCTTAGTAAAGAAGATGTATGTGATATTCCATGCACAACACATTCAAAGTGCATTCATTCAAATCTTCTCTGTATCCGTTCTTCCAATCACAGTCAGACAGTATGATCGGGAATCCCCAACACCCAGCTTGGTCTGCATGGGTTTTCATTTACTTTAAGGCTATACAATCTGTACGTTTTATGTCCTATATGTCCTGACAGTAAGAGGCATATGTTCTCGCTCTCGATAAGAGCGTGTGCTAAATTGTAATTGCGATTGCAGCTGTAACACCCGGAACTCAGGTCTCCCACGTGCGAAACAAAACCTCTACAAATCTCATCTTAAAGGTTGAAAAGTCTTATTTTACTCACCTTCCCTGAGGACTGGATTCCCTTGATCATGGCGAGACAGACCATGGACCAGGCAGCCAGCAGGCAGACCGTCATCTTCCAGTTGAGACCTCCACCCTCATCGATGCTGTCAGAGATGTCCAAGGCCACGCGGTACCAGTAGTACGTGGTGGCTGAGCTCTTCTCACACTCTGGAACCACATCTATAAGGACAACATGGCAGGAGTCAGCGGATCGATCACCTTATTTCACACTAATTTACTGTAGCAGGCATTCGCAAAGTGCTTCATGGATAAAAACAGAACGACATAGTTAAAATTACAAACAGGGAAATCCATGAGTAATATACATCAAGCTAAGGTAGGAATTAAGGATGATTATAGGCTATACAGAATAAGTGGTCTCTGAGTCTGGATAATATGCATTTTGAAAATGTGCATAATATTAACAACTTAAACCACTTATACGGACTGACCGGTCCTCCAGGGGTCTATGCTTGGCCCAGCCTTTCTTCCCTCTACAACAAATCTCTTTGTCCAAGACAGACGATCTACAAGCTCACATCTTGTGAGCTTGTAGATCTGCTATTTTTGCCGAACGTTTGGCCTATTTTCACAGTATTTTCGCCTATTAAGGCATGCCCAGAATAGGGACACCAGGGTTCATGTGCTAAATTTGCATAATATGGCTATTATTTCTGTTCATTTCTATAGCACGCGTTTAATTCGAAGTAAACTCAAAGTGCTTCACATTAAAGGACAAAAAGATTTGCAAAGGACAGACTACCCCCCTAACACACACAGAAAAGTACATGTGCGCACGCACGCAACGCAACACCACACACACACACACACACACACACACACACACACACACACACACACACACACACACACACACACACACACACACGTGCACACCCTCCTCATTCTCTTCTGGTGTGTCTTACATGTGCTGCCACTGGTCTTATTCTTGATGAGTGGACACTCATGCCACGGCAGAGGTTGCTGAAAGGACTGGGAGAAGTAGAAGAAACTCCAGCCAATGATCACATTGTAGTAGAGCGCCACAAAGAAACACACCTACAGGAAGGACAAGGGACAAGTACAACATCAGCTACAGAGAACAGGATTTGGATCAAAGGAAACCAATATCAGTTCCTTCCTCCTATGGAGTTGGATGGTATCAAGATGGTATACTCGTACATGTGTTTTTTGTTTTTTGTTGTTGTCTCTTAGAATGCTTCATTGCATTCAGCCAAATTATACAGTCAGAAAGGCCACCCCATGGCTGAAAATGAAAATGAAAATGAGTACTGGTTTATACTCCAAATCCGTCCAGTATAAATGAAAGCTATAATGCATCAATATTACTGATGATTTCCCTAATTGGAGGTGTGACAAATGCCTTGTTGTGAGCTACACAACACACAACTGCAGCTTTTTATGGAAGAACCCAAAATAGAAGATCTTATAATAGATGAGGATTTTATTGGGAGTATTTGATGAATCGTGACATGTGCTCCCATTTCCCATTTCATTCAGAGAGAAAGTGGTCACAGTATTGGGATTCGCCGCTCAGCGAGTGCACATAAATAGAAATGTAATCATAGTAACTAATTTTCATACTCTTAATTTAATGTTGGCCTGGACCGCTGACGTAGCGGTCCGGGCACCTAGGCTCCAAAGTAGTCTGGCAGCGCGTCGTGGAGTTCGAGTCCCAATCCCGACGGCCTTTGTTTGCTGCATGTCACTCCCCATTTCCTGTCAGCCTACTATCCTATCAATAAAGGCATAAAAAGCCAATTTATTAATTTGATGTTATATCGCCTACAGTACAACACTGGTTGTCATGGTAGGGTCGAGGGACCCCAGGGATCCTTGAGGGTGTTCCAGTAGTCACCATCTATAAATAACTGATAGTTAAGAACCAAATGGACCTACACTCTCAGTGTAGTGTACATGGGGGTCTCAGAGATAAAACTAGAAAAAGTGCTCCTCGGAGCACAGGTCTCCGCCAGGTCAGGTAGGTTATTGTGGCCTCCTGGTGGCGCTATAATAGGCCAATGTGTTTTGGGTGACATTTGCTCCTCAACATAGTGTGAATGTGCGTGCAAAGTTTGACCGTAATCGGACGCTGCGTTCATGATTTGCGGCATTTTGTTCAAAACAAGCCACTACTGCAAACTTTAGATGTCAATCGTAGCCAATCATGATGGAATATGAAAAATCAAACACATCCGTCTTGATCACATGACTATAGAGATCATGTGTACTGATTTGCGTGAAATTTGGATAAAATCGGAAGAAGTAATATGAAAAAATGTGTTTTACATAAGTCGGCCTCTTGGTGGCGCTAGAAAAGGCAGATGTGAAAAATGCAGGGCAAAGGTTTTTCCTTGACCTCTAGGGAGTGCGCTTACAAAGTTTTACATAGATCGGTGCAGTTATGGGTAAAAACATGAATCGGCCTGTTATAGCGCCACCATGGGGCTGATTTGAAAATGTTCAAGTAGCATTTCTTCCTCTGCATAATGGAAATATGTGTGCAAAATTTCAAGGAAATTGCATGCTGTGTTCATGATTTGAGGCATTTTGTTCAAAACGGAGCACTCCTGCAAACTTTGGAAGCCATTTTTAGCCAATCAGGATGGAATATGACAAATCTGAAAGACCCGTTTTGTTTAATGACTATAGAGATACTGTGTACCGATTTGCGGGAGTTTTGGACAAAATCTGTAGGAGTACTGTCAAAAAATATGTTTTGCACAAATCGGCCTCCTGGTGGCGCTATAAAAGGCCCATGTGAAAAATTTGGGGCAGAGGTTCTGCTGTGGCATCCAGGGAGTGTGTGTGCACAGTTTCACTGCGAGCAAGCCAACGGTGCCGGAGATTAGCTGTCCACAGACATAATGACGGACACACACACACACACGGACGGACGGACGGACGGACGGACAGAGGGCAAAACATACTCTCTCGCCATGCCTTTCGGCCTGGCGGAGACAATAATATCATCCATGGTCCATGGCCTACGAATGCATATCCTAAGTAACCTGTCGCGTACTCACCACACAGCTGGCGAAGCCAATGCCCCCCAGACGAGGGCTGATGAAGTTCCAGACCCCGATGCTGCCCCTGCGGATCCTCTGTCCCACAGCGAGCTCCAGGAAGAACAGGGGGATGCCGATCAGGATCAACAGGATCAGATAGGGCACCAGGTACGCTCCTGTCCAGTAACACACACGTTACATTCAATGAGTTACATACTGTATAGTCAGGGGTCATCAATATGTCCGTACACGGAAAAATGTGTCCACGGCAAAGACTTGTCTTTGTCCGTCACAGATTTAGTTTTTACATAACATTATAATGTTCCTATTTTGATCATAAGACCCAATTACTGAATGTCTCCAGGTTTTCCTCAGAATATGTATGACACTTATTAACTATGACACTATGACACATCATGAGTCCACTTGTACCAGTGGTTCTCAAATGTTTCATTTGCAAGGACCCCCATAACTCTGAGTGTGTACAAATGGAATCAAATGGACCTGTGAGGGTCCATTTGGTTCCATTTGTACACTCTCAGAGTTACAGACCTGTTATGGTCATTCAGGGCTAGCTCTTTATGTGTTTCTGGTAATATTATTGTCCACTCGTTTTGTATGTCCATGGCAAAAATAGAATTTTGACAACATTGTCCACCACAAGCCAGCATGGCGATGACACCTGTGTACAGTACAAGTTAGTTATACTGCAGTTGAGTCAAATGGGCATTTTACTCATCATATCATACTTCAGTGGTGGGAAACCAGGGCACATACTGTATGGATCCAAGAATCGGGGCCATTGACCCAAATCTTAGGCCCACATGCAGCGTGGCTGGTTTAGGATCTAATCATGCTAGTGTGTACTCTCCTACATGAGTATATGTACACAGTATATGTGTTGAGTATACACTGTCAAATCCCGCGACACAGCCAAAGGCTTGTTTCCTATGTGGTCCATATTAAACATTCAGCACTCAAACAACTGGACAAACAACTGTGCGACAAACGACGATGCAAAATCTAAATATCAAAAACATATTCTAAGCAATTCATGATAATTAACACTGAGGATTTCACAGTGTACCTTCCCTACAACATCTCCTTGTTGACTTTCACACTTTCATTCTGTCTCAATAAAAGAAATGCTAATTACACTCTCTTTTAACACATGGACAAATTTACTTCCCGTTAGGCCAATCTTCCAATAATTCTTATACAAATATTATTCAACTATTCTATATTATATTCATGTCATAAAATCACATGAAATGCTAAACAGTAGTGTATACTGCAACTTGTTCAAAGCAAGACAAGGTACGCAAAGCTCAACATCGATCAGATTATTGTGCTGTGCGACCATGCGACTTCCTGGAAACAATCACAAAACTTCCACTTTCTCTCTCTCTATCTCTCTCTCTCTCTCTCACTGTCTCTCTCTCTCACTGTCACTCTCTCTTTCTCTCTCTCTCACTGTCACTCTCACTCTCTCTCTCTCTCTCTCTCTCTCTCTCATTCTCTCTCTCTCTCGCACACGCACACGCACACACACACACACACACACACACACACACACACACACACACACACACACACACACACAAACACACACCAAGCATTCTCTTTAATTGTATCTGCTCTCTATCCACTACGCCTCTCATGGTGTGTGGTGCAATCAAACAATTCTGGAAACCAGGAGAGACACGGCAGTCTAAAATTAACCAAATTACAGTGGACCGCAGCAGAGGCATTCCTTTGTGCAATTACAGCCTGGGGGGTGAATGAGTAAGACGAAAGACAAACCATTACAGGAGTGGCATATTAGAATACAGAGCGGGCATGGTGCTTCTGATAGTCTGGTGGCATCTGAGAGTACAGACAGAGTGCACATGAGCCAAATGGCTGGCAGCAGACTCATGATGTTAGTGTGAGAGGAAAGAGACAGTAGGCCTATTACTGTGATAGCCTTTGTTCAGCGGATGTGGCTTTTCTTATTTCCTGTTTCATTATTACAAGTGTGGTAACGTTATTATTGCGAGTATTGAAGAGATGCTGACACTACTTCACACATGCAGAAAGACTTAATTAGACTGCTGAAGGGGTGCTGCAGTCCTTAGACTTACAATAAATTACAAACAAAAATAAAACGTTAGATCGCGTATTTTAATAGCTTTTTTTTGTTTGTTTTTTGTGAGATCTGACGTTCATAGTGACAGAACACTATGCAACCGGAAAAAAAAAGAAAAGAAAACGGAAGTCTCACTAGACGAGATTGAAATCTCGAGATTTCAATCTTGTATAGCGAGACTTCAGTTTTTTTTTCTTTCTTTTTTTTTCTTGTTGTATAGAACATCATAGAAAAGGTAAGAAAACCGTGGTCCAAAATTCCCATTTAAGCCTAGAGAGAACTGAGTTAATGTTTTCCGATTCACTGATTCATTTATTACTGTAAATCCAAAACTGTAAGGAATTTCATATTGATTGATTGATTGATTGAATACTTTATTAGCAAGATTGAAAAACAGTACAGCAGTATAGTTTAACATCTATGCTAAAAGGATAACACATATCCATCCATATCCATATGTCAATGTCTAGCCATATCCTCATTAACATCCAGTTTTCAATCGAAAAACTCCACTGAAGAGAAAGAGGAGGCCATCAAAGGGTTATGTTAATCCTAAATACACATTTTATATTATTCACTAATATGATGGACACAAAGAAGAAGTCAAACTTATATAATGCAATTAAGGCATGCCTCTTAGAACAAATTCAAGAATGTCTGCCAACTGTCATGCCTCACAGGTGACAACATCTGGAAACACCAATACGAGGTGCATTGTCTAAATGTTAGTTTCATTACTGTTCCCACACCGTTAATTGTTTCGGTGTGTGTGCGTTCGTGCGTGCACACACGCGCGTGTGTGTGTGTGTGTTCAGTGTGCTGAGAGTGATATTAAAATATCTAATTCTAGCTCATTGTGTGCTCACAAAACATTTGCGGGAATAGATGTTGACATCAAATAACATCAAAACACACCCAGCCTCCATTGTTTTCCCCCAAAACCTTTAGACTGTCTCCCTTGAACACTTTTATGTAACTCTAGAACAGCAAACAGGGACAGCTGGACACAGCAGGGGTTGCCTAGTGGTTTGAGAGACTGCAGGTTTGATTCCTGTCACAGCCTGTTTTAGTGGGTTAATAATAACTTGATGAATCATCCAGTTTGGGGAATACCACAGAGGATGCCATAATTAAAAATATCACTGGTACAACTAAAACCACATCTAAAGCTAGGCCTACAGTCATACTGTAGTAAATGGCAAACAAACACAGGATGTACCGTAGGTTTGGACTTAGTTACGGCAAGCTGTGCCACGTGGCAGACAATAACAAAGACGTATGGCAGACAGGCTCAAGTAACACTATAAACAATAAATAAACTAGCCACTGAATCAAAGGGGGAGATACGATGAGATATCATGGAAGACAAGACGAAACAAACTTTCAAACTGCAAACACAAACACAGTAACACATAATACAGACAGCCATGAAAGATACTGCAGTGTTGTGAGTGTGTGTGTGTGTTTGTGTTTGCAGTTTTGAAATTATTTTTCTCACACACACACGCACACACACGCGCACACACGCACACACACACACACACACACACACACACACACACACACACACACACACACACACACACACACACACACACACACACACACACACACAGTTGTCTAGCCAGCAGCCAGGATATTGACAGAGTAGCAGAACCTCAGACCTACCATTTTAATCTAATTACAGCTGAACGCAGCAGTGCCACCAGAGCCTTTTAAAACAGACCTGGAAACATCATTGAGACTGCCGCCTCCACAGTCACGCGGGCATGCACACACACACACACACACACACACACACACACACACACACACACACACACACACACACACACACACACACACACACACACACACACACACACACACACACACACACACAGGAGATGTGACATGTAATCTCCCTCCCTTGACACACACACAACACACAATCAAATATTTGTTTAGTCCTCCTCAGCATGCGACGTGTTATGATGTATTTGAACTGTAATAGAGATTATCTGCACTCTAGGGAGGATAGAATAAGTGGGCCATATTATCATTCAGCAGAATGATGGGAAATGTGGTATTACATATCATCATATCATCATATTGATTCATCTCTTTGTGGATGTCATCTTGGTGACCACCATGAAAGTAGTCGTGTTGTGTAGTGAACTTTTTAATTTCAAGGGACCCTGACCCATAACTCTGAGAGTGTACAATTGGAACCCAAATTTAATTTTGTACACTCTGAGATACAGACCGGTGAGGGTCCCTGGACCCCCACTTTGAGAACCACTGTCTGGTGTAGTCTGATCTCAGCATTAGACTCAAGAGCACACTAGTGTTAAAAAGGATGTTACTCTGTATTTATGTGGCTGCTCTGGTTTGGTGACTGGCATGTGGTGAACATCGATTGTCTGTCAAGCTGAAATATGCCTTCAAACATTGCAAAGGTCATTGAGCAAACAAGTCTGTGTTGACAGAAGACAGGGGAAGGTCTCTCTGTCTCTCTGTCTCTCTTCCTCTCTTCCGCTCTTCCTCTCTTACACTAGCAACTGCTATACACACACACGCAAATGCACGTGCATGCATACGCGCAAACACACACACACACACACACACACACACACACACACACACACACACACACACACACACACACACACACACACACACACACACACACACACACACACACACACACAAAGAATCATTTTGAGACACAAAAACTAATTCACCCACATACTGTAAGGCCCTTGAGTCTATTACAGGCATTTGCTATGGGCTTAGTTCATAACTCAAGTTAAGGATTTATCAATGGGGCATGTTGTACCATCAGCTCCCAGGACTTACTGCACAACTTAGTTACCCAAGCACAACTCATATGCTGAATTGGCGGTACATGGGATCGAACCCAGAATGTTGTGCTCCAAAGACGAGTGCTCTACCGACTGAACTACCCGGACCCTTTAAATGAAGGTCAGGGTAAAAGGGTCAATATTTAGCACTAAACCGGCACCGTCATTCCATACCAGTAGACCAACTGAGCTGATGCTCTTATACAGAGCACCTCACAACAAGTGAACATGATTGTAAGGGCTTCAGAGTCTTGCTCAATTACATTTCAGTAGGACACATTGTGGATAACAACATATCTACTGTGGTTATTAGGTCTTGTCACTTGGGGCCCACTCAGCCATTAGAGCTGAGATGAGAGCGCACAGATGCTAACACTTGTGGCCTTCTAAAAAACCTGACATGGTCCCATGGGCAAAGCGTACAATAGTGCTGTCAGAACGAATTTCGGGATTCGAAAATAATGTGTGTGAATTTTTTTAATTACATTTGAATGCTGAAATTGCCATTCGAATGTAGTTTTTTTAAAATATTTAATTATTTATTCATTTTTATTTTATTACATTTTTTTAATAAAGTTTGAGTGCATAGACTGCACACAGAAAGTTGCCATACCACACAATGTTTCTGTGTTGCTCGGCCGCGCGCCTTTGTGTGTGTGTGCGTCTGGTCACGCTGAGACACACACACCACGTTGGCTCAGCGCAGAGGCAGGCAAGACTCCTCCCTCCCTCCTTTTCAATAAAGCATTGAAATTCGAATGGGATTATAGAGGAAAACTGACAGCACATAGCGTACACAGGTTTTCATGCCAACCAACATTATGATTCCACTGGGGCAGTGCCCATGCAGGCTGTGTGGCTGCCGTTCAGAACACGTGCCCGTATGAAGCGTGCATGATCCAGAGAACCGCTCACCTGATCAACTTCACACCTGATACTGCACTTCCTTGGGTCCTTAGCAATAAACCCAACAGGTGTGAAGTTGGATGAACGGTTCTTGAGAGATATATGCTAAGGACGGACAGACAGACAGTCAGTAGCTCCTCCTGGTACAAACCAGCATGAAATAGACAATTTTACACTGAGGTGCCCAGATGTCCCTATAGTGCCCAACTATCCTGTTACCACTCAACTGGGTAAGCGGTTCAGTGTCTTGTTGCTCTAGAACCGACTGCTATTGTTATACATGTTTGGCTACTAACGCAATCAAACCTGTCACCGGCTCCCACCATTAGCCCACTTTCAGACTGAAACTATAATGATAACTCACCCCCTCCATTCTTCTGGCAGAGATAAGGGAACCTCCAGACATTGCCCAGGCCTACAGAGAAGCCCACCTGGGCCAGGATGTACTGGAGCTTGCTGTTCCAAGCGGGCCTAGTGTCCTCGGCATCCGAGCCCCCCTCCTCCACATCGCAATCCTCTTTCCCCTCCCCGCCGTCATGGCCGTTGACAATCAGAGAGCTCTTCTTGAAGGAACCGTCGCAGGCGTCCTCATTGGAAAGCAGGTCCTTGGCTGACTCCGTGACATCGTCGTCAAGCTCTCTCTTGACGGCCTTGCTGTTTTTGGGCATTTGATAAAGCAAACCAGGGCAAGGGTCGGAATGTCTTTTTTAAATGTTGTTCCGGAGTCGCGGTTGTTACTGCTGCAAGGGCAGGGGCAGGGGTCCCTTAGGGAAAAGGTCACTTGTGCTAGGTTCTTCTGACCCGTGTAAGCAGCGAGTTTTTTGAGGTATTTATGTTTTTGACAGGGACGTGGGATGGGAAAACAGTTTGTAGAGAATGAGCGATGAGGAGGTTTTTATTTCTTCATTATCACCAAATGTCTGGAGGGATAGAGAGGACACAGAGATGCAGTGAGTGAAACATGTTAGCTCAGATAGTTTGTCAATAATATCAGTTGTAAAAAATAACAAAAAGGACAAGACCCCAATAATGCTTTTAAGAGTATCTCTCTAGTTTCTTTCTAGTCTGTCCCTATCTTATTTCAGTCCCATGCAGTGAACTTTCTTTGCCAATCTAAAACTGATGGCTGCTCAGATGGTTATGATGGGTTCATGGGAGGGGGGCAGTTAGGTTAAGTAGACCGCTCATAACACTCCAACACAAGACCAGGGCCAGGTGGCCAACCAGTGACCTTCTGATTACCAGACTGCCTCTACTGCCCCCAGTTTGTATTGATTATTTTTATTTTCCTACAATGTTTGTGACCTTGTCTGTATAGGATTTTGTATAACTTGTGTGTGTATAATCACAGCGTTGCCTGAGGTTATTATGCAGAATAGCCTTATTTAGTCACAAGAAATAAACTACATTTGATCAAAGCCGCAATCATATGCTTGACATGCTGAGCGAGTTCCTTCCACACCCACAGAGGTGGCTAACAGTGAGCACAGCTTGGCACTTTAGCATGCACTAATAACTATCTAAATCTAAATAGCTATTATTGTTATCCAAGATTAATTACTATTTAAGAAATTCAAGAATAGCCTATACAAGTAGGCCAGTACTTTCTAAGAATATTTCAGTCTAAGGGGAAGCATTGTTTCAGTGTGACAACACAGTGAGTGCATAGAGAGAAATAAGCTATTTTCTCACAAGGTGAATCACATGACTGTGACTGTGTGGCACCTAAATCTATGCAGTGGTGGAAAAGTACTCACATCTTTTACTTAAGTAAAAGTATCAATACTGCAATGTAGAAAGTTAAAAAAAAAATGTACAAGTAAAAGTCCAGAATAAAAAAAACTGTATTTGAGTAAAAGTGCAAAAGTATTGGCATCAAAATATATTTAAAGTACCAAAAGTAAAAGTACCCATTATGCAGAATGTCCCATTTCACAACAAGTTGCAAGCTTGTAGATCGACTATTTTCAAATAGCCTAAATATATATAGAGATAAGTGGTTAATGTATGTTTAGTAACTAAAGTTTTCAAATAATTGCAGTGGAGTGAAAGTACAATATTTTCCTCTGAGATGTAGTGAAGAAGTAAAAATACAGTACTACTTGAGTAAATGTACTTAGTTACTTTACACCACTGAATCTATGAATGGCAAATCATTTATAATTCATAGTTTGGAAAAGCCCAGCATGATGATGCTTTGGAAAGGGAACTGTGTGTGCAATGACAGGTCGGCTCAGTATTATGGACTATCAGTTTCAACGCGTCTGAATAATTTAATGGCCGACGCAGAACACGAGGTGATTTGCATACGAACCCAAACACGCAATTTCCCCGGCGCACTTGAGGCTAGTGTTGCCATGTCCGCTTATTATACCCGACTTTGGGCTTGTTTTCCCGTAAAGTTTCTTGTAAATATTGGTGTTATTTTTGGGGTTGTTTGCTAAGGTGTTTGCTTATTTGGGCTTGTTTCCTAATGCTGTTTAAACTAGTGGCTCTATAACATTTTCATGACAAGGAGTCAAGGACCCCCAAATTAATATGTAGGCTAATTTGTCCACAGACCCCCCCATCTGAAAATAGTTGGTGCCAGGGACCCCCATACAAGATTTAGTGTTATATTCCAAAATTTCCCCCTTTTCTCCACCCAAGATTTTATTTGAAAATAACAGATCTACAAGCTCACAAAGAGTTGCATCGCGACGCGTTGTGAGCTTGTAGGTCGGCAATTTTCAAATAACTGATGTATGTATATGTTTAAAGTGCTCATGTGGCCTATATTAGTCTTTCTTTTGGGCTTGTTTTCCTAGACCTGGTTGCTTGTTTCTCTCACAGGATCTGGCAACGCTGACGAGAAGCGCACAAATGAAATAGAGCAATAAGACACAAAACGAACCTAGGCTGTAGCCTATAATTAGGCTATACTTCGTATATCATTCGGGCATTTAATCATAAACTCAACCTCTAAAAAATGAAATGCTGCCATAATATAAAAAGCTGCCTATATCGCCTTACACCAACAGGATTAAGTGATTAAATGCATTTCCTTTGCCACTTCTAATAGATAAGCCTGGTTTAGTCTCTAAAACAAAGGGCGTCAGTTCATAATCTATTAAACAGCCTGGGGATGCTGAACGATGCACCTTCAAGTTGTGTGAATTATAACAATTTATAGGCCTATTATTACACCATATTATACAATTATGAGACGAACAGACGATCGGATACATTACAACGGAAAGGTGTTGTATAGGCTATTAACTTGAAATAGGCTCACACGGGGAAAATAGGCTATTTTGCTGAATACCTCAAAAAAATCTTCTGTTTTGCTCCACATTGCACATGACTCAGTAAATAGGATAGCCTTGGATCAAGACTATCATGTATTTTATCGAGTCTGCCTTTTACTTTCGTATCTATGATATGCAAATGTCAGAATCGATCAAATACATCTATGATAGTCTTGATCCAAGGCTATAAATAGGCTAATCAATAGGCCTAGATGTGTAGGCTATTGTATATATATTTGTTTAATATAGGCTATGATCTAAACATAGTATTGCCTATATATTTTGAATACAGGCTCTATACAGGCTATGGTCTAAACATTATATATATATATATATATATATATATATATATATATATATATATATATATATATATATATATATATATATATATATATATATATATATATATATATATATATGCCCTATAGGCTATGATCTAAACATATTAAATCTATTTTGTAATATAGGCCCTATATAGGCTATGATCTAAACATGAATAGGCTATAATATGGGGGGTCAATAAACGCGAGAGACGCACGTGGCATGCGGTGTATTGTGTATTCAGGGGGACAATTTGTTCCATATAGGATGCACATAAATTAATTTCATCCCGCCCGCCCATCCCGATCGTGCCATGCCATCCATGTGGGGTATTTCATCATACTAGTATCCACATCCTGCGCACTGGGTAGCCTGATGATCACACACATTCCTTCAAATTCTAAAGATAAATAAATAGACACAAATAAAAATCGCTTACCGGTTTTAACAGCAGATCCTTTTCTTGAAATGATGATCAAGGAATGAAATTGTGAGAGCACATGCACGGGGCAGACATTATCACTTGTTTGGTTTTGGGTCCAGTGTTGTATAGCCGGTAGAGTCTGTGGATGTGGAGCTCCTGCTCTTATGGCTCAATCAATGGAGCGACTGACACAAGCGCCTTGCCTTGTCTAGAGTGGATGTGTAAGATCCCATAACCGGGAGGTACAGTCTGCCGGCCCGGGCGTAATGTGATTGGCTGTTGTTGGTTGTCAGGGCAACTCACAAAGTTGGTCCATCGACCATATACCATGGCAGGACAATAAATGGATGTGACATAACAATTTGTATTGGATAGCCTATTTGAACATATAGCCTAGTAGCTAATAATAACTAATAATAATAATAACTAGAAAATGTGCTCCTCGGAGCACAAGTCTCCGCCAGCAGACTATAGCAATTATATTATCATAGCAATAACTAATGAGATACAGTAGAGAATTTTATTTCGTCACGCGTCCCTCTAGCCAATCAGAGGCATTGGTGTCAACAAATTGACACGTGTCACGTGAAGCTTGCCCAATGTTAGCTTGGCTAACAATGTTTGCTCACACAAAGCGAAAACATATTCTCCACCTTCGTCATGCGTCCCTCTAGCCAATCAGAGACATTGATGTCAACATATTGACACGTATTAAGAGTTCGGCTTTGTTGTGGGATCATTTCAACTCTAGTCCTCTTCTACGTTACAATTATAGATGAGTATGCTTTCTTAGCTTTGGCCTTCTGCGCCTTTGCTTGACCAATGTTAGGTGTTCTCAGAGGGAAACACACACGCACAGACGGGTGACTTGGACTTACTGAAGGTACTGTTCCAATCAAGTCTGATTGATCCTGTTTTACCTCACTTCAAAAAGTAGGGGCGTTTTGAAGTGACACACCTATTTATAGAATTTTATTTCGTCACGCGTCCCTCTAGCCAATCAGAGGCATTGGTGTCAACAAATTGACACGTGTCACGTGAAGCTTGCCCAATGTTAGCTTGGCTAACAATGTTTGCTCACACAAAGCGAAAACATATTCTCCACCTTCGGCGGAGACAATAATAACTATTATTATTATTATAATATAAAAAATGGGTGGGTTCACTATGCTCAGACATCAGACAGACATAACCATAGAGTTACAGCTACACTCAAATATGGCATGTGTCAGGCTGACTGTGACAGCATGACATCAGACCCAAACAAACCGTGTCATAAAAGGGACAAGCACTGACTGGTTACAGATCTCTATATGGGCATGCCCTATGGGCATATAGCCTACTTGTGACATCAGAGAGTCCACGATCATAACACCAGAGGCAGCTCCACGGATCATGTTCAACTCAGATTTGGCTCAGCAAAGGGAATGAACTTGCTCTCATGCTATTCAACAAAAATGTGGAATGCCTTACCAAAAGGAGTAAAGGAGTGTAAAACCCTACTCACTTTCAAAACTGCCCTAAAGAAACACCTTCAGGAGGCTGCAATTCGAAAATGGCCTCCTGTCAAAGTCCTAACTTAACCCCCTCCCCTGAGCAAGAGCTAAAACCAATAAGTGTATCAAAATAAGATCCAACTAGAAAATGTGCTCCTCGGAGCACAGGTCTCCGCCAGGAGAAAGTACTGTTCCTGATTAATCCTGTCTTACCTATTTATATTACATATTGTGATGTCACGTGAAGCTTGACCAATGTTAGGTGTTCACAGGACGGACACACGGACGGACAGAGGGTAAAACATACTCTCCACCATGCCTTCGGCCTGGCGGAGACAATAAAACAAGTGCTCGTACAAATAATTGACAACAAGTAGGCAAGGCTAAGTGTAAGGGTCAGGGTAGTGTTTCCTGAAGAGGTGGGTTTTCAGCCTGTGGCGAAAGATGGGCAGTGACTCTGCTGTCCTGACATCAGTGGGGAGTTCATTCCACCACTGTGGGGCCAGAACAGAAAAAAGCTGTGACCGCGTAGATCGGCCAGAAGGACCACTGAGCGACGGGGAAACCAGTCGCCCCGTGGCGGCAGACCGAAGTGGTCGGGCAGGGGTGTAAGCCTCGACCATAGCCCGGAGGTACGAAGGAGCTGTTCCTTTCACTGCTCTATAGGCTAGCACCAGGGTTTTAAACTGGATGCGAGCCGCTACGGGGAGCCAGTGTAGAGAACGAAGAAGGGGAGTTGTGTGGGAGAACTTGGGGCGGTTGAACACCAGACGAGCCACAGCTTTCTGAACAAGCTCCAGAGGTCTGATGGCAGACACCGGGGAACCAGCAAGGAGGGAGTTGCAGTAGTCCTGGCGGGAGATGACGAGAACCTGGATGAGCACCTGCGCTGCCTTCTCAGTGAGGAAGGGGCGAATCCTCCTGATGTTGTAGAGGAGGAATCTGCAGGACCGCGTCACTGATGCAATGTTTGCCGAGAACGACAGTCGTCGTCCAGGGTCACACCCAGATTCCTCGCAGTCCGAGTTGACGTCACCACAGCATTATCAATGGTGATGGCCAGGTCTCAGTGCGGACAGCCCTTCCCCGGGAGGAACATCAGCTCGGTCTTGTCCAGGTTGAGCTTCAGGTGGTGCATCGACATCCACTCTGAGATGTCAGCCAGACAAGCAGCAATGCATGCCTCCACTTGTGTGTCAGAGGAGGGGAATGATTGGATCAGCTGGGTGTCATCGGCATAGCAGTGGTAGGAAAAGTCATGGGAGTGGATAACAGCGCCAAGAGATGTAGTGTAGAGAGAGAAAACAAGAGGGACCCAGAACCGAGCCTTGCGGGACCCCAGTAGTGAGTTTGCGTGGTTCTGACACAGACCCTCTCAGCTGGTAGGAGCGACCCGTCAGGTAGGATGCAAACAAGGAGAGTGCACAGCCTGAGAACCCATCCCAGTCGGGCTTGACAAAGTCGCCTGTTGCCTTTGTTCGCCTACGCTTTCCGCCTACGCACCACTTCAACTGATTGCTAATTGTCTGCCAGGAGTGATGGGCCTTCTCCCAGACACTTAGCAAGGCAAATGATTGGGCTAGCCTACTTAACTGCTCAACTGCTTTAAGCCTACTGCTTCAAACACAAATACTAATACTAATACAAACTAACAACAGCCTACTGCTTCAAGCACTAATATACTTAAGCACTTAAAGTACAACTAATAGCAACCTGTTAGTTAAGAAAATCCTATACTTACACTACACCAGATGAGTTCAGTAGCTCAGGTCAGACAAAGACACAGACACCAACACAGACAACACAAGGACACAGACAGAGACTGTGACATATCAAAGTTATTGCATTTCAATAAAAAGAATACTGGTGTTTTACTGGTGTTACACTGAATGACATTTTGTTACCCTATATGACATATCACTACAGCCCACAAATATTGATTAAATGTGATTTCTTCAGCAAGAATAATAATGATTCCATTCCCATTAGCTATTTTTAAGTAATAAATCTCTGTAAATTAAGTATGCACATTTTGAACATCTTATCTTATTATTATGCATAGTGTTTATAACTGAAAACAATAGGTAAAAGAGAAAGAATTGTGTTGTTGTTAATAATAGTTTATAGGGCCAGAATTGTTATTGCTGAAGGAATAACATAATTTAATCAGTATTTATGGGCTGTAGTGTTATGTGTTATTCAGGGTAACAAGATAGTCATTCAGTGTAACGCTAACAATTAAATAATAATAATACAATAACTTTGTTTTGTTGACTACAATGGACAAATACAAATCTCAAAGGATGAAGTCAGGCATTTTTGTAACAGACCTTCAATAACTTGTGCACCTGTGACACATCAAATATGTGGTCCACAAACGTTGGTAACAATTTTAATTACAATCATTTTCTGGAGGTTTAAATGACAGTGGTCAAGGATAAAGGATGTTTAGTAGACTATAGGCCTATATCATAGAGTTATAATATATCTAGAGGGCGGACTGCCCCGCCCCCACCTATTAATTTCAATGAAAGTTGCTCACAAGCGCATGAAGCACACGGAAGTACCTCTACTTCCTGGATAGGCTCCAATTTTGGAGCCAATAGAGCAGGCGCACTAGCGTTTCAGACGATAGAAGCATGCGCAGTAGCGTCTCAAATGCAAAAGTCCTGCAATACCAAATGTATTCACCATTCATTCTCTGCGGTTCTGGGCGCTCGAGTCCTATATGCTATGTAAAAGCACAGATTGGCGGTTCTAAGCCAATCACAGTGTGAACGCCACTCTGAACCATGGGACCGGTGCAGGGAAAGGGGCGGTACTTTACGTTGCCCGATGAATCAAATTCTTTCCTTGAAGTGATGAAGTGATTTTTCGTAGCTCAAGAAACATGTAGGCAGGCAGTGGTGGAAAAAGTAGGCTACTCAAATGTTTTAACTTTTATTTAAGTAAAAGTATCAATACTGTAATGTAGAAATACTCTGTTACAAGTAAAAGTCCGGAATTAAAAATTGAGTAAAAGTAGCTACAAAAGTATATTGGAATCAAAATGTACTTAAAGTACCAAAAGTAGAAAGTAATCATTAAGCAGAATGTCCCATTTCACAAGTTTTCAAATGTATAAAACGTATTAAAATATTTTGAAAATAGCAGAACTACAAGCTCACAATGCATTGCAATGTGATGCATTGTGAGCTTGTAGATCTGCTATTTTCAAATGGCCGAAATGTATATAGGCCTAGGGCTGAAGTGGTTACTGTATGTTTTGTAATAATAATACAAATCTACAAAGTAACTATAGGCTAAAGAAGTTTTCAAATAATTGTAGTGGAGTGAAAGTACAATATTTGCCTCTGAGATGTACAGTACAGTACTTTAGTAAATGTACTTAGTTACTTTCCACCACTGCATGTAGGCTACAGGTTATTCCCCCCCCCTCTCTGTCTATCTGTCTCTCCTTGATGTTATTGTTCTGATCCATGGTTTACTCACTCAAGGCAAGCCAATAACAGCCATGGCAACAACATCTGAAAAAGCAATGCCTCACACAGGGAGAGAGTGATACACATGTGTATCACTCTCTCCCTATGTGAGGCATTGCTTTTTCAGGTGCTTTTGGGTTGGCATATGACATGTTTGTATATAGGCTACCCAGCTGGAACCCACACAGGCAGCAGGCAACAAAAATGAACATGGATGACATGTTCATCATTATGACACATATACATTTCCCATAACACAATATCAATATTTACACAAGAAGAATATGCGTAAAGATTTTCAGAGGGTAGTTAAATCATAACTGCAACTTTTTTAGGCTGTAAAACTAAATCTAGTAAAGGTGCATCTTCCTGCACGACCTGGGATAGGTATTGGGCAAATCACAATTTGAGAGATTTGTTTAAAGAGATTATAATTTCTGATGAATATAATATTGTTAATCAAATCATAATAGATTATTTTTCAATATTTTCAAATCAATAAAACCAACCACTAGGGGCTACAGCAAGCCAACATTATTGTATTGTATCGAGCTAACCATTGGTTAGCTACTATGTTATTGTGTTGGCAAAGACGAACCAAGGCTTCGTCCGTAAAAAAAAATCACACTTTCACATTAAAAAAAAAGTAGTATTTTTGTTCAAGCTTAAATGTATATTTTCCTGGTTACACTAATTGTGCGTCATAACACACAAAATCAAGGCATGATATCGGTATCCGCTTCTCCTTCATGAAAGAGTTTGTGATTGGTCAACTAGATCAGTGATCAGTGATTCTCAAACATTTTCATGTCAAGGACCCTAAATCAATACATATAGCTGTGGACCCATGGGTTTGTAAATATTTGGTGGCAGGGACCCATACGATCTTAGCTATTAGATTAAGTACAGAATTCTACAACTGTCTATACTATGGGTGGGAGAGAGAACCCTATTCTCTCATTCTATTACCTTCTAAGCTGGTGAAATTATAGAAAAATTAACCACTTTCAACCTGGTGTTCCTATTTTGTCCCTATTTTGTGCATGTCAGGTAAATATTTTGAAAAAATATTGCAGTTTAGAAGCTCCCAATGTGACGAGTTGTGAGCTTGTAGATTGGCTAATTTCTCTATTTGTGAAATAGGACCTAATTGTTTAAACTGTTCCTCATTTTGCTGGGGACCCCCTGGAACCCCATCAAGGGACCCCCTCAAGGACTTTGAGAACCACTGATTTAGATTATTCCTGTAGGCAACTGCCAGTTTCTGTTTGTCTCATCACAGGACATCATTGAACCAAGGTGTTTGTTGCATGGATGGACGGTATACTGTCTCTGCGGACTTTTCCCTTTCACAGTCTAGTGCGCTGGAATCATATTCAGAGCGTATGAAATGGGTTGGATGGGCATTCCTGGGCATCCTGCTTCCCCCAGGATTAAACCCTATTACACAGCCCTCACCTGAGGGGTTCCACTGTCCAAAGTAACCCACTTAAGTCCAACACAATGTCCTGTGACTTTGGTTGATGGTTGGTGGCTAAAGTGCGATGCAATTTTGCAAAGGCAGATTCGTCTGGAACCAGGCTAGGTTGGTATGTGAATTATGTCTGTTTAGCCACTACCCATTGCAATATACTATGAATAAAAGCTTAACATATCAATATACTGTATGAGTGTATAAAAGAGGAAACATTTATAAATTAAAATCACAGAATACCATAAAATAACAGCAGGTGACAATGTACGCAGAATTCAGTTTAGTGTCTGTTCGTGGCATAGACTTTAGTCTGTATATAAACAGTAAGCCTAGTGGGAAGGAGAAACCAAGGTCACCCATAAACCTCCTTGTCCTCAGTTACCCTGGCACCTGCCTGTTCTATGGCCTGTTAGCTGCATCAAGGACAGCACTGTACAATTCGTGTGTGTGTGTGTGTGTGTGTGTGTGTGTGTGTGTGTGTGTGTGTGTGTGTGTGTGTGTGTGTGTGTGTGTGTGTGTGTGTGTGTGTGTGTGTGTGTGTGTGTGTGTGTGTGTGTGTGTGTGTGTGTGTGTGTGTGTGTGTGTGTGTGTGTGTGTGTGTGTGTGTGTGTGTTAATTTGTCAGTGCATGTGTGTGTATATGTCTTGGTGTGGTTGTGTATTGAACATGTGTGGCAGTGATCAGGTTTGAGAAATGCAGATGTGGGCCAGCAGCTTACAGTCACATACTGTAGAGTGTCAGCACCATCCACATGATGTCTCACCTGCACAAAGTTCTATGTTCCATACCTGTTACTATTCTATTTCTGCCACTAAATATATCTGCTGATATGTTAACCTCACGTACATGTTAATATGTATACTATTGCTATTTCTTCGAACCATGCACCCAAAGTATGTTTGCAATATACGTATCTTACTATACTATACTAATATCAGGGATATGGAATATCTGACCTGCTTATTGTATATATATTTCTCTGACCTGATTTGCTTGCTTGTTCTTTCTTTGATCTAGCTCTATTCCTCTTCCCTTTCCTGAAAACTACAATTGATTTACTTGCACGAAACATAATTTCACACAATATTTGACACCTGTAAGCCATAGAAAGAAGAAGCTCAGCTACACAGAGCTAACAGCCGAGGCTAAAGCAGTGAGCCAGAGAGTCCCTCCTGTGAAAGTTGGATTTGTGGATGCAGTGGATTAGTGTGTGTGTGTGTGTGTGTGTGTGTGTGTGTGTGTGTGTGAGTGTGTGAGAGAGAGAGAGAAAGAGTGGGAGAGAGTGCTTGAGAGTGTGTGTGAGAGAGAGAGAGAGAGAGAGAGAGAGAGGGAGAGAGAGAGGGAGAGAGTATGTGTTTCACAGGAGAGTACGATTTGTGGGCTTTGTGCATGCTTGTACTTGTGTACTTGTGTGTACACTCATGATCCTGCGTAAGTGTACTGTAGGTAGCAATGGGGTAGGGACAAACACAGCCTCCAGGAAGTCTGTGACGTAATGTGAAGAATGCCCTCTTCTTTCTGGATACGTCTGGTGACTCCACTCGTGAGACACTCACACTTTATGTGTGATTTCAGCCTTCCAAGTTCAACCTTAGAAAGGTTCCATGAGAACAGCACATAGAGTACTAGTTCAGCCAGGGGTCCCAAATTGTTTTCCTGCCAAGGAATAGCCATGGCATAGCCTCAGCTGCTGTTCCCCTATTGCCAAATTGCATTATAGTGAAAATAGCTGAATGGGGAGGCCAGGTTGAACGGGATTAAACTGGCAGAGGACTTTCAGAGCCCTTAATGTGGACATGGTCAAAAAACAACAGCTCAAAATCTTTGGACTTGGACAGTGTACATAGACAAGTGAAATTCTTGTTCTGAATAGGTCTGTTAAGTTCTGAATAGGAAAGTAAAAGAGGGAAACTCAAAGTATCTGTTGTTCAAGGCCATCTCTCCATCTACAGGAGATGATGTGACAATGTTTGAGCTAGTCTTTTATTTTGTATGCTCATTTCCTCAAGGATCTTTTTATTTTGGTTTTATATAAGCATGACTCACTTCTCTGACTCACATGGTTGTAGTCTAATGCATTGTCATCTCTTCTATAGTCTACTGAATACTCATGAAATATGCTGCCACTGTATTTAGAAATGTAATTATATTTTCATCCCTCAATGTTGTACCATTGCTGCCAGATATCATCATTAATTTATTTTATAGGTTAAATTAATCTTTGTTTTTGTAAAACACAGTTCATTGGTCTCTCTCTCTCTCTCTCTCTCTCTCTCTCTCTCTCTCTCTCTCTCTGAGACTATGGTGTCGCACTCTGGATAGGTGTCGCGCTCTGGATAGGGGTTCTACTGCTTCTGGTGCAACTTCGGGTGTGGCTGAATAGACCTATGCAGGATTTGCATTCCCTTCCACACTTCACACAGGGGAAGACTGATGCTTTTCTGGCTTTAGGCGTCATTCTTTTGCCTCAGTCTCTTCGCCACGTACTGCTGGACGAGCGTCTCTTCGAACTTGGAGAGACCGTCCTGAATGGTCCGTCTCCAAGCCGTTCGATCTGATGCTGCCGCTTCCCAGGTGTCCAGATCGATGTTCAGGTCCTTCAGGTCTCTCTTGTAGATGTCTTTGTAGCGCAGTTTAGGTCTGCCTATAGGACGTTTTCCCTGAACTAATTCTCCATAGAGGAGATCCCTGGGAATCCGTTCGTCATCCATCCTCACCACATGACCGAGCCAGCGTATGCGTCTCTGTTTCAGCGCACATGCTGGGGATTCCAGCACTCTCCAGGACGGTGTTGTTTGGCACTTTGTCTTACCAGGTGATGTCCATAATGCGTCTATAAGGCAGCGCACGTGGAAGGCATTAAGTCGAGCGTGCAATGTCCAGGACTCACTGCCATACAGGAGGGTGCTCATGACACATGCTCTGTAGACCTGGATCTTGGTTTGCTGTGTCAGCTTGCTGTTGGTCCACACCCTGTTTGAAAGTCTGGACATGGTGGTAGCTACCTTGCCGATGCGCTTGTTGAGCTCCTGGTCAATACAGAGGGAGTCTGAGATTGTTGAACCCAGGTACACCCAGAGTCGTGGACAACCTCCAATACATAGTTGGAGATCCTGATGTTGATCCTGTCCTGTGACCTGCGTTTTTTTTAAGGCTGATTGTAAGTCCGAAGTTGTGGCATGCCTCGCTGAAGCGGCTCATGAGCTGCTGTAACTCTTCAGCTGAGTGGGTGGTGATTGCTGCATCATCTGCGAAGAGGAACTCTCTCAGGCACTTCACCTTAACTTTGGACTTTGCTCTTAATCTGGAACGGTTAAAGAGCTTTCCATCTGTCCTGGTCCGGAGATAGATGCCCTCTGAGGCAGATCCGAAGGCTTGCTTCAGCAGGACAGAGAAAAAGATCCCAAACAGGGTGGGCGCGAGGACGCATTTTGTAATTTTTCTTACAAATAAATCAATTGTAGTTTTCAGGAAAGGTAAGAAGAAGATCGAAAGAAAGAACAAGCAAGCAAATCAGGTCAGATATCAAAATATTCCTGATATGAGTAGAGTGAAATATATAGGCTATACAAGCATGTCAGATATTCCATATTCCTGATATTAGTATAGTATCGTAAGATACATATATTGCACACATACATGGAGTGCCTCATGCATGGTTCAATCCAGCAGGTATTTCATGGCTGGTTGTACAGGAATGGGCATGGAGGCCTTTAATATCCATGCTTGGTCTCCAGGTTTGATCTTATGTTGGTGAACTCAAACCAGGTCATCCACAGATGGCAGCTTCCCATGCCTACCTGCTGAATACTTCATGGCCCTCGCCCTGACATTGGAAACATGATGCCCTCACGAGGTTGTTCCTCCTCCCCCAAACCACTCTTGGAAAGTTAAGGCATTGACTTTCACCACGTCATAAAGTCACATGCTGGTATTACCTCAGTGGCCAATGTTAGATCATGCTGAGAGCCAGAGGGTACAAGGGAGCCACACAGTGATTTCTTATTGGTTCAACTTTTTTATGAAAGCATTTTCCTTTTTTGTTTTCCTTCATCCATGTCAGGGTTTAATGTAAAAATATAAGGCCTGATCACACCTCCCACCTCCCTGCTTCCAACCCCTCAACCTCAAATTAATCAAAAAACAAAAGAAAAGGAAAAAAAAACCAAACAGAACAAAATGAAACAAAAATAAATAAATAACATAAAATAAACTAAACAAGAAAAGTGAGCACCTTGAGCGCAGATCTCCGCCATGCCTGGTTGCTTACCCAGGGCTGTGTGAGTTGTGGGGAACAGCCGGAAGGGACACAAGGAAGTGAAAGTGGTTTTGAAGATGCGCTCTATAGAGGCCCCTCAACCTGCCAATTTTCTCATTTGGGTATGATTGGATGTTGTGTGCATGATATATCATGAAATGGTTTCATGAGTCATTTGACAATTCTTCCCATCAAATTAAGCAAAGATTCTTTGCTCCTTTAGCTTTTTTGATACTTTTAGCATAGGCTTCATTTTCCACAGTGGAGGAACTTGTTGTACTTTTAAACTGTCACTAAAATATGCAATTAATCCACAAAAAGAAAGAACAAAAGGAAAGAAAGAAAAAAGGAAAAACGACATGAAATTAAGTAAGGAGCTGTCTATTCTCTCTTCAAAAGTCAACTAGCTTATACAAATTATTAAGGTGAGTGAGTGCTTATTATATTATGGTTATCATACAGATGCCTGGCTTTACAATGGAGGACAGGGTTACTTGAGGACAGGAGGAGATCAAATTCTACCAACCTATAAACTAAGTCCATTAAGGTGACAGATATTCTTGGTACAGATATTCTTGGTACTCTTGAACCTCCACCCCAAGTGTTTCAGCCTCATGGTGGCGCTATAACAGGTCTCTTCACATTTTGACCTATAACTCTAATCTATATATGTGTATATGCACTACGTGTATACAGTATACGCATATATTACTTCCAAAAGTAGTTGAGTACAGTGCGTAAACAAAACTCAAGTTTGATTTTAAAATATACTCAAAGAGGTCCATTGCGGTGCGTGGGTGGATGGTTAGTGCAACCATTTGCTTGTACATCCCAGTGTTGATTTCGTCGACTAAAACTATGACGAAAAATGTTCGTCGACCACCTTTTTTCACTGACGAAAACTACATCAAAACTAAATAAAAACTAGCCTATGATGACTAAAACTATGTCAATTTCGTCAACAAATAGAGACTAAAACTAGTCTAAAATGTTAGGGAGGGACTAGTGGAGAAGAGATCCAGTAGAACTAAAAGACAAGTCATGCTGAAAATAGCAGATCTACAAGCTCACAACGTGTCGCGCTGCGACACGTTGTGAGCTTGTAGATCTGCTATTTTCAGCATGCAACCAAGTGTAAAATCAGCCATTGCGACGCCATAAAGGCACCGCCAAAATACATTTTAGTCGACTAAATCGACTGTAGATTTTGTTTTTTTTAAGTTCAGCACCTGCCTTCAAATAGTATGCGGATGTGCGAGACCTCCTTTGATCCTCAACGTGTTTAAACAGCAAAGCTACCCCACCCCCAACATGCAATAATCCCAAATTGAACAGTTTTGTGAGGAGTAGAAGAGGTCCAACCTGGTAAACTCCCTATAAACAAATACTAGGATACTGTATCATCAGTATACATTTACAATGTTCATTTATAGGAGTATAGTATTTGAATAATATACTCAAGCATTGGAAATACAGTGTACATCTTGGAGCTTCCTCCACTCGTGATGTCATCTCTGTGAAATTCCATTCTGCTGTCATTATTTTTTTTTTGTTCTTATTTTAAGTCATTTCCATATAATTATATGAAAAAAATCCGAAAAATAACTGATATAGACAAATTTCTTTTAGATATGTATTAGGTAAATATTAGAAGTTTCCCTTATCTGTTGCCCTAACTAAGTCCTGCCATGCCCGTCATCATCATCAATTATCTCTTTTGATTTGTTTTTCCAGACTTAGAGCAGGGTTGATAATGACACCTTTTGGGGAGACGGTGATTTGGAATATTTGACTTATTATCATGTTATAATGATGAAGCCAATGATAACAATATTTTAGGACATTGTCATGGTCAACTTGTAAAATGTAACCTAAACGACCAAAACAATAAATGTAGATCTCTTGCTAAACACCATCCCTTTATTCACTAATTACACTGACAACGTTAAAATCACAACCACTGAATAATATAGTTGACAGCATCAACAACAACAGGTAAAATTATGCACAACACAAGGCCATCACTCAAAACACTATAGCAGATAAGTCAAGACGCAAAGGCACTTATTACGCCTATTACTAGGCTTACTTCAAACTTAAACGCATCATCGTAAAGATGTCATCCATACAGAAAACACACTAACATGGTGATCCACATTAATGTAACTAATGTTGTAACCTCCACGGCTTTAGGAAAGGAACAAAGACATTTGCATCTCCACAAGCAGGGAGTGAGTACAATTCCAGGACCATGGTCAGTTCCTCAGCCAAATTAATACCACTGTTCAACCTTATCCTGACAGAGCAACAATAACAATAATAATTTGGCTAACTAGGTCGATGCCCGATGCCCATTGGGAACGATGTCCATTGGGAACGATGACTGTTGGGAACGCATGCCCCTCCGGTTATGCAATACCCATTGTACCCACTGTTGCCGTTGTCAGTTCTACCCGTTGTCAAGAGTACATAGGCATATACTTGGAGGCCAGTCTATGATGTCACTACTATGACACCATATTGATGTCACATATCTTTGGAGACCCGCTGATCTGACCGACTTCACAACAGGCACATCTTTCCCTCTGGTCGGTTCTCGAGATATGCGGGGGGGGGGACATATCTCGATATGACGTCGGACAATCTCTAGTGGAGATAAGTGCTCCTCTGACTGCACCTTTCTAGTTCTATCATAGTTTTCCATATCTGTCCCAGATCCAAATTCGTTTGAATTGTGGCCCTTGAACTCTTGTCAACTGCTGTATAAAATGTTGTTGTGGCTTTTCCATTTTTCAGTCTTACTCTTTTTTTGGAGGGCAAGCACAAATAGCACAAAGACAAAAGGTGGATTTTATAATCTCACAGGTTAAAGTTTCAGCTTCCCCCAGCTGATGACTGCTCAGATAGTTATGATAAGTACTCGGAGGGCTAGCTGTTAGGGGTTAACTCTCCTGTTCAGCAGGGACAATTCGACAGTACTGGGTGAACCGGGCGGGCGAGCCGGTGACCTTCTGATTACCAGACGACCTCGCCACCCACTAGACTAAGCTATGGCCGCCGCGTATTGAGGTGAGTTTGTAAATATCCAAAGAAGATATCTTGGGGAACTCCACCATGTTCCTTTAGTGTACTGAAAGGTCAATGGTACTGATGCAAATACTTCCATTAGTTTAATTAAAGAAAGGTCTCACTGGTCTTTTACCTTTTGTACCAGATCCAGCATAAATACTGAAAGTACTTCCTGGAAGTCACACACTAACACCAGGTTATTATATATATATATATATATATATATATATATATATATATATATATATATATATATATATATATATATATATATATATATATATTATATTAAATTAAAATAATGTTTAATTCCCTATAACCAAGCTCAAAAGTCTGTGCTGTTTTGGAAATAAACTTTGCTGCTTCTTTTTAAAAGATGGGGACTTTTTGCTGAGATAGTCAGTGAAACCTACTTTGATGAAACAAAAGGAAAACACTCACTGGTGGTGTCTTAACAGTGACATCAGGCCCGGCGGGCAGACTTGATAGCACTCGAGTGAGTTTTCTTTCTCCGTCCGCTGAAGACGAGAGTCAAAATAAAGGAGCCTGAGAAGAACGCTGATGGCTGGAGGCCGGTAGATGAATGAAATAAGGAAAGAAATATTAGCTTGTGATAAATGCTATCTGCTCCCAGCATGTTATGATTGAGTCATAGTGTTCTTTTTATATTTGGGGCATATCTCATCTCTGACCATTTTGCTGCCATGTGATGGACCTGCTTTAAAAAAGCCACCATGATATGCAGAACAAGAGACTGAGGTGAAATGAACCCATCCCACAGTTCATGTATTTCAGTGTCTATTTGGATTGGAATATTTCCCAGTTTTTAAAACTCATACATCCTGGAAATAACATATTTTCTTTCCAGGGAACCAGCGGGCTATTTACCCACCAAAGCCGGAATTTCCCTTCAAAGTCATACAACACAATTAAGGAAATTGATTAAGGCAAGTTATCCCGGGATCCCAATTCCTAAAGTTCAAGCGTCTGTCTTGGGTTCTGTCTTACAGTAGAATGCTCTCATGCACACTTACAAGCCCACCGTCTCTCTCTCTCTCTCTCTCTCTCTCGCTCTCGCTCTCGCTCTCGCTCTCGCTCTCGCTCTCGCTCGCTCTCTCTCTCTCTCTCGCTCTCTCTCTCTCTCTCTCAGATGCTTTTTCAAAGAAGGGATTAAGCACAGCAAATCCTCTCCAGGAACTGGCCAAACTCCAGTCATGAGACCCCTGAGGGTACAAGAACTCACTTCAGATCAGACCTGAGGAAAATAGCATAAATAAAAATGTCCATATATATATCTAACAACTGAGAAAATAGTATGTATGCATACGTGTGTGTGTGTGTGTCCGACACTGTTGGATCGATCGGCGTGAAACTTTCCACGCACACTCCCAGTAGGTCAAGGAAGAAGAACCACTGCTGTACATCTTTCCAATTGGTCTCATGGTGTCGCTATAACAGGGAACTTCACATTTTGGCCTATAACTCGTGAACCGTAGATCATGCAGTCAAGCTTTTCGAATCGGTACACATGTCTGCGGTCACGTGATCAAGATGTATCTGTCAGCTTTTACAGTTGTTTTAAAAAACTGCACTCATCTGGCACCCCAAGCAGATTAAAACAAATGGAATGGATTATTTAATATTCTATTATACACAGCCTACTGTACCTCAACTATCACCTGTATTATTATACCCAGGTGTGTGTGAGAGAAATATGTGGATACATCTCTGCCACAAAGCCACCAAAACAGATTTATTGTGTGTCTTATTTTGCAGTCAACCCGTCTCGCCTAAACAGCCTGGAAACACTAGAGTCATTCTGTATCAACACACTAGACCTCTTTACATGGAGCGTGCCTCAACACAAAGTGTTGAGTTCATCTCAGCCTTTTCTGTGTACGTTTATTCAGTCCATGAATGAATAAAACATAGTGTACATTTCTTTTGGCTCCCGATTCCCGAAATCTTGTTCTCAGCATGTGACTTTACAAAGTAAAATCCTCAGTGTTCATTTAACACTGAATGCACACATGTCACGATATGGACCCTTAAGGGTCCATTTGGTTACATTTGTACGCCATCAGAGTTACAAGTGGATAAATTAACAGAGGATTTTACTGTGTATTTGCTACAAAGAATGTAGCTGCAAGGGTAGTTTGAATTCTGTGAATCACCAAGATTAGAATCACATAGAAATCAGCAGGACTTGCAGGCATTGGTGTAGTGACAGACAGAGAAGTACAATACATGGCATACTGTAATAGTCACATGGTAAAAGATAAGAGGACCTCACATGCAGTGCAAGGGGACCATGCAGGGCATTGATACAATTACAGACATTATGACACTGTTATGACCCTGGTACCATGATCTGTACATTCTCTGTACAGTCTTTGTAGTGAGTGGATGCATTTCTTTAGTACACACAGGAAGACCAATTTCATGGCTTTCATCTCTTTCATGAAATTGGTCTGAAGCCTTTCAGTGCACAGCAGAATTCTTTCATCTTTGTATACATTAGTAACTATTCCTGGACTAACCAACACCATGAGAAAAGCACTGTTGTGCACAGAGCATCCATGTCATGACCTCAGATCTATTATCGTACATCAGTGAAACCTCCTTGCCTCTTATGCGTGAACCAGTACAACCCCTCAACTCACATAAGAAAAAGGCTTCTGAATGTTTGTTATTACCAATTACCAATAACAAGATTATTTGTTTTATACAATAAGCAACCTCGGTCATTTCATAGAAACCCTTCTTTTTTTTAAAGATATTTTTTTGGCTTTTTCTACCTTTTATTAGATAATATACAGTAGTCAGGAAGTGGGGAGAGAGAGATGGGGAGTGACACGCAGCAAAGGTCGTCGGGCATTCGAACTCGCAACATGCTGTCACAGGTGCCCGGACCGCTACCCTAGCCGTCCGGGCCCATAGAAAGCCTTCTAACATGGATTTTGCTTGGTTAACACAATTGGCAAGGCACACCATTTTCATTTGTCTTGAGTGCAGAACAAATGAATGAACTTGCATCATTCCAAACCTCGAGTGTGTTACGGGACAATTTCTGATTATGGAAATCCCACAGTCATTAAAGGAAGCTTTAGACATTGGCAAAGCTAAAAAAAACTATTTTCTTTCTTTATTTCAGAGAAGAGAATGTAGAGAGAGAGAGGAGAGACATGCGAGAAATGACAGGAGTCAGACTCCAGAGGCTGGCTCTCGAGGCCAGTCAGACTTAAACTCAGGTCCCTGTGGCGACTCACAATGAGCTTGTGGTTCATTCACTGTTGTTATATCATCACCTCATTGAAAGACAGATAATCTCCTTTCAGAGACTGAGAATGGTGAGGTGGGAGAACTGCACCAATATGGACTCATTTTGTGTAGATATGATGTGGGAACTTTGCTCCAGCAAGAACCTGATTTGACAGCTGATAATTGCAAGAATGTAACCTACTGTAAGAATGTGTTTCCATTTCCTGTCCTGTGCCATTTGTTGAGTATTAGAATGGCTAAATATCTACCCCCCTCACGTGCACATATCTTTAAAATACCATTAGGCCTAACTGCAAGCAGCCTAATTCTTAGAAGGCTGTGATCTGGATCAGTGCCTTGAAAGGAGTCATCAGCTTTCAGTACTGGGGTTTGAAGTGTCAGCTTGAGTTCATTATAGTAAATATACTTTATGGGTGTCATTTTCATTTGATCGTTCACAAAGTGATCAGGTCAATGATATGTTAAAAGCATTGATAATGATATGCACATAAAATAAGGGCAATATTCACCTTCATATACTGCACACAGCTAGAACACACCTTTAGGATAAATCTTATGTGGCTTCTTTATTCAGATTTTATATCTTGTCCACATAGCACGCACAGCAGAGAGAGAGAGACCAAATTAGACAATGTTAGAGCAGGCATTGCCGTTTTACCTACCAGCACCATTGATTGAATACTAGTCAGAACTGCAAATAGTCAGAAATGTAAACAGCACGTGGTACAGTCAGACATTAAGACACAAAAGTCCTGGGGACTCGTTTCCATTGTGGTCCTATATGTATTCAATTCATCACCCACCTACCTCGTCATCACCACCACCTCCCACCTACAGAACCCCACCAGCACCACCAACAACAACAACACATTTTCTTCCCATAAAACCGCCACAAAGTAGAAAAGATTGGCTTGATAGACCTGGTAGGCTGCCAAGATAATGGCTACAGTCGAGTAACAGAAAACCCTTAGTAGTGTAAACACACAGCTGCTATCTAAACCGCTGCTCCGTTTGGACCGGAGCCGCCATTGACAAGCGTAATCTGCTGTGTAAATCTGCAGCTTGGGCCTGTCTGGCCTCTGTCTGGCCCCTGTCTGGGTTCTGTGCCCCCGGACAAAAGCGATGGACACCTTGCCCACCAACAAAGGGCCCGGCCCTAATCGGAGTGGACATGGCCTGCTGATGGGGCCTTTTTGACCAATTGAACTTGGTCAATGCTTCTTAGAGGACCTAATGAAACATGGGCTGCCAGGCAGTTTGACTCCAACAACAGGGGGCTGCAATAAACTGTCCTCTTTTTACCCATCGGCAGCGGAGAGTGAAGCCACGCCGTGACCCATAATGACCCCCCCATGAAAGCTCGCCTGTGCAAAAACCTGTGGAAATTGAAATAGCGTTGACCTCGCAGGTCATATAACCCATTAAGACCCGGAACGCATCTGTGTCATTTTAGATTTCTTTGGGCTATTCAAAAATAGCAGATATACAAGCTCATTGTATATCGCTATGAGCTTGTAGATCTGCTATTTTCAAAAAATCGTGAGAATTTGTGCAAATCTTTGAATATATACATATATATATTTTTTTAAAGCGATCTTTAAGCGAAATGTTTGCTTCTGGGGGGGTACCTGGAACAAAATATTTTGAGATGGGGGTCCGTGGCCAAATACAAATCATTTTGGGGGTCCTTGAAATGAAAAGGTTTTGGAAGACATTTGTAGAATCCCCCAGAAGATTTGCATTAAAAATGATCGCTTAAAAAAAAGGATATATATATATTCATAGATTTGCACAAATGTTCACGATTTTTCAAAAATAAATAAGATCTATAAGCTCATAGCGCGCTATGAGCTTGTATATCCGCTATTTTTGAATAGCCAAATAAATCTGATTAAGTTAAATTACACAGAGGCGTTCCCGGTCTTAATGGGATAAGTATAGTAGGTGTTTGTAAGTGCATTCATTGTCACTGTGGAATTTGGTGTTAGTCTTTGAAGGGAAAATCATGTCTGATGTGGCGCCACATTCTGTTGTTTTGTTTAGCTCTCGCCAAAGTCACGGGATGGAGAACAGGCCTTGGTGTGTCTCCGGAGAGCACGGTTTTTGGGGACGGAGGGGGACACGCTGTTCTTCAGTGAAACTTTCAGGAAGGAGACTGGGTCCCTTGTAGAGAGCCCCCTGGGAATGTGTACAGTGTGGTCTGTGTGGGCCCGTCTGGAATCTTCTCAAAGGGATAGAGTTGAAGTGCGGCGCTTTCATCACGGGAGAGAGGAACAATAGTCATGAGACAATGGACAATGTCAACAAGGAAAATGTCATGGAGAGAGTGTGCATTGTTCCGAGTCCCCCACACTGGTCCTTGTGCCTCACCTTACGAGGTTGTGGGGCCGTGTGGACCTCTCCTCCAGTTGGCTACCAAACACCCACACATTGTCACCCAATAGGCTCTATGCACAGCAGCCATATTGGGAAGAAATTGGGCCTCTTCCTACTTCTTTCACAGGTTTTACCAATGATACTAATGAAGACTCTGTTCCATTTCATGTACAGTGGTTCTCACACCTTTTAATTTCAAGGACGCCCATAACTCTGAGAGTGGACCCGTAAGGGTCCATTTGGTTCCATTTGTACACTCTCAGAGTTACACACCCTTTAAGTTACCATTTGGAACCCCCTCGTGGTTCCATGAGGGTCGCTGGACCCTACTTTGAAACACACTGGTGTAGCAGAGTGTTTCCAGTGAGCCAAAATGCACAATATCAGCACCCTGACTCTGTTTAACCAGAATGGAACAGAGCCTTCATTGGTATCATTGGTAAATGGCATTGGTAAAGGAAATGCTGCCATACAGGCACTTTGACTTCCCTCCCAGATCTCTAACTCCTACATTTAGAAATGTAGGCTAACTAAATTTGACAAATTACACCACAGTGACCACACCAACCCCAAACCCATGCCTAAGCGTAATCATAATAACCTGAACCAGCTGCAAGCTATAGGCTAGCTGAATATCTGCTTTTCCCCCAAATGTATTACAGATACATTAAATGTAATCTAATGTTTGGATTCTTAAAATATAATACAAACATTGAAAGGCAATATCCTATAGCTAGCAATCTAATAATTTCCCATGGTGTTTTGGTTATAGACCTTCACTTCAGTGTCTTCAAAACATGTTGGCATCCGTTTTACTGTTAAGCACATTTACTCAAGTACTGTATTTAAGTACAATTGAGGTATTTTTTACTTTACTGGAGTATTTCCAATTTTCTGTACTTTTACTTCTACTCCACCACTACATCTCAGAGGCAAATATTATACTTTTACTCCACTACAATTATTTGAAAACTTTTGTTATTAGTTAGTTACTGTAGATTTAGATTATTATTACAAAACATACATTACCCACTTAGCCCTATATACATTTTGGCCATTTTATATATTTGAAAACTTGTGAAATGGGACATTCTGCATAATGAGTACTTTCTACTTTTGGTACTTTAAGTACAAATGATACCAATACTTTTGTACTTTTACTCATGTAAATGTAGAATTCCGGACACACACTCACACACCAGAGGCGTGTGATGTACGCAAGGCTAGCTTTAGTGAGGAGTAGGGGTGTGCCGATATATCGTCCCGCGATATATCGCGATACGTTTTCGTGACGATATGTATCGTTTTGGAAAAAAAAAATATCAAAAAAAAAAAAAAAAAAAAATTTAAAATTATTTTTTTACAATAATAATAATCAGGCATGCAAACAGCCCCGAGGTGAAAAGGGTGACAACATGTTGTTTTTTTTCGGGTCAGGTGTCACACTATTGCCCTATTTGGATTCAAAACGGCTATTGTAGCTGAAAAGCTACAAGTTTGTGTCTGAATAATGCAAAAAGCCAAAAACAGAATTATTTGTTTAAATTTTTTCTCCCCCATATATTTTCATAATAAAAAAGTGCGTATCGTATCGAAATCGTATCGAAGTTGTGAGCCAAATATCGTATCGTATCGTTTGGTGAAATTAGTGTATCGGCACACCCCTAGTGAGGAGCCTCGAAGACCTGATTGATTGAATACGGAAGATACGGAAGGACAGTTCAAAATACAAGGTCAACTAAATAGGATTTAAAAAACCCCAAAAGCCACTGGCTTGTTTCTCATGTCCTCAATTCATGGAGACACTACTTTGAATGCAGAAAAAAAATAATTAAGGTTGCATTGGCCGGGAATCGAACCCGGGCCTCCCGCGTGGCAGGCGAGAATTCTACCACTGAACCACCAATGCATACTGCCACTTCGCGGCAACCGTCCTATTTGTCCTCAGCGCCTTTCCGTCGAGCACGGTGTAGTTTCCATGGAGACCGGTGTTCCACATAGACGCGGATGGAAGTTATTTGGACGTTTCCCAGCATGTTTTAGCTATTAATAGTACGATCTAGTAGGCTATAAGAAATATATGTCAGCTACTTCATTATACATACAGTAGCAATCAGCTAATGAAGACCGATAGTTAGTTATTCACGGATTCCAAACACACGTTGCGTTTTGTTTGGGGAGGCATAGATCAGTAGGCGTTATATTTGAAAATAGCTCACAAGGCGTTGTGAGCTTGTAGATCTGCTATTTTCAAAATATTTTTTATACATTTGAAACCTGGAAATGGGACATTCTGCATAATGACTACTTTTACTTTTGGTACTTTTAAGTATATTTGATGCCAAATTGCCAATACCTTTGTCTGACTGAACCATGACGGATCCTGATGAAATATACGAGGCCATGATGAAGGAGTTGGACGAGCTGACAATCACTGCTGGTGGACTGGAAAATAAAGAAGAGGAAGAGATGTGTTTATCTCAGGAACAGGAAGACGAGGTTAAAAGGATTCACTTTATTATGTCATTTTACGTGTGTAAACAACGCCTGCAGGTCGAGGCCTGAGACCTTCTGATCATACGCTTCTGATGAGGCTCTATGCACAGGCTCACAGCAGCCATATTGGAAAGAAATTGGGCCCCTTCCATAATTCCTTCACAGGTGTTACCAATGAAGGCTCTGTTCCATCCTGTTCAAACAGAGTCAGGGTGCTGAATGCTGATGATATTGTGCATGTCGGCTCACTGGAAACACTCTGCTACACCAGTGGGTCTCAAAGTGTGGTCCAGGGACCCTCATGGTTCCTTACGGGTGTGTAACTCTGAGAGTGTCCAAATGTGGAACCAAATGGACCTTTAAGGGTCCATTTGGTTCCATTTGTACACTCAGAGTTATGGGGGTGCTACACTAAATGGAACAGAGCCTTAATTAGTATCATTGGTAAAAACCTGTGAAGGAAGTAAGGAAAAGGCTCAATTTCTTTCCAATAATGATGGTTGCTGTGCATATAGAGCAAGCAGAAATGTGTGAATTGCATAGCTTCTTTTGAAAAAATGTTTGACTATACCCCAGTGGTGGAAAAAAGTACTGTCATGTTTTACTTAAGTAAAAGTATCAATACTGCAATCAAAATGTACTTGAGTAAAAGTACAAAAGTATTGGTATCAAAATGTACTTAAAGTACCAAAAGTAGAAAGTACCTCTTTAGGCAGAATGTCCCATTTCACAAGTTTTCACAATTCCATCTACCAGCTCACAATGCATCTCATGGCAACCTACTGTATGATCGCAACCCATTGTGAGCTTGTAGATCTGCTATTTTCAAATGGACGAAATATATATATATATATATAGGGCTGAGGTGGTTAGTGTGGTTTGTAATAATAATCAAAATCTAAAAGTAATGAAAATTGGAAATACTCCAGTAAAGTTAAGATACCTCAAAATTGTACTTAAGTACAGTACTTGAGTAAATGTACTTAGTTACTTAGTTACTATATACTATGTTCTTATGTAATAATATAGGCATATGTGTTGCTGCTCTGCTGCAGTGTGTACCTGTTGCTGCACCATTGTTGTCATATTCCTGTCCATGTTTTGTACATTGCAAATGGTGATTCTGATTCAGTCTTTCTGTCATTAGGCTGCAGGTGAAATCCATCTCTCCTTGCTCCCTTATATTGAAGCCTCAAAAAGCAAAACTGTTGCTTATGAAAATCTCATCCTCCAAGACCTTGAAGGTAATAATATGTCTCTGAAAATTATGCAACTGGCCCAGGCATTCAGATTCTGCCATTATTTTCGATCAACTTTGTACAATAGATTGTAACAGGTTCATGCTATTAGAAAAATGGCCTTGCTGTTAATGTCTGATGCCTTGCCTTTCTTTGGGATTTTAGATGTCACTGTACTGCATTGCACTGAGGAATTTTCAAAGGACTTTGCTTCTGACTTTGATGACAACCCGGTCAAGTTGAATGAGCAGGTCATCTACCTTTGTCTTGGCTATAAAGACCTTGCTGATATCATCCCCCATAACATGTAACAAACAGCATGGCCTACAAGTCATAGTCTTAAGATTGTGTTTGTTTTATCCAGGCTATTCCTGAGATAGGTGAGCAAAGCCACTCATCCACTGATCCCAATATTCCTCCTGCTCTCACAGAGACAGAGGCACTCTTCACTAACGACGAGTCAGCGTGCCCCAACAATAAAGGTACAGTTCATAATTCAGTCTAGGAAAGTGTCTTCTTTTGTATTATACGCTCAAATCATATTAACCCATTAAGACCTGAAGCTGATTCCAAAAAAAGTCTTCTAAATCCTATAATATATATATATATATATATATATAAAGCCTATGTATCAGTGGTTCTCAATCTTTTTCATGTCAAGGACCCCCAAAATTAGTATGTATTTGGCCGCGGACCCCCATCTCAAAATATGTTGGTCCAGGGACCCCCATAAGCAAAGATTTGAGTTAAAAATATATATATTCAAAGATTTTCAAAAATAGCAGATTTACAAGCTCATAGCGTGGCATCATGAGCTTGTATATCTGCTATTTTTGAATAGCCAAAGTATAAAATAATGGTTGAAGTGGTTACACAGATGCGTTCCCGGTTTGAATAAGTTAACAAACATTACTAAAGGATCTTTGCTTTTTCAATATACTATATGTCCAGTAGAGGTCACCGTTTCCATAATTGAGGGGAAACACAATAATGTCAATGTACACAGTATTTGTTCTCCGTTACTTTTCCTGTGTTATCAAAGGTGGCTTCAGATGGTTTCACGCTGGAATGTCCTCAAAGGGACAGAGCTTTCATTGCGTGAGAGAGGAATCCGCCCGGCTTTGTAGTCAAAAAATGTTATGGAGAGGGTGTGCTGTGCATTCTTCATGTCCCTTCACATTTGTGTTTTTCTGGCCCAGTGCCTCAACTACAAGGTCATGGACCTGTTGACCTCTTCCCCAGTTGGTTGGGAAATACATACAAGTGTGTATTGGACACTGGTTTCTTGAACCAAACATGTCACATCAGGACATATACAATGGAAAAGGGCAAGTGAGTTCACAGCCAACTCAACCTCCTGTTGAGTTTACTGTGACCTCACTTACCCTATTAGGGTGAGCCTATCAGTGCGTAGATGTACCCTATATAAACGTGTGTGTGTATGCCCTTTTCCATTGTATATGTCCTGATGAAGGTCTGAACAGGCCGACACGTTGACGAACGCAATAAATACAAAGCGGAGTTTTTGCATCATTACCAGTGTGCAGACTCTATTCCTTTTTTATGATACTTTTAAAATAATAATAAAATAATACAACAAAAAAACTAAAATAGCTACAAGTGCACACACCATACCAGCTCTCTGCAGGTCCTGATTTTTTTTTAATACCTTGTATTTTCTAAATTCCAGTCAGTAAAGGGTCACACACAGCAAATGCAAAATCGTCAAATCCAGTCTCAGAAGGCCTTAAAGAACACATGAGTTCCTAGTGAGAAACACGCAGAGGTTTAACACAGACTTGTATTCTATATTGGTCTTAAATGTAACGCGCTAAAACATGCAGACAACCCATGTTAGCCCACTGAAGCCCATTTTACATCACTTGTTGAAAAATAACAGATATTCGAGCAGTGACACCGACAGCAGGGTTTGCAGTCACAGAGGAACTGGAAGGAGACGACCATCTGGACTGTGAAAGGCGTCTGTTGCTGGAGCTGAGAGCCCTGGAGTCTGCACAGAGAGAGCAGGAGGAGAGGACAACCGCCGGTCAGCGGGCGGAGCGAGAGAAGCGACGGCGCGAGCAGAGGGAGAAGGAGGACAGCAGGAGGCTCAGGGAGCGACACCTGGAGGATCAGCTGAGGAGGAGAGAGGAGGCGGAAAAGGTGATATTATACTGTTAGTTCCACGTGTTCTTTGTACATCTCGCTTTCCACATTGCTTCATGTGTGACTTCATTCTATCACACACACACAGTAAAATCCACAGTGTTCATTTAACTCAGAGAGTGTGCAAATGGACATTTGGTTCCATTTGTACACTCAGAGTTACATTACATTTTCAAAGTGTTAAAGGTAGGGTAAGTGATTTGCGTTGGTTAAAATAATTGTTAAATAGCTCTATATTCTGATAGTACTCATTGCTATAGAGTGTTTGTTCAGTATTAGGAGTCTCCTTGTCTCTCCATCTCTTTATTAAACAGAAAATGCATTTTAGTTTCAGTTTCATTTCCAATTTTATCCAACCAGGACAGAGAACTCAATCAGGATACAGATTAAACAAGTGAAATTGGAAGTGATGACACTAAGAAATGAGCATGCAAAATTGGAACTGAAAACTATACAAATTAAGCTTAAAAATGGGTACTTTCTCCTGATTGGCTGAGATTTTGACACCTACCGAAAAATGTATTTTCTGTTTATTAAAGAGCTGGACAGACGGGGAGACTCCTGTTACTGAACAAACACTCTATAGCAATGATTACTATCAGAATATAGTATTTTAACCTTTTAAAAAAATACTTTTTGTTTTAACCAAAAAATATCACTTACCCTACCTTTAATTGTTATTATTATAATTATTATAATTATAATTATAATTATAATTTTAATTTTAATTTTAATTTTAATTTTAATTTTAATTTTAATTATTATTACTACTTCGGGATGGCAGTGGCTCAGGAGGTAGAGCTGCCGCTTGAGAATTGGAATGTTCCCGGTTCGATCCCTGGCTCCCACTGGGTTAAGTGTCCTTGAGCAAGACGCTGAACCCCTAACCGCTCCCGATGAGCAGGTTGGTGCCTGGTTTCCTGGGTGAATGTAATGCACATTCATTGTAAAGTGCTTTGGATAAAGGCACTATATAAAAGCAACATTTACCATTGTAAACATATTATTGAATTATTGTACATTATCGTATGTTATTATGATATGTCAATTTGTACCGCTCTATATTTATATACCAGATTCTTCTGGAAGATCTTGAGATGACAAAGAGGGCAGCAGAAGAAAAACTTGCACTGGAATTGCACCGGCAACAGGTGTGTTAGAATATATTTGCTCCACTGACACATAAAAGTTAAGGCACCACATAAAATAAATAAATAATATTACCTTTAAGTAAGGCTTCTGGGTACTTTATTTATCAATTACCAATTACCAATTTCTCTCTACCCCGCTATTGCTGAGCGTATACCTAAGATAAGGAGGTAGTGTGGGTATTAGTCAGATGCTACTGTACTTCCTGTCTGTCATGATGAGCATGCATGCATGCAGAAAACTCAAGTAGTGCCTCCTGGCCTCAGTCACATTTTAAGGTCCATGGTTGGTCTTTATTTTTATGTCTTGTGTACACGTACACTCGCTCTAGCTGCTGTTGCTTCCCTGCTGCCACATTTGGTGCTGCTAATTGCTTTCAGACCCACACCCACCCCAGCATCCACCTGTTGGCTCTGTTTCACTTTAGTTCCCCTGGGGGTTTAGTCATTGATCACTGCTTCCTTGTTGGCCATCT
>NC_137610.1:9272608-9432608 GCF_963280865.1 Gymnoscopelus braueri
TGAGGAAGGAGAGAGGAGAGCAAACGACCTGCAGAGGAACGAGAGAGACCGAGAACTCGAAACTCAGAGCGATGAAAAGGCCAGAGACGATGAAGGTCCATCGACTGGAACCAGTAGCAATCCCAACCCTTATACTAGTCTGACCCCCACTGACCCAAGCTCTTCACTAATTGAACCCAGCATCACTCAAACTACAGAAAAGGTTACTGAACATTATAATATGTCTAAAGACAACACTGAACTCACTCCCAATAGCAAAACAATTGGTGGAGTGAGCCCCTCCACCACTAACCCTGACCTCAGGCCCTCTGACCTCCTCTCCATGTGCCTCCCGGAGCACACCGAGGTGAAGAGACTGTCCTGGATGAAGGACTGTGTCCCCTGGTCCAAACTGGCCCTGCAGAACCGGAGGAAGCAGAGAGGCACTACCCAGAGCCGGAGGGGGTTGAGGAGGGGGGGGCACCGAGGTCGGCAGTCTGCCTCCGCTCTGCCCGGAGACCCTGCTTCAGGCTGGGGGATGGACGTCTCTGCAAGAGGTACTGTAGTAACAAGAGGTGTGGTGGTTGTTAGCTGATGACATATGGTCAAATTTCCCACTTAATTTAGGTCAGTGATACAGTACATTATGCATTATAAGAGTATTTTACATTGAAATAATGAATAACAACCTTTCACAGTGGAGGTTGTATTGAAAGAAATCAAACAAACAAAATAAAGAAACAAAAATAAAGCATGAAATCTACATGTAAACACATTCTTAAAGGACAACTTCACCCATTTTCCAAGCTAATAGAAACTGCAGGCTTTCTATTCCTGGAAAGTTAGCATGCTATAATGGAAGCCATTGTTCTCTCGTTTATACAAATATAAATGTGAAATCTTGTTTGAAACCCCCCCCCCCCACCTGCCTAACGATGATGTCACTGGTAGGCAGGTTTCTGAGGTGTCCACAGCCCTCCTTTGAGACGCAGACCGAGTATTTAAAACATTTTTTTTTGAGTGTTAGTAAGGAAGAAACACATGGTCCTGGGTCTCTGTAATACAAAGAACAACCACATAGGGTTCATTGACTGGCCTTTACAGTCTGACAGCCCAGCTGATTCCATTGACTGCTGCACTGGAGCGCCATCCTGTGGCTCTCCGCTTGCAGGAGACAACAAACCACAATTCATATTTTTTTGATCGATCGATTGAATACTTTATTAACAAGACTAATAACAGTACAGGAAGTACAGTCAAAAATTACGCTAAAAGGATAACACAAAAAGCCCCAGGCGCTTTTTTCCATTTTGATCCACTGTACTCAATTCATCAGTAATACATGTAGTACATACATTATAATACAATAAAAAACATTGGGATTCTACTATCAGGGCCACAATGAGACAGACTTTATAAGAATATGTATGCAAAACATTTCCTTTCTATTTGGTATTCTCTGCAGAATCTACAATTGATCAGAGGCAATGCACAGTTGTTCATTCACTGAATAATGACGTAATAATTAAGTCATAGATGCTACCTACTAACTAATGTCTACTATTTAACTAATTCCCTGCCTAGAACGACTAAAACGACTTTTGTCCTTTAACCCCCTCTGCCAAGAACGACTAAAACGACTTTTTTTTAATTTTTCTTATTTTTTTTTTATTTTTTTTACCCAAAGACCAAGGAGATATGATTTGTTGAAGATCTAGACTCCCATCCACTTCCTTGTTAACTTTAAACTTAAACATTTTGTATCTCGGCTCCTGAGTACTTTTTTTTTTTCAATGAAAAATCTCTGGCAGTGGGCAAACGCAAAAAAAATAAAGTTCTGGCAGTGAATGAGTTAACCACCTCACTAAACAAGGTTTACTAAAATATGATATTTACTGTTCGTCTGTATTATATTGCCTTCTAAATGGTCTTGTGGCATCCATGTGCAAAACTAACCCTTGTCCCCTTACCTTTCTTCTCTCTAAGCTTCCCCAAAAGCCAGGAAAAGCCTAACCCTGGCCCTAGCGCTGACTATTAACCCTAAACATAACTCTAACCCAGGGCTACTCAACTTAAGATGGCTAAGGGGCCACTCAGCAAAATACCAAAAGTCCAAGGGGCCGCCATAAAAATTACGGTCCTATTTTGGATTTTTCGATTTTGTAACACACAATAAAATGTACATTTTGACATCATATTCAGGGGTGCACATAACTTTCCGTTTTGTCAACGGGGGGGGGGGGGGGGGGGGGTTTCAGCACGGTGACCACCGGGACAGTTTTGTCAACGGGGGGGGGGGGGGGGGGGCGGGTGGGTGCTGCGCGAGAAAAAAAGGACGCTTTGCTTCCGAATTTCGCCGTTTTTTTTCACTCACGCTGTTTGGTGAACCCCCCAAGGTTGGTGCCCTGTGCTGCGCTGCTTTTATCCGCCAAATTTGGGACGTTCACGGCATATTTTTGCACCATTACGGTACGTTCATCATCGGTGACTGACGAGTGCCTCTAACAGCCGCTGCGTGCAGCGGGCTGCGAGTCGCAGCCTGTCTGTGTGTCAGGATGCGAGGCTCACACAATCACAGCATGCGTCCCCCTGCGCCTATGGCTGTACATGGGGCCGACACGTGCTTTAGCGTGAGTGTGTGAGTGTGGCTTCAGGAAGTAAATCTCCAGGCTTTTATTTTTTAGTTTTGCTAAAAAATAAAAGCTTGGAAATTCCGGTCCCAGCTGTTGGTACGCAAAAGCGCCTCGCGTCGTCTGATGTGGTGCTCATTATTTATTTTGGGTGCGCATGCGCACCTGCGCACCAGTTATGTGCACCCCTGATCATATTCTTTTCACTGTACCAGTTTATTTTGTGTGTATGTCCAGTGGCATCAGTTCAGCAAAAGCTAAGGTATGGCAAGGTTAGGGTTGCCAACTCCCAGAGATTGAAATAAGGGACACCTATCCTGGGCGGGAAAATGTGGGGGTCAAACCCCCCCAAAAACCCCAAATGCATAGAAAACTATGCATTATACCTGTAACAATTGACGCACCTGTATGTATGTCTGTCTGTTTGTTTTTGAAAAATGTTTTAGCAACCCATACATTTGAACGGAAATGTATATTTTTAAAATGTATATTTTTATTTAAAAAAAAAAAAAAAAAAAAAAAGTTTTTTTTTTTTTTTTTTTTTTTTTTGGGGGGTTTGACCATCGGGCCGCCAAGACGCGGCGTGCGGGCCGCATGCGGCCCGCGGGCCGCGTGTTGAGTAGCGCTGCTCTAACCTAACCCTGACCCCATAGCAGTTTCGAGCTAATGCATCTTTAAGCTATACCCCTGAACCCTGACATTTTTCACATCACTTCCTCTGTGGTAGGTAACCACGGTGATCCTGGAGGACTTGCCCGGCCGTAGCCTGTCAACACTGGCCCAGTGTGCTCGACTCCAGTCCCTCACCCTTAGACGCTGTGGCCTCAAAGCCCTGGATGGCCTCAGCCAGTGTTCACAGCTCAGCTACATCGATGTGCAGGTGGATGCTATATATATAGTCAACCTATAATAGAATACATAGAATGTTACTACATTCTTAAAGGACAACTTCACACATTTTCAACCTATCTTCATATTATTGAGTGCCACGCTGTGAGCTTGTAGATCTGCTATTTTTGAAAAATCGTGAACATTTGTGGAAGTCTTTGAATATGTATTTTTTAAAGCAAACATTTGTAAAATATGTTGTTCCAGGGACCCCCGAGAAGCAAAGATTTGAGTTAATGTTTGCTTAAAAAATATATATATATATTCAAAGATTTGCACACATTTTCGTGTTTTTCCAAAAATAGCAGATCTACAAGCTCATAGTGCGGCACTCTGTGCCGCGCTATGAGCTTGTATATCTGGTATTTTTGAATAGCCAAAGACATCTTAAAATGACACAGATGCGTTCCCTTCCCAGTCTTAGTGGGTTCAAATTGATCTGCGCACAATGAGAAACCATGAAATAGTTTTTTTAAAGAAAGCATGGATGACACAGTGCTAGTGAGCCGGTGAAGTTGAAACCCAACATAGTACTTACTACGCTTAAGAACACATTACTTCATTAATGAGCATGCTGTACTTGCAGTATTTGTATTTGTAAATTTTCTTAAAGGGATAGTTCACGCAAAAAAAATCATTTTTTCTATCGATTAGTCAGCCCATGGAGACTTGAATTCATGGAATTACTTTTGTTTTTGTCTCATTCCTAAGCCAATAATTTGATGACCAGCGGACCAGTAGGCAGCGGTTCCGGTAGGAGACACAAATAAGACTTTTTGTGTCTCCTACCGGAACCGCTGCTGGTCATCAGATGATTGGCTTAGGCATGAATTCAAGTTTCCATGAGGTGACTAATCGATAGGAAAAAAAGTCATTTTGGGGGTGACCTATCCCTTTAAATACCATCACTTATGCTTGACAGTGCTGCTGACAACCAGAAATAAAAACGGATTGAACCTTTGTGTGTCCTAAAAACCCCTGCATTACTTTCTTGACAGGAAAATGAGATTACGTTCGTGGACTGTGAAAAACTGTCCAACTTGCGGATTCTTCGGCTTGGCCACAACCGCCTGACGTCCGTCCATGGTTTGGGTGGGACTGTCAATTTGGATGTGCTGGAGCTCTCGTATAACTCCATTACACGCATTGGTGAGCCCTGCCCCTTGCCAAAAACTAAATTTCTTGTCTTGTAAAATGTACTTTTATATTTGGCAAATGAACTTTGCGAGTCCAGTATGAGTATTAAATATCGAAAGTGCTCTGTCACCAGCGAATTTATATACAAAAACACGTGCCTGTTACAAATTGTAAAACACATGAGATTCTTCTGGAAGGGGGGGGAGGGGGGGGGGGGGGGGGGGGGGAGCATTGCGAGGTCGCACTGTAAAGTGATTACTTCTTATGTTAACCCGGGGGGGGGGGGGGGGGGGGGGGGGGGGGGGGGGGGGGGGGGGGGGGGGGGGGGGGTCATAGCGCGGCACCGAGTGCCGCGCTATGAGCTTGTAAATCTGCTATTTTTTTAATTATTTTTGAAATGTGCAAATCTTTGAATATATATACTTTTAAAGCGAACATTTTTAACTCAAATCTTTGCTTCTGGGGGATTCTACAAATGTCTTCTAAATCCTAACATTTTTTTTTTGAAAAATACTTGTGTTGCTATAATATCAGTGGTTCTCAAACGTTTTTCATGTCAAGGACCCCCAAAATGATATGTAGCCTATTTATCCGCGGATGTATTTGTCCCCATCTCAAAATATGTTGTTCCAGGGACCCCAAGTAGCAAATATTTGAGTTAAAATGTATACATATATATATATATTCAAAGATTTGCACACATTTTCACGATTTCTTTTTCAAAAATAGCAGATCTACAAGCTCATAGCGCGGCAAGTGCCATGCTATGAGCTTGTACATCTGCTATTTTTGAATAGCCAAAGAAATCCAAAAATGACACACAGATGCATTCCCACTTCCCGGTCTTAATGGGTTAACTATATTCACCTGTTTCCTAGGCTGTGTGTTTTCCACTTCCTGTCGATTTGATCCAATGAAATCCAATGAAACTGGTCAGATGACCAATGATATTCAATGAAATCGACAGGAAGTGGAAAACACACAGCCTAGGAAACAGGTGAATATATATATACATATTGCACATAGCTTACGTACTCTGACAAATACCTCATTTGTTAGTGTGCTTGGAGTTTCTCTAGGCTGAGGAGGGTCTTCAACATGCCACAAGAGGGCAGCATCCGTCTTGTTTTTCCAGCCCCACGCTCGTTTGACTACACTGCAATATGTATTGAAATGTGACTTAGTTACTGTGAATACGCAGACCTGTGCTGTGCCTGGGGGTTAAAGTCATGAATACATATTGCCAGGGTAGGGATAGGATAAACACATTCACCCTGGGACCTTCAGCCCTCACTAAAACACTTTGTCTCAGTCATTCTCCCCCATAATCCAATCATCAAGTCATATCATATGTATAAGAACCCTATTTAGGCCATCACATCCTGACGTGCCTCTTGATGATGTATATATGCGTATACCCTCTCAGTATGCAATTTATATGCAGAGTCACACCGCAATGAAGAATTGACTATGGCAGGTTTATCTTCATATATCTGCAGCTGGCCAGTGGTGTAAAGTAACTAAGTATATTTACTCAAGTACTGTACTTAAGTACAATTTTGAGGTATTTTTTACTTTACTGGAGTAGTTCCAATTTGCAGTACTTTTACTTCTACTCCACTACATCTCAGAGGCAAATATTATACTTTTAACTTTAGTTACTACTAGTTACTTTGCAGATATAAATTATGCCATTATAAAACATATATTTACCACTTTAGCGCTATTTTATACCTGGGCTATTTGAAAATAGCCGATCTACAAGCAGAACTTGTAGATCTGCTATTTTCGAACATTTTAGTACTTTAAGTACATTTTTATACCAATACTTATATAATTTTTCTCAAGTAAATTTAGAATTTCAGACTTTTACTTGTAACAGAGCATTTCTACATTGCAGTATTGATACTTTTACTCAAGTAAAAAAAACATTTGAGTACTTTTTCCACCACTGTCTGCAGCTGGCCTGGAGTCTCTGAAGAGGCTGCAGAGGTTATCCGTGGATCACAACCAGCTGATCAGCACCAGAGGACTTAGCCAGGTGTACACGCTCCTACACCTGGACGTGTCACACAACCACCTGAACCGGGTGGAGGGGCTGGAGAACTGTGCGCTCCTCAATACGCTGGACCTGAGGGCCAACAACCTCACCGAGGTACAGACAGTGGTGTAAAGTAACTAAGTATATTTACTTAAGTACTGTACTTAAGGACAATTTTGAGGTATTTGTTCTTTACTTGAGTATTTCACAATTTTCAGCACTTTTACTTTCTACTATTTTCTAAAGATTTGTATACATTTGAAAACTTGTGAAATGACATATTCTGCATAATGAGTACTTTTACTTTTGGTACTTTAAGTACATTTTTATACCAATACTTTTGTACTGAAATTGTTGAATTCCGGACTGTTACTTGTAACATAGTTTTTCTATTCCAGTATTGATACTTTTACTTAAGTAAAAAAATTGAGTACTTTTTCCACCACTGGTAGTGGGTACAGACAGGTTGTTAAATGCTTTGGTTGCTGTATGTCATTTAACTGTGGACCCTTACAGGTCCACAGTTAAATGACATAAAGGGACCAGTTAGGGTCCATTTGGTTATATTTGTACATTCTCTGAATTACAAATGGATAAATGAACACTGGCTTTTACTGTGTACTTGCCTAACCTGCATGTTAATTGCTCATAAACTCTATTTACAATGAGTGTCTATGTACAAACTGGGCTTGAATTTTAGAATGAGCAACATTTAAAGTAATGGCCGGCAGCCTCACAAGAGACGAAAGGTAACAGCAACTACACAGTAAAACACAGAGTGTTTATGAGTAAAATGTACACTCTTATAGCTAAACTAATACTGGATTTTACAGTGTAACTAACTTTATAGTTTTATAGTGATCTACAGTAGAAGCTACAAAAGGCTTAACAGATACTGTATAGCCAATTAGAGCTAGGCTGTAGAGTAGATAGAATGGGTCACTTTTTGGGCCATCATCATATATGTTGGCAAGAAGTTAAAGAGAGTTTAATACTGTGAATTGTTAAAGTTACGAAGATCTGCCCAGTTAAACATTTTCACCATGTACACATGGCCACTTCAAGAATCAAATCTGTGACTTTTTAGTTGTGATTTACTGGAAAATCTAGTACAATACAAATCCAATTTTTTTTTTTTTTTTTTTTTACTCTGAAGAGCTGTTCACACCAAGCACTAGAACTATTAAGTTATTGTTTTACAAAAATCTTTGTAAGTCAAGTGGATGGCGGAGTCTGCACCTCAACTATAACCATGTCAATGGTAAACAATATAAATAGTTACAGTTACAGTGCTTGGTGTGGATGGCCTTTAACCCATTCAATCCGGGAACGCATCTGTGTGTCATTTTAGATTTCTTTTGCTATTCAATTTTTTTTGCAAATCTTTGAATATATATTTTGTTAAAGCGAACATTTGTAACTCAAATCTTTGCTTCTGGGGGTCCCTGGAACAAAACGTTTTACAAATCGCTTTGAAAATGTATATATTTTAAGATTTTCACGATTTTTCACGATTTTTCAAAAAATAGCAGATCTACAAGCTCATAGCACGGCACTTGGTGCCATGCTATGAGCTTGCATATCTGCTATTTTTGAATAGCCCGAAGAAATCTAAAAATGACAGAGATGCGTTCCCCGGATTGAATGGGCCAAGCGTCCATTTGGTTACATTAGACTACATTACACTCTCAGAGTTAAATGAACACTCAACATGTAGTGTAGAGAACTAGCAGTAATGTGCTGTCAGAAGCAGAGCTGAGGACCACTGCAGGAGTCAGTCCACCCCTGCTGGCCCTGTCATCAGCCCAGCCTGACATTTCCATAGGCAATAGTGGAGCCCAGCAGAGCTCTACTTGTGTTCAACACTACGGTCAACTCTGAACACAGCAGGTCTAAAACCACTGACAGTGACAAATGGTCCCATTTACCCCTGGCTGCAACAGCTGCTGTAGAAGTACCACTTTATATTTCTCTTCTTTTCTTTTCTTCTCCTCCATTCACCCAGGTGATAAAAGCTTTAGAAGATTCATATTCAAAGTTGGTCAGCTATTTTACCAGAAAATAGCCATCTTCATACATATCTTTTATGTGCCAGGCTGTATTGTTTACAAGCCTCAAACTGTATATGTGTCATACAGTATATCATTTATATGCACCATGAATTATAATTTAAGTCAGTTTTGCCGTGCTAAATTAGGGCCTTTAGCAATTAGCACTGCATCTTTTTTGCAGTGCATAACGTGTGATTCAGTATACTGTAGGTGCATAAGGAGGGACTTATACATTATATTATATTTTTCTCAGCCATTTTTGTCTCCGCCAGGCCGAAGGCGTGGCCGAGACTATGTTTTCGACCCTGTCCGTCTGTCCTTGTGTGTGTTTGTCTGTCTGTCTGTGAACAGCTAATCTCCGGCACCGTTGACCCGATCGGTGTGAAACTGTGCATAGACTGCACACATACTCCCTGGATGCCAAAGCAGAACCTCTGCCCCAAATGTTTCACATCGGCCTGTTTTAACGCCACCAGGAGGCCGAATTTTGCAAAAATATATATATATATTACTCCTACAGATTTTGTCTGAACATCACAAAGCAGTGGATCGATGCTACAAAATGGTCACTCTCACACAACGTTTCACTACAGTGCCATCGGGTTTGGGGACCCGGCTCCTCTGTTAGGGTCGTAGACAAAAGAACAAGTAAACAGCCAAATATTGTGTTGTAATATTTATTGGGTCCAGGCTTTCATGGTCAACAAAAAAAGAAAATTGGATCCCAGCGTGAAAGCGTTTGAAAACCACTTAACTCACCACAGTTCAAATCTAACGACTTCTGTCTGTCCCTCAGCCCCCCTGTCTGAGCAACCAGGTCCTTCTCAGACAGCTGTTTCTGGATGACAACAGCCTCTCATCTCTGGACGGCCTCACAGACTGCTGGTTACCCCTCCTGCAGGAGCTCTCTGGAGCTCAAAACAGGTACAGTACCACATTCCTTAACCACTTAACCCATTAAGACCTGGAACGCATCTGTGTCACTTCAGATTTCTTTGGCTATTTCAAAAATAGCAGATATACAAGCTCATAGCGCGGCACAGAGTGCCGCGCTATGAGCTTGTAGATCTGCTATTTTTGAAAAAACTGTGTGCAAATCTTATACATTTTTAACTCAAATCTTTGCTTCTGGGGGTCCCTGGAACAACATATTTTCAGATGGGGGTCCGCGGCCAAATACATATAATTTTGGGGGTCCTTGACATGGGACCAATGGGCTTGAACCACTGATCATAGCAACATACGTTTTAAAAAAAACTAAAAACTGTTAGGATTTAGAAGACATTTGTAGAATGCCCCAGAAGCAAAGATTTGAGTTAAAAATGTTCGCTTTGAAAAATAATAGATATATTTATATACATTTTCAAAGATATGCACAAAATGTCAAGATTTTTCAAAAATAGCAGATCTACAAGCTCATAGTGTGGCACTCTGTGTCTACTATTTTTGAATAGCCTAAAGAAATGTAAAAATGACACAGATGCGTTCCCGGTCTCAATGGGTTAAACCCTATATACAGTACTTTGTTGACAGGGGTCCCCTAGGGATCTATACTTGGCCCCCTCCTTTTCCCCCCTCTACATCAAATCTCTACGTAGAAAGTATAGCTGATCTGCAAGCTCACAACGTGTCACGTTGCGACCTGTTTTGAGCTTGTACAATAGATCTTCTATTTTCGCAGAATGTTTGCCTATTATGACATGTCCAGAATAGGGACGCTAGGGTTCATGTGGTTAAAGGGTTAGTTCACCCCAAAAGAAAACTTTTTTTCCCATCAAATACTCACCCAATGAAGCTTTGTATTCAAGGAGATTTGTTTTTGTTTTTGTCACGTTCCTGATCCATTATTCCAATATTTAGTTAATTGAAGTAAATGGGAGGCCAAGGCAAATACTATAAAAAAATATATATATATATATATATACAGTCAAAAGTTTCGTGTAATCGCCATGGAAGCCTACTACTGACCAGGTTTATTATAAGCAAATGTTTTAAACATAGTATTACTCTTGTTAAGATTGGCCTCCTATGTACTTTTTGGGGTGAACTACCCCTTTAGTGAAGCTTAGTTTATTGCTGGATTCAATCATTAAATTGATAATAAAACAAACAATTAATATTTTTGCATGTGAGCTAAACCTACAATACATTTAAATGTAGTAAATTAAAAGGGACATTTAAGACGAGAAGACTCAGTTGGTGAATGTCACTTTTTTCCATCTTCCTCAGCATTACCCAGCTGTCCTGTTTGTCTGACTGTGTGTCACTAGAGAGCCTGGATATCAGTCACAACTGCCTCTCAGGTATGTATGTATGCATTAATTTTATTTATGAAAGCGTTGTTTCTGCACTGTAAACACTATACTAAAAATAATGGCACACTCAGATATTTGACAATGTTCACATTCAGATCCAAGTATATATAAGGGTCAATGTGTAAAGATATAACTGATCACAATCAAAAGCAAAACAATTATTGATATACCTTTACTCTCTGTGTTGCTGGCTTTCATTTCAGTTGTTTCTAAAACAGTGTTCAGAACATTGAGGTTCAAGTCCAGCGAGGCTGCTATCCATGATTACTGCATTCCATCTGTATTAACACAGGCCGTCTCTCCTACTCCTACTCGGTTGCATATTGGTTTCTCTTAATATATGCTTCTCCCTAAGATATTGCAATAGCCATAAATTTACATGAGCATAACCGCATTTTAGGCGTAAACGTGCACATTTCCACCTATTTCCATTGACTTGACCCGGGCGATCTCATTGTGGCTCCTCGCCAAGCAGTCAAGGCAAAAAAAACACCTTGGAAAGAATATGCAAAGTGGATCATCTTCATTCTATCCATTGAATTGAATGCCCCCTCAGCCTCAGTCCATAACGAGATTAGCCATTGGTGGGATGTGAGGAATGGGCTTGAAAATAGACAATGACGAGGGGAAAGTTATTGCTCTTCTTCTGTCACAGAGCTGAGGAACGTGTGTGAAAGCCTGAGGGGATGTCCACTACTGAGAAAGGTCCATCTTAGTGGGAACCCGCTTCTGCAGGAGAGCAACTGGAGGTGAGGATGGGTTCACTGATGTCCGTATTGGTAAAAGGGAATCATTCAATGGGAGCACTGTTTCTGGGCCAGATTTAATCGTGAAGGTACCGTAAGATATTGTCTAAAAAGGGTGAGATGAGTCACACACAAAGGTCATAACATCTTTTCCTATTCATTCATTTCAAGGTCCTACTAGGATCGGTCAAAAAAAAACTATAACGGAATGAATTCCCTCTCATTTAAGTTGTTTTGTTTTGTTAGATGATAATTCTGCAATTCTGTCCTCTGGGCGTGAAATTTCAGAATCATGAAAGCCAGCTTGAATACACCCACAATTCTTTCCTTTTCTTTTTAATTACTATTCCAAGGTTCAACATGAGCTCAGCTGTAATAGCATAGAACAAATAACAGGTACTGTAGGTTGGATATGAGACATGGTAATACGAAATGCTCGCATGATACAACTCAGTATAGTTCTATGTGTTGGGGAAAAGCATAGCACTAATGTCCATAAGCTTTTATTTGGAATATCACTTAGATGTGACAGCTGTTCGGTGGAACGCAACGTAAAGTCACCATTCTCCTGGTTAAAAACCGTGACAGATCCAATGGCGGACCACCTGAAAACAGCAGACCTGCAAACGCACGACCCGCTGCATCCACGACACGTCGTGCGGTTGTAGGTCTGCTGTTTTCGACGGGCTCCACCGCCATACCGCGAAGTGCAAATCAGGCTAAAGCATTCCAGCTGAACATGGGGCCTTCCTGTCCACTTCCTTGGATTAGCGTTGTGATCCCCGTCTGCTATTGGATTACGGCGACGTGCCACCGACATCCGCGAGCTTGTATGCCGCACAGAGGAGTCTAAAATTCCCCAAAAATATTGATTCAGCGCAAAAATTCATTATCTCTCCAGTGTCAATTTGCTCACTCACTTACAGTGCCAAAACAATCTCCCTGTGTCCCTGTTAACCCATTAAGACCGGGAACGTGTAATTTTTTAGATTTCGTTGGCTATAAAAAAAATAGCAGATCTACAAGCTCATAGCGCGTAACACGGCGCCACGAGCGTGTAGATTTGCTGTTTTGTTTTTTTTCGTGAAAAGTTGCGCAAATCTTTGAATATATATACTTTTTAAAGCGAACATTTGTAACTCAAATCTTTGCTTCTGGGGGGGTCCCTGGAACAAAATATTTGACAAATGCTCGCTTTAAAAAATGTATTTTCAAAGATTTGCACAAATTTTCACGATAAAAAAAAATAAAGCAGATCTACTACGAGCTTCGTAGCCAAAGAAATTTAAAAAAATGACACAGATACCCTCCCGGTCTTAATGGGTTAAAGTGAGTTAATATTGAGAAATATGCGATTTGTGGTGATTCATTTTTCACATGCTGTATAGGCGGGCAGCCATGGCCAAAGAAGTCAGCTGTTTTCACAGGTTTCTTAAATGTATTTTTTTTCTTCTTACAGTTACTCCCACCCATTTTAACTAAGATATAACTTTTTCAAGTTATATCTAAAATATGGAGAGTTGCTGTTGCCCCAGTCGTTATATAAATGCCCTGGCAAAAAGCTAACGTTTGTATTCTTTGCATCCCCATGTTTTTGTTTTTATACATGTCTTTATAATGTGATTCAGGCCATCACATTTATGATGCTTGAAATTGAAATTGGCCATATCAGAAGTTATGATCATTGCTGTTTAAACTAGACACATGTCTATGTCCGTGTCAGGTGTTAACTGCAGTCTTGCATTTTTGCACTGTTGACATACCGAGGGCCCTATTTTCGCCGGTGCCTTACCCATATATCCCCAAACTTCCTTGCCATTTTTTACTATTCCCGAAACCATTTTCAAATAGTTCAACTAGCCGATCTACATCCACACGTTGTGAGCTTGTAGATTTGAACTATTTGATTTTATTTTTTTAAATGGCAAAGAAGTTTAGGGATAATGGGTAAGGCACTGGCGAAAATAGGGCCTGCAGTGTTCAAACAACTTGAAGACACTAAACAGGTACACAAAAAATATCTGCCTCAATTGAATTCATGTTATTTCGCCTAATGTTTTTTTCATAATAGTTACAATTGATGAATTCAGTCGTACAGTATTTAAACACTCTACCACATGGGTCACTTAATCTACAGAATTCTTCCCTCTCTACCTCCCTTAATCTTTTACCAAAAATACAATCCAAATATTTCATTGAACTTTACCTAACCTCCTATGCCAACAGTAGAATTAACCCCTAGTATTTCCCCTGGCCCTGGTCCCGGGCCGTTTCATCCCTGGCCAGGGATAACACGGGCTAAATTAAAGCACCAAGAGGGCAATGCTAAGAACGACATTCACCGTGAGCCAGTCATGATCCAGGAGAAGTGGTGAGGGAGGTGAGAAAGAAGAAGAAAGCACTGGGGCTGATTAATCTGCTCTCTTTAAGGGGTTGTGTTTTGAAGGAAGTCTTCACTAAATGAAATATGGGCCCTATGCGTCCTAGCAGGCATGAAGAAGTCGTACGTACGCATCTGGAGGGGAGAGTGCCAAGAGCTTTATTTCCCACTAGCAGAGGGGCCGTAATTTATTTCAATCTTGGGGAAAAAAGGTTCAGATAAAAGGCGCGCTGTAGGCAATGTAGATATACTGTGTTGTAACAGTAGACCTGCAAGGAACGACAATGTTTGAGAGCATCTCTACTCAAAACTGTGTTGTTTTTAAGTAAATGCTACAGTATATACAGTCTACTTAAAAGAACATTTGACAAAATACTGACGGCTAGCATTTGTGACAGCACTAAATTTGTTAAAGGCTCGACAAATTTGCAGTTTAATAACATGTTAACAGAAGAAATATGTCGGGGTAAGTAGATAACAAGGTATCAAGATATGTTGTCTCTACGGAAGACACGGTATGCCGGGTACAGAGTCCACAATATACCGCCAGAAGAGCCAAATCAGTCATTTTTTGACAGCATTGAAACTCATTTCCCACATTCTTTAATTAGAATCAACGTCACCGTCAAACGTCAGGAAACTCACGGCACCTGATTAACTCGCGTAGGTCTGTTCTGTTGCCCTCCCAAGTGTATTTAACCCATTAAGACCGGGAACGCATCTGTGTCATTTTTAAGATTTCTTTGGCTATTCAAAATTAGCAGATATACAAGCTCATAGCGCTGCACTCGGTGCCGCGCTATGAGCTTGTATATCTGCTAATTTTTTAATAGCCAAAGAAATCTAAAAATGACACACAGATGCATTCCCGGTCTTAATGGGTTAAGTAGCGTCCATTTCTGAATGCAATTACGCTGTGCCCTCCCTCCCCTCCCACCTCAATAAGATCAGATGACGATCAAAAGTTCCTATTTGGGTTTGGCGCTTCGTTGGAAAGAGGGTCGGCCAGACAACAGGCCCATAGGGGTGGAACATAATCTGGATCCATGTCTGATGGACCAAGTCCGCCACATCAAAACACTGTTACCCTGACGGCACACTACAGGGCCAGTCCACCGCCATTTGAATGGCGGTGGGGTTCATGCATATTCTGCATGTGCCTGTCATGTCTCTGCATTGGGATGTGGTATTTGAAACTACACTAAGGGCAAAATGCAGAGGTTAGTAAGTATACCCCATTGGCCATATTCACACGGTGGCCATTTTGCTTTTTCGTCATGCGATGGGGAAGCCCCGCCCTAACAGTGCATGATGTAAGAGCAAAATCGCAGCTGTGTGAATTATGATTAGTTATTGCATTGTTGAGGTCTTTTTCATTGATTTGAAGACTGGGTTCTTGCTCAAAATAATTGACGGAGCTCACGATACTTAAGGGTTGACATTACAGTATAAGAAAACTAAACCAGAGTTTAAAATGTTGTTTATTCTTTTGAGCTTCATTTATTAATAAAAATCACTCATTCCTTCCAAGTTCTTCCAAACTAACAATTTCACACATTGTCAAATCGATGCGAAAGAAAAACTACTTTTTAGCTTTCTCTCCAGTCAAACGTGTTATCCTCCTTTGGTGACTCTGCGAGACCTGATTCTTTTCATCATTTTTGTAACAAGATTTAAGATCCTGCGGCACTCCATCCGTTAACGTTAAAATTCCCAGTTGTTTGGAATGTTTAAAAACAACTTTGTAGCTTGAAGATCTCTCTCCCACTTTTTCTCCCTCTCTCGCTCTCTCTCTCTCTCTCTCTCTCTCTCTCACTTTTCTCAGATTTTTATTATTGTCTCTAGCTGAGGTCCCCTGGCCTTTGCTGTTCCACATTTTCCCACTGAATGTGGACCGCATTTGGCCAATACTTCGTTCTTCGTCTGTTTCTCTGGCAGATAGTTGGGATTCTTCAGTTTGGACATCCTTAGCCTCAGGCAGTGGTTACCTCTCCCCCAGACTCACTAAAACAGACCTCCTCTCTCTCTTAAGGGCCATTTCTACCTCTCTGTGTATTTATCGAACGCCTCAGCAAGTGGACTTGGTGACGCATGGGGGGGAAATGCTGTCATCAGTCTTTTGAAGGACTCTTAAACTCCATGTTTTTCATTTACTAAATATTAATTTAGTGGCATTTTCCCCAGATAGGACCGTTAAGAGAGTTGCAAGAGTTGCAGAGTTAAGTGAGAGCAGTGTGCAAGGATAATATGCAACGCAGGGGCCAAACTGAACATCTAACAAAGGACATTGCAGTGATGTGGTTGACACAGCAACTAGATGAGCCACCTGGGTGAGCCTATGTATTATTTGAGATGAGAATGTGACAGGCTAGTGTTCAAATGACGATAGAACAGAGAAATTAACACCAATTTGTGTAATGTTTGTCTCTGTAAAATAGGCAGAAATTATATTTTATATAGAACTTATTTATACTTTATAATGAATGTTAAATGTTTGACTTAGCTATTACATGGTTGTATTATTCTGCTTCCGAGGAGCCATGCCTTTAACCATTTTAGTTTAATACAGTTCTTGGCAAATTCCACTCGGTCTTTCACAACAGAAAGGCTTGCTCACGTCTATCTTAATCCCAAGCCGCCACGAACTAAACCTGAGCGATCACAGAAAGAAGGGATGGCTGGCATCTTGCTGGGCAGCCAGCTGCATGCCAAGGCCCCACAGGCTTCAGCTCTTTTCCCAGGTCTTTGATCCTCGGCTCAACATATCGTCACATTCCTCTGCCCTGAGAGAATATCACGCACGCTAACCAGAGCCCCTCGTCTCACATGCAGGCACATTTCTCCCCATGTCTCCGGCGGGTCTAGGATGTCAACCTCCATTTTGTGTCCCTTTCCCCATTCCTCCCAAGGGGCATTCATCTTCATTGAATAATACTTGTTGTTTAGACAAATGTTTGGATTCAACAGTGTGCTTAGTATTCATTCACAATGGCGTGCAGCACACTGTAGATTAGATTGGATTTTAACGTTTTGACAGGGGTTGTTGTGGTACTGTACATGATTAACATGAAAGATTATGCAAATATTTCCCTTGTGGTTCAACACGTTGAGAAATGTCAAATGCCCCCTAAAACATATTTAAATTCAATACCGAATTTCAGATGGGCACCGGTTGCACAGCTTTATTTACAGTTACTAATTGCTCTCCACTTAATATCACAAATCTGATGGTGAAGGTCTGGGGTACTTGCCAGCTTCCAGTTCTGATAACCCACAAGGGTTTAAATTGCCAATGTTTTAGAAATGTATTCAATACCTCTTTCACTTAATTTATGTTACAAGCAGAAATACACCAAAATAAAGTCCAGAGCAGTGGTTCTCAACTTTTTCAGACCGCGACCCCCCAAAATAATCCTATTTGAAGTGGGGACGCCCCACCCAGATTCCACAGATAAATATTGTGAAAATAGCCGATCTACAAGCTCACAACGCCTCGCAATGTGAGGTGTTGTGAGCTTGTAGATCGGCTGTTTTCATTTTTTTTTGCCTCTTTCTTATATTATTTGACAATTTGGCCAATGTTTGACCAGTTTTTATAGTATAGTACTATAGTTTGTTGATTACTTTTAATGCAGTAATGCTATTTTTATATTTCATTAAATGTTTTCCTAGGTATTAAAAAGGTCTTAAATTGTCACTTCACTGTCATCTGGGGACCCCCCAAAATCATGTGGAGACCCCCCTGGGGGTCCCGACCCACAGGTTGAGAACCACTGGTCCAGAGATTTGATGCAAATTCCTATACTGTATGTGGTACTTTACTCAGCATGCTCTCCTTCACAGAGCCACTCTGCTGAGGGCAGTGCCTGGCCTGAGAGCCACCAGCGGACAGGAGACAGACCCCCCTCCATCGCCACCTGCTGGTCGCCGTGGCAGCTTGTCTCAAGGAAGCTTTCTGGCTTTATGCCATGCTCAGCTCCAGCAGACACATCATCTACAGCAACAGCAGATCAGGAAGCTCAGGTGAGAATGTTGTTAGAGGTGTCTGTAGCAGGGCTTCTGAGAAGGAAGTACAGTATATGACTTGCTACTAGGGTAAAAGCTGCACTGGAGAATGTTCACACATCATATATCACATTACATCATGTTTTAATTGCGGCACTGGTCATACCAGACCTCTGAAGCTCATTGAGGTAAATGTACAGCATTTTAAATGGGAGAGATGTGCTATTTTTGGGCGGTGTAGCCGCCCCTATAAGTGGGGTTGGGACACCTCATTAGTACACCCTTCGCTGTACTGTGATTGGCTCATAATTAGTACACCCCTAGCATTAGTACACCCCTAGCTGTACTGTGATTGGCTGACTCTATTGGCTGACTATTCAGCACTGTGATTGGCTAGCGAGACACATGATGAAATTTATAACCTATAAATAGGACTATGCACTTAAAAAAAATGCTTTTTTTTAAGTGAGCTTCCATCACTGTGATGACCACTGTGATGACCACACCGCCCACTTCACACTGGGTGTGATTTTTTTTAATACATTTTCAATACCCTCACATGGTTTAAATTGTTTTGTTTTTGGGCGTATAAGGTTTTCAAGGTATAATATTTTTGTTGCCAGACCCAGAGGGTCGGCCTACATGAGGCTTTGTCCCTATTTCGTCCATATATGGGGATAAATGTCTGTCCATCTTTTGTCCCCCTTTCGTCCATACATGGGCATAGACACAGGCTGACACGTCATGTGAAGTCCGGCTTAGCCGTGACGTAGTGCTCTCATCTTATAAAGTACTTATTCTGGGTCTGGCAGAACCAGGTCCCCTGGTCTTGTTTTTAAACTGCAGCTAAAATACCCTAAACAAGGTTTTTTTTATGTTCATTGGAGTGTCACCTACTGTATGCCCTAATATAAAATGTCATTCGTCAAGTACTTAAATAAAATAAAATAACGCCCATCTTATATTAACACATTCCATGCCAGAGTTTAATCTCATAATGTACTCACCAGTGCCAGCGTTTTATTGTTGTTTTTTTGTTTTTTTCATGTCGCCACAGACCTCGCTAAATAAGTTAAAAGTGCGCGTTCATTTGGTTCTAAACACACAGCGGATCCGTGAGAAACGGCCAGCGAAAACAGTTTCCAAATGCGAGCCGCCATCTTGAAGATACAGCCGATTAACGCTAAACAGTGATCAGCGAGGAGAAAAACAACAACCGAGAAAATCGAGTTTTAAACAGGATCCCAGACAGGAAGCGGATACGATCGAAAAAACCGGAACCCGAATAATTCTGTTTCCGACCGGAAACCGGAAACGGAAATGGATCAAAAAAATTCGGAAAGTGCGCCTGGGGCAATTTCAATGGGAATCGGCGGTTCGCGTAGATCTACGCGACTGGCACGCTGCGGCTTTAAATAGGTTCGCGTAGATCTACGCGATTGGCATTCAATGTGTTAAGGCGCCAGCCGGTCGTCCCGGACCAGCTGGCGCTCATGTCACTATGACTCAGCCATAACCATATAAGGAGTTCCCAATGCAGCTACGCCCAAATATGGAGTGTGTTGTCTAACCTCACTGTGTCGTTATGGCATCAGGCGCAAACAAATCAGTAACCGAATGACAGAACCACTCACATAAACATATTTAACAGGCAATTCCTTGGCCACCTATATAGATAAATTACCTTGACCTATAGAGACTATCCTTACTTTTCACAGTTACACCGAATGACATTTTGACACTTTAGAGCTGAATAACCAAATCTAATTGATAGTTTGCAATATATGCATATTCCTGGGTCAAAAGAAAGGTATGAGTTGAGTTATTTAATATTATATTATACATGTGTTTTTGTGGGGGTTTTTTTGGCTTCCGGACAACACATTTGCACGTCTCGTGTTTGACCCTTATACAAACTTTTTTGTATCTTGCATCTTACAAATCTGGCTTAGGGCAGGTCTAATGGCATTCGCGTGTTTTCTCAAGTATAAATTGGACCCTGAGTAGAGGGCTTGAATAAAAAACAGCCTAGGTCCCCAGGACCAGAATTAAGAACCACTGGTCAAAAAAAAAATGTCTCTCTTTCCTTAGGGTAAGTGCTTTCCAATAACACATGATAATTCTAGGATTACATTAAGTTGCATACTGTGTTATCTAGAAGACCACTTACGGATGCTTTTCTTGGAATGTTTTATCTCTTTGTGTTATAATTCAGTCTTTCATTTTGGTCGTTACAAGTTTTAAACATTTTCCAAAGATCTGACGTATTTCTGCAGTCGAGGCAGACTGACAAACAGAACAGACAGAAGGGAGAATGGAACAGAGGTGTGTCATATATGTTGAAGGACTCGGGAGATAGAGAGATGAGCGCGACAGGAATGTCAGTCATCTTCATGTTATGTCTGATACACAGCACGCGCTGAGCTTAAAGATAACTCCCCGCTATTTTCACAAGTCCTTCGATGTCACTGGCCTCCACACACACACACACACACACACATACACACACACACACGCACGCGCGCGCGCGCACACACACACACACACACACACACACACACACACACACACACACACACACACACACACACACACAGACACAGACACAGACTCACACACAGACTCACACACACACAGACACGCCCCAGACCACCAACATTTTAAAACAGTGGTCAGTTCTCTGCTTGTCCTTGTGACCCTTCCAAATTACGTAGCACAAAAGATGAAACGTGGCAGCGTGTACCCGCACGGGTCACTCCGAGGACTCCTATGGCTCGGGGGACGGGGTTAGTATACAGCGCTCCCCTCATTTTACCCCTCGCCGTGTGCCCTCCTTCTCTGACCCCCACACCCCACCCCACCCCCCCGTCGAGGGCCAGTGGGACAATGGGCCATTCTGGGGGCTTAGCAGGGACCAACGTAGCCATTTAACCCCCTGGCCTGACCTATGTGTCAGGCTGAGGTTTTGGGGAGGTGAGGCGAGTGTGGTGAGACAGCCTGCCTGTGGCTGTGAGGTGGGGACGGATGGTGTGGGGTTTACTGGGAGTATGAGGTTTCACAACATTTCTCAATAGAACAGTAGGGTGTGTAGGAGGGAGGTGCACAGTAAAATCTGTTAATTTTGTAAAAAATTTAAAATATACCACTTAAGCCCTGTTTTCAACAACAACATCAACAACAAAAGTCAAAATCATCTCCACTTTTTCAATACTTCTTGAAAAATGTAACTTTAATTTTATGATGGAAGTTAATGGGGCTGTGATTGCGCTGAAACCTTGCCCAAAGTTGGAGCCATACGTCATAGATATGTGTCATATGTCATATCTGATGTCGTAGATAACTGATGTCACAGGCTAGTCACATGAATTCCGATATCCACATTGGATCAAAGTCCAAGATCCACCTTGGATCAACTGGGTTTATATGTGTATCCCGACTCGAGATTCACATAATTCCCTAGTTTTTCAAAAATAGGCGATGCGACGTGTTGTGATCTTGTACTGTATCTGCTATTTTCAACTTCTCTTTGAAAATGTTCACCGATAATGACCAAAATAAAACGCCAGGGTTTATTGTGTATTGTTCCACACAGAAAGGCCAGCACATGTGTAACTTCCTGGGGTAGTACTAGTAAAGTAGTCTTATTCGGAGAGTCTGTATATAATTGTTTTGAGACAGACAGACAGACAGACAGACAGGAGGAAGGCTGATAGAGAGACATCATACGGGAGGCACAGGACACAGAGGGCTTTGATGGAATTTGATCTCTGACCAACAGGTTAAAGTTCAACGTGAGCATTGTGTGTCCCTTTATTAAAAAACAGGAATCACTACAGCGCCAGAGGTAGACCGTGAAATGGTACAATGTTTGTCTTTAGCCTAACCACAAGTAATAATAATCCATGACAAATTGCATTTCAGTCCTTCAGTGCCATAATTTGCTTGGATTTCAGTAAGCTTTATGCTTACCCTTAATGCATTTCTCTGAAGATTTTTGGCCTTTCCTCAGACATTTTGTTGTAAAATGCTGCTCAGAATAAAAAAGTTACCCATTGTTTAGTTTAGTTTAGTTTAGTTTAGTTTAGTTTAGTTTAGTTTATTTCGATTATCTTCACCAGTAACTATAACATCGCATACAACATCAAACTGTTACATAGTTTGAGGTGATCGAAAAGGAAGCTAAAAGCTTATACAGATGCCTATCCTACGTACACATACATATAACTTTGTTTGTCAAAAAGCAGTTGCAACTAGAAAAAGTGCTCCTTGGAGCACAAAACTCCACCAGGTCAGTTAGGTTATTGTGGGCCAGCAATGTTCGGAATTTGCCAATCAGGATGGAATATGAAAAATCGTACGGATCCGTCTTGATCACTTGACTATAGAGATAATGTGTACCGATTTGCGTGATGTTTGGACAGAATTTGTGGGAGTAATATAAAACAAATGTTTTGCAAAAATCTGCCTCCTGGTGGTGCTATAAAAGGCAGATGTGAAAAATGCAGTGCAAAGGTTTTTCCTTGGCCTCTAGGGAGTGCGCATACAAAGTTTTACACAGATCGGTGCAGTTATAGGTAAAAACATGAATCGTCCTGTTATAGCGCCACCATGAGGCTGATTTGAAAGATTTCAAGTGGTATTTCTTCCTCGACCAAGTGGAAATGTGTGTGCAAAATTTAACGGAAATGTTATGCTTTGTTCATGATTTGAGGTATTTTGTTCAAAACGGAGCACCCCTGCAAACTTTGGAAGCCAATCTTAGCCAATCAGGATGGAATATGAATCTGTAGGAGTACTGTCAATTTCTCTTTTTTTTTGCACAAATCGGCCTCCTGGTGGCGCTATAACAGGCCCATGTGAACATTTTGCAGCAGAGCTTCTGCTCTGGCATCCAGGGAGTGTGTGTGCACAGTTTCGCTGTAATCAAGCCAACGGTGCCGGAGATTAGCTGTACACAGACAGAATGACGCACACACTCACACACTCACACGGAAGGACAGACGGACAGTGTGCAAAACATACTCTCTCGCCATGCCTTTCGGCCTGGCGGAGACAATGACCGTAAATCAACGGTAAACAAGCCAAACAAACAAAAAAGGTTCCAGATTTAAGTACATAAAACATTATGTATTAGTCATTATTTAAACAGACAGACTGTGGGGAAATTCAGGTGTAGCAGCAACAGCAGTTAAAGCAAGGACAGATACTGTACCTATACAGGTACAGGTGAGAATAGATAAGAATAAGATACGATTGAATAAATAATAAACAAAAGTCTAACCCTAGAAAACAAAAATCTATAAATAAAATAAATCTAGTAATCAAGTCTAACCCTAGAAAACAAAAAAACTATAAATAAAATAAATCTAGTAATCAAGTCTAACCCTAGATTATATTAACTCAGTCTGACTCCTGGTTTGACTGAGTTAACATAATATTATGTCAATAAATATAGGTATAATGTACAATCTTTCAATCATAAATATGAACATTCATCTATCGTCTATCAATAACGTAAAGACTTGCATCAGTGGGTACCCACTGACGATAATCTGTTCTTAACTACTTATATATAGTCTGTATACGATATATATTATGCACAGTTTATCAACAACCTGTAACAAGCACTTGTTAAAGTAGGTCAATAACAGCCTCAATTTTTTCCAAGTCGTCTCACTTTAGGGGCGAAATGGAATGTTTTTTTAATATTTAATCACTTAAGCCCTATATACTTTGTTGTATGAGGAATAGCAAACATAGCCGTTCCATAAGCTCACAACGTTATGAGCGTGAATTTCAGCTATTGTCAATATTTTGGACATTGCTCAAGATTCTGAAAGTTTGGGCAAATTTCCACCGAGGGACATCAGGTTGAAAGTGATCATCTCTAACTATTTTCCATCTCCCTCCTGCCCTCCTCCACATGCATCATCACACACACCTTCAGGGTGACCCTGTGGTGAACCAGCAGGTTGACAGAAGGCAGGACAGAGGGGTCACTCTCTATTTTAGACCTCTCTGCCCTATTCTCTCACCCGTCCCACTGAGGACACATAGCCAAGCCATTGTGGGGAGAAGGCTGTGGTACCTAAGGCTACTGCCTTGCCCACCAGGCTGACTAGGGTCTTCACAAGTCATTCTGCCCCCTCAGGGGTGAAGAAAGTGGGGCAGGGAGGAGGGGAGGCGAGCGGAACCAAGTACTGCTAATAGACTCATTAGGTTTCTTTTGAGGTGGCTTTGCACTGACTTAATCCCCTCTATGAAAGAGACATTATATGGGATTAGAAAGCGGGCAGGCACAGGCAAGGAGGCCAGACTGGCAGATAGGCGTGTAAACGCACGAACGCACGCACGCACGCACGCACGCACGCACGCACGCACGCACGCACGCACGCACGCACGCACGCACGCACGCACGCACGCACGCACGCACGCACGCACGCACGCACGCACGCACGCACGCACGCACGCACGCACGCACGCACGCACGCACGCACGCACGCACGCACGCACGCACGCACGCACGCACGCACGCACGCACGCACGCACGCACGCACGCACGCACGCACGCACGCACACACACACACACACACACACACACACACACACACACACACACACACACACACACACACACACACACACACACACACACACACACACACACACACACACACACACACACACACACACACACACACACACACACACACACACACACACACTCACCTCATACTGACTAGTCACAAGTCAGCGCTTACTCAGAACATAATTGGATATGCCATTAATTCAATATTCCAGTCTTTTTTGTGGTTCAGGGGAATAAATAGAACTGCACAGCGAATTAAGCGTGTCAAATTCACTGTCACTAATACTGTTTTATTACAGCCTACTTCCACATGAAACCACACATTGCTGAGTTGGAATTAGACAAGAGGTTAATACGTTCGCTTTTCTGTGGCTTTACAAGTGGTTTTTATTTCTTCATTCTATCAGGCTCAGGCGATTTAATATGTTATTTACTGTACAGTATGCGGTTATACTTTGTGTGACAGAGAGAGAGAGACATGAATACCCTTGTACTACTGGCTATTAGATGCATGTAATGCAGGGCAATAAGCAACTGAACCTATTAACCACTTTCAACCTGGTGTGTCTATTTTGGGCATGTCATTATAGTCACTTATTTAGCAAAAATAGCCCATCTATGTAATCTCTATCTACCTGTGTGAGCTTGTACATCTTCTATTTTTACAAATGTGTAAATAGGGCTTACTGTAAGTTGTTGAGGTGCAAGTCAATATGTATGATCTGTGTGCTGTGTTGTGAGCATGTGTGTCTTGGAATTAATCAAAGAGATCAATCCAGATTTTGCTGTGTGTATTTGGTCCTCCTCTAGTGGGGCATCCTCTCCCCTGGCTGTCCTGAAGCTGTGGTGTCATCACCACACAGAGGCCCTGCGTCTGGTCGAGGAGCAGAGATACGCCCACGAATACGGCGACACCGCCCTTCCGGACGAATGCAGAGCCACCACCACCCTCTTCACACCGGAACCGATACCTGACGCAACACCTGAGCTGGACAATACTGACAATACTGACCCTGTTGTCGGGGAGGAGAGCGGCGCTCTGGAGAGTGGCACCGGAGTAAACCAAGGGTACTCTCGGCGTGCGGCAGAGAGGCAAAAAACGACTCCCCCCGAATCCAGAGAGGAGCCCACCCCTGACCCTCTAACGGCGGACCTCAAAAAGTAAAGCCCCCCCCCCAACACACACACACACACACAGACAAACACACAAACTTTATTAGTTTTTCCTGTGGTGCATTTGTCATCATCGCCGCACCGTTCCCCCCCACCCCGTGTGATTTACGGCACAAGATGTTAAAATGTCTTATTCACTTTAACACGTAGCTTCATCATTAACACAGCGCTATCTCTGAGGAGGCCCATCCATCTTTGATATGGAGGGTGGCTCCCGACAGGCAGGTCTCCTCCACAGCCATGCTCTCCAGATGTTTGCTCAGGAATAAAATCATGAGAGAGAGAGAGAGAGAGAGAGAGAGAGATCATGTCTATCCCTGGGTGTGCGCGCGTGCGAGCGAGCTGTGGGAGGGGGAGTGAGAGAGTGTACAGTATGTTGCTGTATGTGCATCTTCTCTAATGTGTGAGTGTGCATGTTGCTTGACATACATGACACACTAATGTATAGATAGTTGTGTGTGTGTCCCTCTGTGAAATGTCTATAAAGGTATTTTGACATTCTGTGTAATGCTCGCTCTCTCTGTGTGTGTCTAAGTTGCAGACAGGAGCATGTGAACGCCCCCAGCTCCCTCACAGAGACAGATGAGAGAGGAGGTGAGGGTGGAGGGGATGAGAGACCCACCCATACAGAGCAGAGTGTGTTCAACCCAGACCGTGCAGCAACGGCCATCCAGGTAAAAGAATAGCTTTGTTGAACTCTGGAGCAATGGTGTTCTACTGATGACATCGTTTTGTAGGCGACATATATGCCTATATGGCAGATTTTGCTTAGTTTTTTTTTTTTTTACTAAATCAAGTTTTGTAGCAAACAAAGGCTAATGATATTCATACATTTTTGTTCAACAAGAAAATCTTCCCAAGTCACCACTTTTTTTTCTTTTACAATTGCCCCCACCGGCCTTTTTTCTCCTAATTTTGTTGTTCTGTCAATTCCCAATCCCCCCTGTACTGTAGTCCCTAGTCGCTGCTGACCTAGATTAACCCTGATTTTCAGTCCCCCAAACCGGTACTCTTAAATGAATGTGCACGGAATTTGTGCATGTGCACGCCCCTTCGTGCACGTTCACGCACGTGTGCATGTACTGTATACGCACCAAAACATGAACAACGCTAGTTGTTCATGTTTTGTGATTTTCATGAACAGAACATGATGAACTTCTGTGCAACTGCTGAAAACAACTATTATCCTCCTATAATCCTCCTATATCCTCCTATAATTCCACAAACCTCTGAGACCAAAATGTGGTGAAACCAAAATTGTTCTGCCCTGTTCTCCTCGGTGGCTGGAGCTATTGATCTGAAATTGCCGTACGTATTACCATGTGCATGGAACTGCGAAGCCCGTTTTTTTTTCGATTTCACCAAATCTCAGCTGTTTATTAGCGTTTTTGTGTAAAAGACTGTTGCCATGGTTACGGGGCTGCTCAGCTATGGGACGAACTGCCACCTGGGTTGCCAGATTATGTGCGCATTTCCCCCCACGGATGCGTCGACCAGGTATGGACTAGTCATTTTAATTGTGAAAACCGGGACGATTTGGTAGTCAATGTCGAAAACTGGGACCTATTAGTGCTTTAGAGTTATCTGTCGGGACACACAGCTTAAAATCAGGACAATCCCGGACCCATACTGGCTGGTTTGTTTGGGAGGGCGTAGATTAGAATAGATGGACACGTGTCCCCTCCAATACACATGTCACCAGCCGCTTCTTTTCACTTGACAGTGTGCGGTTTCACCGGGAGGACGTTTATGCGTGTGGAGGAGGAACATGCTATTCCTCTCAGTTCAACTCCCCATTGTACAGCCAGGCGCCCTGACCAAAACCTGTAGGAGTCATTTGTGCAGTCAGTGACAGAGACCGCCCAGCATCGCTCCTGCAAACATGGCCAATTGTGTTTGTTGGAACACCCAACCTCATAATTAATATGAGTTTTAAAAAAAAGCACTTAACAGCTTTCAAATTTGCGGTTGAGATATTAAAAGGTTTAGTTTATGTTGTAAATCAAAGCGTGAAACTCTCTTAGGCTTGTGTTAACCACAGACCTTTTTTTCAGCATAAATCATAAAGATTATGGGATGAGGTGGGCGCAGGAACATTTTCACTCAAGATGCTTGCCTCTGGAACCATGAGTCCAGGAACAAGGCTTTCAGTGGTGGAAAAAGTACTCAAATTCTTTACTTAAGTAAAAGTACCAATACTGCAATATAGAAATACTCTGTTACAAGTAAAAGTCCAGAATTAAAAATGTACTTGAGTAAAAATACAAAAGTATTGGCATCAAAATGTACTTAAAGTACCAAAAGCAAACGTATCAAAATATTAGAAAATAGCAGATCTACAAGCTCACAACGTGTCACGATGCGACACGTTGTGAGCATGTAGATCGGCTATTTTCAAATAGCCTAGGTATAAAATAGGCCTAAAGTGGTTAATGTATGTTTAATAATATCATAATTTATATCTGAAAAGCAACTTGTAACTAAAGTTTTCAAATAATTGTAGTGGAGTTAAAAGTACAATATTTCCCTTCGAGATGTAGTGGAGTAGAAGTAAAAGTATTAGAATTGGAAATACTCAAGTAAAGTACAAATACCTCAACATTTTACTTAGGTACAGTACTTGTATTTAGTTACTTTCCACCACTGAAGGCTTTGGATGAATTCTACCAGAATCCTCTTGGGGATGATGGCTACATTACCATGCACAACAAAATCCCTTTAATATGTGGGATACTCAAATACAATATTCTGTTCATACGCTAGTAGTGCATGTACTGTAAAGTTATCTTCATATCCTATTTGCATTAACATGCATTATTTATAAGCTCTTATTTCAGCAAAGAGAAATTGGGATAAGGTACCTTGAATATGCTGATATTTTTCGAGTATACTGAAACATGGAAATATGCAATCCCAGTTACTTTTGCTAAAAGCTGAATAAGATAAGATAAGATACTTTGAAATAAGATAAGATAACTCTTTATTAAAGGAGAAATCCGGACATTTTAAGTGTTATCTTTGATGTGTCGTTACTCACCTACCGACGTAAAAAGTGGCGTTGTTTTTTTCCAGAGATTCCCCTGTCGTCATTTTTTCAACCCCCTCCGTTGGCATAATGGGAGCGCGTGGCTTAGGGAAATTCGTCTATTATAACCGATGCAAAGTAATTTTTTTCTCTACTACTACTCATTGTAGAGTCTCATGATAGTCAAACATGCGCTGAAAGTTCCTGAGAGGCTACCGCTAATGCTGAACGATTTAACACTGGTTGCTTGTTTCTCTACCTGGCAACACCAAGTTGCCAGGTTCTGGGTGAGTAACGACTTTTAAAAAGCCATTTAGCCTAAGCTATAACTAGGCTAAGTTTGAACTTAGTGTGAGGTGGTGCAAGTGGCTCCCAGGAGAACAACAGAATAAGCATAAGATAGTTTTGCTGTCAAAATGCTCTCTTTCTGCATAACTGATTTTTTTTTTTTGTTGGGTACATTATTCATTATATTTTGAAATCCAATAACGGATCTTATTGGTCTCATTTTTTCTTCTGTACAATTTGTACAATACTTCAAACATGTTGATAAGTCAGAAAGTTCCAATCAGCTCTCCTGATTTGTAACCCAGCTGAAATATTTTTTTCTGTTTACTAAGTGGGCTGGAGAACCAGCCAGTTCAGTAACCCCTGTTAGTACTGAACAAACACTGTTAAAGGAGAATACCGGACAAATTAAGTGTTGTCTTTGATGTCTCGTTACTCACCTACCAACGTGAAAAGTGGCGTTCTTTTTTTCCATAGATTCCCCTGTCGTCATTTTTTAAACCCCCTCCGTTGTCATAATGGCGAACGATTTAACACTGGATGCTTGTTTCTTTCCAGAACCTGGCAACTTGACTATCATGAGACTCCACAATGACTAGCAGTAGAGAAAAAAACAACTTTGCATCGGTTACAATAGACGAATCTCCCTAACCCACGCGCTCCCATTATGACAACTGAGGGGGTTTAAAAAATGACGACAGGGGAATCTATGGAAAAAAAGAACGCCACTTTTCACGTCGGTAGGTGAGTAACGAGACATCAAAGACAACACTTAATTTGTCCGGTATTCTCCTTTAACACTCTATTTGCATACTATTGGAATATAGAGTTTTAACTTTTTAACAATACATTTTACATTTTAGATTTTTTACAGCACCTTTAATTCTCTTATTCTATCTTTGCGTTATTCAAATTAGCAGCCTATGATAAGACTTAAAAGAGGTTTTCGCTATCTGTTTGGCTGGTGATGGTTGGAAAAGGGCAAAGTAGGTACAGTATAATTCCCCAAAAGGTTCCGAATGGCAGGGACATTTTCTGAGCACCTTGTACATTTTGGTTGCTTGTAATGGTGTTGATCTTGGAGTTGAAGCTCATACTTTTGTCAGCTGGGGTCCTATAAATCATCGCAAAGTACCATAAGTATAAGTATCACAAAATTTCACATATACAGACTCCAATTTGTGGCACCATTTTGGCCCAGTTGTGGTAAATTGTGGTGCTTTGTGGTGATTAGTAGGCCTATAACCCGTTAAATGTCTAAAGAGTACACAATCAATCCTTGACTCATGTGACACAACAATGTCATCGGGTAAAAGAAGTTGAACTTTGTACCACTTTGGAACAATTAGGTCCTTTGATCACAGGCATGAATCCAGTCAGTCAACTCCATGTGCTTTATTTGGTAAGAATGATTTATGAACTTAAATCTTCCAATGAGACTGAGACCATTAGAGTTACATCCAAAGCTCCAGACAGTAATTCCACAGTGAATTGAGAGTTTCACTGTGTTCATCTTTCACCTCCGGAACATCCGTCTTCTGGTCACTTTACGTGCTTACTTGGTTAACGCTAGACTCACAGTTTTAAGCTGCTGCCGTGAAAAACATGCTACTCAACATGTCTCCCCAAAACCCCTCCACTGGTTCTCTTCTCCTCTGAAAGTGTTTGATGGGCCCTTTAGGGCCATTCTAAGGTAGTGGGGGGGTGGTGGTGTGTACGTGTGTGAAGTGCGTGCGGTCCAGCAAGAATTGCGTTTCTACCTCTGTGTGTGTGTGTGTGTGTGTGTGTGTGTGTGCGCGTGCGTGCATGCTTGCATGCTTGCGTGCGTGCGTGTGAGAGAGAGTATGCATCCCACAGGGAATAGTGAGGATTTAGAGGCACGGCTGAAGTCCCATTTGTCTCTGGGCTGCAGCGTGGCCCCAGAGTCACGCAGAGTTCAGACAACAGATCGCTCAGCAATTAAAAAGTAGAGCTGCAGTGTGCTTTATCCCCCTAATGGGATAACACACAATATTTACGTTTGCCTCTCTGATTCATGAGGACTTCTCTTTTTTCCCCCTCTCTTCTGTCTTTCTTCTCTTCTTTCGGGTACTGTTGTACCTGCAGGCGCTTTGGAGGGGCCACCTTTTGAGGAAGCGACTGGCTTCTGCTCTGGCCTCGGCCATCGCAGAGTGCTCCGACGCTGGGGAGGATGATGACTTGGAGGGCCTGGACATGGAAGAATTTGTTTTTGATGAGGTATAGAGTGTGTGCGTGCGTGCGTGTGTGGGTGCACGTTTGTGTGTGTGTGTGTGTGTGTGTGTGTTCTTGCCTTGAGTGGTTCACTGTTGCCCCTGGCAATATGTCACATACTTACACATGCAGATACAGTTGTGTATGCGTGTGTGTGTACAGTATACAGTATTTACATGAGTATACATATGTGTGACACACACACACACCACGCGCACACACGCACACACAAACTGTTGCATTCACCCACATCTCCTGTGGAAGTGTAAAGCTCCCTCCAAACAGAGAATGGCCAGTAGCGATCATCATCATGACCTGCTCTTGACTTGGAACAACTCACTTCAGCTCACAGGGGGAAATCCAGATGGAGAAATGTGAAGACTGATTGCTTTGTTGCTCTTTGTTGTTACTGTGTGTGTGTGTGTGTGTGTGTGTGTGTGTGTGTGTGTGTGTGTGTGTGTGTGTGTGTGTGTGTGTGTGTGTGTGTGTGTGTGTGTGTGTGTGTGTGTGTGTGTGTGTGTGTGTGTGTGTGTGTGTGTGTGTGTGTGTGTGTGTGTGTGTGTGTGTAAGTGACCTACACACAGTCATTGCATGTCACCTGGATACGATACTGCAGAAAAATTCCCTAAAACATGAATAAACAATTTAATTTGTAAAATTCCATAAAGACATTAAAAGTAACTCATATTTGATAAGAGCAAAAAGAGAAAACATCAAAGCCTGAAACAAAACATGTTATTAAATACATTATAGCAGTGAATAAATGCTCATTATGGTAATGCACATTAATGAATGAAGTTTGACATTTTTTAAAGGAAGATATAAAATGTTATTATCAGACAGAACTTGAGACAGACTGGCTGCCACTGGCGACAGAAGACACCCTTCCCAGATGTCCTCCTGTCTCATCCCAAAAATCATGTCCAAAGGTAAGTGCATTTGGAGATGAGCATCTGCAGTGTCAGTTTAACTCTCAGTTAAATTAACATGCTCACACTTAACACTGACCCTGGCATTTATGCCAGCTGTCTGATTTAGTATACTGTATATTCTTCAATATGCAATTGCAATGTGAGTGTACGTAAGCCAGTGGTTGACATTCATACTGTATAAAGTTACTGACCTGAACACTGAAACTACTGGCCCGTTCACAAATCACCACATTTTTTTTTTTTGTTTTTTTGCCAGTTTACCAATCCACTTTCACCATGTCTAAGTTGTAATGTTTGATTAATGGTTGCAATCAGCAATCAAGTGAACCACTCACATATCTGGTTAGCTTGCAATAATTGTTGTTGTCTCACACAAAAACAGCCATGCTCACCTGACTGACTTACACAGATTTGCGCGTTTGTGTCTGTCTGTCTGCCTGTCTGTCTGTCCGTTTAGCAGATCATCTCCGGCACTGTTAGACCTATCGGTGGGAAACTTTGCCTGCACACTCCTTGGAGGCCAGAGCAGAACCTCTGCCCCAAATATTTCACATCGGCCTGTTATAGCGCCATCAGGAGGCAGATCTTTGCAAAACATTTTGCAAATCGGTGCACATTATCTCTATATGCGATCAAGACCAATCTGTCAGATCTTTCATATTCCATCCTGATTGGCTAAGATTGGCTTCCAAAGTTTACAGGAGTGGCCCGTTTTGAACAAAATGCCTCAATTAATGAACACAGCGTCCGATTGCTGTGAAACTTGGGAACGCAAATTCCCACTAGGCCAAGGATTTTTCAAATCGGCCTCATGGTGGCGCTATAACAGGCAGATTCACGTTTTGGCCTATAACTCTTGAACCGTAGATCTTTCTTTGCAAAACAAATAAACTACAGTACTACTGATTTTGTCCAAACCTCACCCAAATTGGTACACCATATCTCTGTAGTCATGTGATCAATATGCATCTGTCAGATTGTTCGGATTCCATTCCGATTGACTACGATTGGCTTTCAAAGTTTGCGGTAGGGGCCCATTTAGCACGAAATACCACAAGCACTGCTGGACCGATTGATGAGAAACGTTAAACGCACACTCCCAGTAGGCCAAGGAAGAACCTCCACCCTGTTTTTAAAAACAATCTTAGGTCTTACAGTATTCCCTTCTAAAAATGTAATTGGACACAAAAAAAAGACAGGTTGCCACCAGCTAAATTAAAATAAACTTTGTGCCAGCCACTGTGCCATTTTTTGTGTTTTATTGTAAATTATTAAAAGTGTTTGTAGTTGTGTAGTGAATTTGTGAGTTTTCCTAGCTACCAGTCTATCTTTTAGTCAGCTGTTGAGGGCTGGTACTGTGGATGTACCTTCCCCTGTGGCCTGTAGACAGTAAAGTTACTTCCCTGCCTGGTCCCTCATTCCTCCCACTTGTCGCTCCCTCCAGGGCCCTGTCTCCATTTCCATTATTAATCTTCAAATTTATTCTCTTCGAAAAACACAATTATTTCCTGGAGGGCCTCGAGCTTCCTCTGCACCAGCAGATGTAATTTTTCACACCGTTACAACTGTCCTTCCACTAGCCCCCCCAACTACGACCCCCCCTCCACCCACCTCCAACCCCCAGCCCCCCTTTGTTTACCTCTGACTGGTTCTTTTCTTTGGAGCGCTCATCGCGCCGTACATCATAGGCTGTAGGCTGGCGGTACGGCTATAGCTGATGCGTTGCAGCTGTCGCCATGGCCCACCTAGTGGCGTTGACGCTGACGCGCACATCAAAGAGGGAGGATGAACAATTTAGCACTTCCATGGCAGAGAAAATGTAATCTTGAGAGTCATTAAGCTGTTTTAAGTTTTGACTTATGAACATTCTTTCGGAATACGAAAACACCATCGTGCAATTGGGTGCGACGTGACTGGACGTTACGCGCAGTATTTCATTCTCCTGCGAGGTGGGCTGTGGGATTTTGCATACGTCTAGACAGAGAGCAAACTGCGCTGTTCCATCTAATTCTCTCATCAAAGTCCATGCATCCTGACCAGAGCTGGAAGGAGTTCGGAAATATTTGACTCAACTCAAGCTCTGTAACTTCAATTAGCATGTACTCGAGTCAGAGTATGAGCACTTGTGTGTAATGAATTCCATCAGATAAAGTAAAAGAGTAGCGTATTGAAAAGAGTTCAGCTGGTTTACTGTAATGAAAACCATTACGTTTTTAGACACATTTCGACCCTTCCCCTTCCAATAATAGCCCGTACTGTATGACAAATCTCCTTATGCTGTGATACTCCTGTGTTTGAAAATAAATCACTCACGCAAAAGTTACAGTAAGTTCTTAAAATATATAAATACTCACGCAGAAATAAAAGTACACTGCTAAAATGTAATGCATTAACTACAATAATAGTAATGTTCACAAATAAATGCTCCATCTCAGTGACTACTAATGTATTTTAGCATCTTCCCTCCCAGGACAGACTCCCAGTCCCGACACCTGTGCCCACATGGAGGCTCAGACAAGCTTGGGTTACTGGGGAGGAGATGGAGCCTCCTGGACAGAGAGTTTCCCCAGAGAAAACCAACAGGTACATTACTGTAGGTAGCAGTACCGTAGAGATTTTTACAATAATCAAAACAGAAGCCTGAAATCATACTTTGTAGATTCTTTGTTGAGTCACAATCCCCTGATGGTGTTTATTGATGTCACTGAGCCCATTTCATTGCTTCTGTTGTGGTTTTCATAAGGTAAGAGTAATTTAAATGAGTATCATGCATGAAATGAATCCGATGATGATGTTGTGGGTGTCCTTTTGCAAAAACATGTTGATGCAGAGGGAATGTTAATTTACTGTTGTTCTCTATTGCCTGTCGGTATGCAACTTGAACATCGCTGAGTCGGCTGAAGCAGGCTTTAGTTTAGTACAAAATGTAATGCCTCAACTCCTACAATTCCAAGTGAGTGTCAGGGTGGGGGTCCCCAGTTCTAATATTTTAGGGGGTCGCGGGCTGAAAAGGTTGAGAACCACTATAGACACTCGACAAACCCCGAATGCACCGCGGTGAATTCAAACCCCTAGACTCCTCGGTGATGGGCAGGTACTTACACCACCCGAGTGCCCCTTTTTTAAAGATCTTACTGTGAAGAACAATTACGCTGAAATGGGTGTAAAGGGCTGTCCATACAGAGAATGATAACTATAATGATGACTATTAAAATAACTATAACGATCATGATGAGAGCATCCACACTGAAGAACAATAACATTTTGTAAACATGTTGAACGTGAGTGATATGTTGAACGTGGCCCTCCCCTCCCTGTAAATTTGGTTGGATTTAAATTGCCTGTCAGTGTTTCTGTCATTCATGAAATCGCTTTGAAAGTGATCCCAACGATATTGTTCCCCACTGTCTTCATTATAGTTGTGTGGTGTGGACTACAGCATCCAAAGCCCAATGTAGAGCAGGTGTAGCAGATGTTTCTTTTAGAATGGAGTAGCTCCATGTTGTCTGTCAGTGCACAGGGACAAACAGGGTTAATTTGTTTCAGTGTACAAATGGAACCAGATCCATTTGGTTCCAAATGTACACTTTTCTGAGTTGAATTAACAGGGTTTTACTGTGTGCTGCAATAATTACACTCAATTCTTAGGGGAAGCAGATTGCTCACAGAATTTCTTTACAAACAAAAAAAACACACACACAATGTTACTGTTTATGTTGAGACTTTAACATTTATTTATTGTCTCATCTGTCTTAATCAGCAGTTAATGTTGTAGCCCATGATGGGTCTGCTTTTCTGTAGATTTTAACCACTTAAGACCTGTATCGTTGTTGTTTTGAACTTATAGATCTGCTATTTTTGAAAAACAACAAAATTCTCAACTGAAAACTACAAAACTAACTAAATCTTTTGAAAATGCCCCAAATAGTAACACCAGGGTTAATGTGGTAAATGTGCTCATGTGTCTTTTGGTGAATGTCTTCATGATGACAGGATCAAATCTCCAGCCTCTACATCAGTTCCCGATGGTCTCTCTGAAAGATCAGAGAAGATACTGGAAGAATGGTGAATATTCTAATTATCATACATTTTATGAAGAAATGTTGGCTTTTCAATATTGCTTGCCTGTCACAGGATCATTGCACAGGATATTTACACTTTGGGTTCTTATTTTGTATGATTGACTAGTGTCAGTAATAGTACAGTAAGTGTAATACATATTATATTAGAATTCAGCTAGAAAAGGACAAAATCAATTGATATGATCAATTATCAATTTACTTGAAAAATAAAGTTTTTCATTTAGATAGAATCATAGCCATTGCTTATCATGGTCAATGCAAGGAAATGAGACTGAATATCTAAAGCTAGTGTCATTGTTGTCCCAGGGGCTTCAGTGACAGTAACACAGCCCTGATGATGCTCAAAAGGGCTCAAAGGATGACGTCAAAGAAACCACAGCAGAAGAAAGTAATGGGTGAGTGAAACAAACTAAACATCCATCACACAATATTGTACTGTATTGGAATACATCATTACATGAAATAATACATTTATATTCATGTGTATTCTTTCAAGAGGAGCAATATCGTGTTCATTCTGTACATCTTCAACATTATCATGAAAGGTTTGATGCGTATGGATATACGTACATAAGGACACATGACGGTCACAAGTGTTACCAGAGTAACTGTGCCAACCACTCAAGCCTTACTTCATCGTATGATGGCGTTGTGCAGCGAAAGTAGCCAATCTGCAAGCTCACAACGTATCATGAAGCGTTGAGAACTCATTATGCAGAATATGCCATTTCACAACTTTTCAAATGTGTAAAATGTATACAAAATCTTTAGAAAATAGCAATTTTTCAATTTTGTTTCAGTCACTGTAATGTCCAATAATATTTCCAGATGGATAACCGTTGCGTTTAGTGGAAAAGTGGAAAAATAAGATATACAAGCTCAAATGCTCTTAACCACTCAACCCTCTAGTCTTATTAAAAATTACCTGTGTTACAACTGTACTTGGATTGCTTTTTTTCCGTCTGAAAAAAAAAAGACGATCTACAAGCTCAAAACGCGCCGTGTTGTGATGCGCTGTGAACTTGTAGATTGACTATTTTTGCCAAATGTGGGGGTTAGTGGATACGTGCATTCAGTTTTAGAATTTGGGGTCCCTATGGGATTCAGACTTCTAACTATTAGTAGTGTAGTGTCAGTGCCATTCACCATTGAGCTACATAGCCCAAGGAAATGGATCGTCCAACTCTGACTTTAGTACCTCGGTCTACCATTGAGCTACATAATTCATGTTCTGTTATCCCACCCTGACCAAAGAGCTTCATTCCTAATCTTTGAATACAAAAAATTCCCTGTTCCCACATTATGTCAAGGGGAACAAAAAACACCACTAACTTTCTTCTCTGTCCTGTCTTCGTTCATCGGTGGTCGGTCGTGCCCCGGTCGAACGCGAACCCTTCCAACCTGAGTACGTTAACAAGCCATTACAGACAGCAGAAGCCAGGCCCTGTCGGTTCCTATTGGACCCCATCTGAGAGCCCTCGCAGGAAATAACCGCTGCCAAGCAGCTGCTTGGGGAAAAAAACGTCCTGAGACGACTTTGATTTCATTGTTGTGGCGAGGCTGCGGCTACGGAGATAGGTGACCTCACCTCCGGGTGCCGTCCAAGAAAACGGTAGCCTTGCCACGCTCCTTGTGCCGTGGTCATGTAGACAGAGGCTTCTCTTTGATCAGAATTACCAAAGCATGATTCTAATAGTCATCACTCTGCACCGACTAACAGGCCCTCTGTTGGATGTAAACTCCAAGTGGCGTCTGTCTCAGTGGAACCAGAGCACTGTTCTAACCCATTACGACCGGGAACACGTCTGTGTCATTTTAAGATTTCTTCTTAAATTTTTTTACTCCGATCTGTGCTTCTGGGGGGTCCCCGGAACAACATATTTTGAGATGGGGGTCCGCGGCCAAATACATATCATTTTGGGTGGTCCTTGACATGGAAAGGTTTGAGAACCACTCATATAGCGACATAAGTTTTTCAGAAAACTGTTAGGATTTAGAAGACATTTGTAGAATTCCCAGAAGCAAAGATTTGAGTTACAAATGTTTGCTTTAAATATATATATATCTTAAAAGATTTGCACAAATGTTCACGATTTTTCAAAAATAGCAGATCTACATGCTCATAGCGTGGCACTCGGTGCCGCGCTATGAGCTTGTATATCTGCTATTTTTGAATAGCCAAAGAAATCTAAAAATGACACCGATTCTTTCCCGGTCTTAATGGGCTAATAGTTTCCTGAAAGTTCTGGGTTCTGCTTTTCTGTGCCCTGGCGTCCTGATCTCTGCCTCATCCCTTTCTCTCTGTCTGTCTCCATCACACACAGACCCAATGGTTCGCCTGGACATTTTCAGGAACTGCGCTAACCATTGCGGTCCGGTGGAAGCACGAAAGAGGCCCTTGGCAGACAAGAGGGACTTCTTGAAAGGTAGGACTCAGAATTAACCTAGAGGGCCTTCCTTGTTCTGCAAACGTGGAATTGTTTTGGCAGCTTCACTCACACGTGTAATAAATAGGACATACTTGTGGAGGGACATAAGAAAAACTAGACACCGAGCCCTCAAATATCAAGAATGTCTCAAAATACAGATCCTGTTTAAAAGTATGTGTAAAAAACGCTTTTCACATAAGAAACTCAGTCTGTTCCTGCTTTATGTATGCAGTAAAGAAATAAGCATCCAAGCCACATTATATGTTGTGACTTTCTCGTGTGAAAGGTTGCATTCTACCATTGCCAGCGCCAAAGACACGCACCAAGAAACCAATGGTTTTAAGTTTACTGGATCCACTGTATTAAAGCTTTGCGTTCGTGCAGACAGCACACTGCCATAGATATGCATGGCGTACATAGTAACCCAATAGCAAGTTCTGTAAATATCACAGAATGAAATGAATTATCTCTAGCCGGTCTATATAATCTGCACTAGCTATCAAAAATACCCCCCCATCCCTATTTATTTCATGTCATGTTGTGTTTTGTCTATGTGCCTCCTTATCCAGGAAAATGTTGCAAAGCGTTCAAGAGAATCAAGTTAAAATTTGCATGCCATTTACAGAGTGGAACAGCGGAATCGGACCATAACCGTAATCTGACGATCCTATAACGCAGTGTTTTTTGAAGGGTGCAGAATGACTTGGATGTTCAAGCCCCCCCTGCCCACCACCACACGGGCCCCCAAGTGATTTTGACTGCTGCTCACGGAACCGTGCTTTCACCATGTTTCCTTTGAGCATGCCATGTTTCTTAGAGCGCAGGCCTCTCTCGCGGGAGAAAGGCGACCGCCAAGATGAGAGATAAATAAAACCGCCCGAGAGTATGGGGTGAAATTGAACGCACATGAACGGTGGTAAATGGGCTGACGTTAAGTTGTTTTGGATGATGGATGGTAAACAAGATGATTCTGTTTCAGGCCAGGCCTTTGTAGATGACTCGATGTGTGAAATCAAGTTAAGTGCCGGGGAGGTAGAACACAGAGGGGATCCATGCTGAAAAAAACAAGAAAGTGGAAAAATAAGAAATAACCAAAAAAGGGGGAAAAAGTCTTCTTGTCCTTCCAACATGACAAGTGTTGTATATTGTGTGCGTGCGTGCGTGCGTGCGTGTGTGCGTGCGTGCGTGCACGCGTGCGTGCACGCACATGCATACGTGTGTGTGTGTGTGTCAGGATAGGAGCTTAGTTTGTATGGCAGAGGGGTGGACCAGTAAGTAAGAGGGAGTGGGGTCATGGGGGGTGTTAGTGTGCGTGAGTGGCTGAGTGAAAGATGATGGCAGAAAGTAAAAGTCACGAGAAGGTGTTGAGAGGAGGTGTATACTGTTGTTCTCCGTTCAACATCTGCTCCAGACAATAGAGATCAAAAACAGGACGGGGGGAAAAAAATAAATGACAATAAGCGGAACAAATGTAAACCCAGTATCACAACATTTAGGTAATTCACCTGAATAAATTACTTATCTGACATTGTGCCGTTGAAATTAACATCTATTAATAAGAGCAAGAATAAGAGCAAGAAGGGCTCATTAAACATGTATCTTTATGTGTTAGAAAAAAAGTTGGGAAGTGTATTATAATATTTTCTGCCTTAAAAGATGTTTGTGGTGGCTATGCTTCATGCTCTCTCTCTTCTCTCTTTTCTCTCTCTCTCTCTCTCTCTCGCTCTCTCTTTCTCTCTCTCTCTCTCTCTCCCCCTCTCTCTCTCTCTCTCTCTCTCTCTCTCTCTCTCTCTCTCTCTCTCTCCGGGTATGTAAGCCGATACCCATTTCAAGTGGGTTACTCATGTCCAGCAACATCCACACAAAGAGCCCGGATAAAATAAACACGCCGCGTTGGATATCTCGGAAAGAATCTGTCATGGGTTTGGGGCTAATCACCTCCAGAAGGGGCTTGACTCCAGGCCTGAAACGTTAGCCCCTGCCGGGGAGCAAACTGGGCTGGGCCGGGCCCTGGCCCTGGCTAGGCCCCGGGCGCTATAGGGATGACTCCGAGGGGGGTGGGGTGCGTGGGGGGGGGAGTGCCTTCCACAGGTCAAGACCAGAGGGGAGCAGAATGAGAAGAGATGAGGAAAGGGCAGGGCCATTTTTGACTGCATGCCATGCATGGGCCCTATACTTGTGAAGAACCTGCTTGCTTCAGGATCTCTGAATACTTTTCTTTTTAAAACATTATTTAACCCATTCAATCCGGGGAATGCATCTGTGTCCTTTTAGATTTATTTGGCTATTCAGAAATTGCAGATCTACAAGCTCATAGCTTGTAGATCGGCTAGATTTGTAAAAAAAAAAAAAAAGTGCAAATCTTGAATATATATATATATTTAAAGCGAACATTTGTCAAATGTTTTGTTCCAGGGACCTCCAGAAGCAAAGATTTGAATTACAAATGTTTGCTTTAAAAATATATATGTTCAAAGATTTGCAAAACAATTCACAAAATAGCAGATCTACAAGCTTGTATATGAGCTTGTCTGCTATTTTTTAATAGCCAAAGTTTAAAATAATGGTTATATAGCTCAAATCTAAAATGACACAGATGCGTTCCCGGTCTTACTGGCTTAAAATAATATGCAGTTATGTAAATATATGTAAACATATGTGCATGCAGTATGTACGGTGCAGTCAGGAAACGGAGGGTAGAGAGAGGGGACAGCCTCCTGACGGAGGCCATGAACTTGATTCGAAACGCCATGATGTCACGTTTAGACCTGCTGTGTCCAGTGCGTGGTATAAGCAAAAGTAACTGGTAACCATGCTAAGCCCCACAGCAGGACGACCCGAATCTTAAGACCTGTCGTTGCATGCCAAACACCACAATCCTCCACCATCATACACACAGTCGCCATTCCGTCACCTTGTTAAAAGACAGCAGGGATCGTCTCCTCCAATACTGTTGGCTTCGGGTTTCAAATTTTACAGGTCAGTCGGCTCAGGGAAACCTGCTGAGGGCACGGGGCATTAAGCATAAAGGGAGACGGGGGGACGTCCAAGCCTCTGACCTCAGTTTACCAGCTGATACTAGCTGCTTCACTTCATTACTCCACAGAGATCTGCAAAGCCAGGCCTTGTTTTAATGAACGATCAAGACAAGGGTGGAGAGTGGGAGATAAGGAAACTGAAAAGAAAAGCTGGGCTGGAAGTAGGCTACGGATGTACGGCAAATAGGCTGTTTTACTTTAGATGGATCTTGGGTTGTCCTCAAATGCCAGTTGGACAACTTATCCAAAGAGTTATCGTGCTCAGAGAAGATTCCTGATGCTGGAAGTCTGAGATAATTCACCTCCAGTTCAAAAAGCATGTGATGAAATAACTGTTGTCACACTTAACCTGTTTTGGGGCCTTCAGTATGCAGGAAATTTTTGATTTATTTACCAGTAGACACAAACTGGTCAAATTGTGTTGCTACTAAGTATGTATAATTGGCTAGCCAGTAGCCACACTGTCAGTAAATAAAAGTCATTTAGAGTTCCTATTGTATTCTAAACAACTACAGTAGCTGTAAACTTGAGCAGCTGACTGCACTGTAACCTGTTGAGGAAAATGACACATATATGCATCCAATCAGAATCATCATCATGTTATTAAACACATATATGTATGTGTTTAATAACAAGGTGGGGAATGGAGTTGGGGTTCATTCTAGTTAAGTTCCCTGGTTCAGCCAATGGGCCATGGGTGGAGTTGGGATAAAGTTATATTAACATGGGAAAAAAAGTCGATTCCTCCACTGACAATAATTTGGTATTTCATGCATGTATAGCCAAATTGGACTTGCATGGGTAGGACCATGGAGTTCAGAGACCTGGCTTCTGCCAAAACTGTGTGTGTGTGTGTGTGTGTGTGTGTGTGTGTGTGTGTGTGTGTGTGTGTGTGTGTGTGTGTGTGTGTGTGTGTGTGTGTGTGTGTGTGTGTGTGTGTGTGTGTGTGTGTGTGTGTGTGTGTGTGTGTGTGTGTGTGTGTGTGTGTGGGTGGGTGGGTGGGTGGGTGGGTGGGTGGGTGGGTGTGTGTGTGTTGGAGGGTGCGTGTGTGAGTTGGAGGGTGCGGTGCGTGTGTGAGTTGGAGGGGGTGGATGGGTGTTGGAGGGGGTGGATGGGTGTGTGAGTTGGAGTGTGCGTGTGGGTGGGTGTGGGTGGGTGGGTGTGTGCAGACGTTGCCTGCTAGATGACCGCAAGCAGCCCATTCTCAGACTAAGGCCTTGACCCTCCTGAAGGTGGGGGCTGGGCAGACCAAAGTAGGAGACAGGCCCTTATGATAAAAGTTGACCTTCCCCCCCTTTATATACATCCTGCAACCCCCTCCTCGCCCTCTAGAGCCTTTCCTTTAAAGTCTGCTTGTGGAAGTCACAATGCCAAATCATCCCTACACCTCAGGGCAAGGGCAGAAGGCCATGACAGAGAGACAGAGAGAGAGAGAGAGGGAGAGAGAGATGAAGGGATAGATTAGCTTGAGTCCGTTCGATCAGACAATTCGTGACTTAATACGATCGCACCGCGTCAACTTCTCGAGGTCCCCCAAAGTTGCCTTTCCTCTGAAGTAGCTGCTTTCGCTCAATCCTGACGTGGTTTAACTACCGTTCCCCTGACGCGGTTCCTTTTGCCGTCGTCTTTTCAGTTTCTCAAAATATCCACAATAGCATAAAGCTACAATCCGCAACTTACGTGAATGAATAAAACATTATTTTAATCAATCTTTATGTTAAGAGTATGTTATGTACCTCTCTATTTTCCCCTCTCCCTTTATTGTGTTACGTGCTGATATTGTTACTGCTGAGGTTTCTTCTTATCTTAGTTTATTTTTATTTTTATCATTATCGTTATGTTGTAGTGACCTCACATATGTGCATTTTGCTGCTTATACACGTATGATTAGTGACGCATAAACCTTCTTGATTCTTAATAGGCTCTATGCACAGCAGCCATATTGGAAAGAAATTGGGCCTCTTCTTACTTCCATTCTGGTCAAACAGAGTCAGGGTGCTGATGTTGTGCATGTTGACTCACTGGAAACACTTTGCTACACTTAAAGTGTGGTCCAGGGACCCTCATGGTTCCTTGAGGGGGTTCCAATTGGCCCCTTACGGGTCCATTTGGTTCCATTTGTACACTCTCAGAGTTATGGGGGTCCTTGAAATTAAAACGTTTGAGAACCACTGTGCTACATTAAATGGAATCATTGGTAACACCTGTGAAGGAAGTAAGGAAGAGGCCCAATTTCTTTCTAATATGGCTGCTGTGCATAGAGCCTATTCGACTAGCACATCTGCAGTGGTTGGAGGTAGTCATCCCTAGTCCCTACTCTTCCATTGATAAATGTAGACCCTGTGGTGTCAGGTATGACCATAGACTGTATAAAAGAGATGGAAAAAGCCAGACCGCTGGTTTCTACAGACCGAAAATGAAGCCGATTGTTCAGGAATTTGAAATCCGCCATCTCTAATATAAGCCCAAAAGCACGTCGGGAACAGGAACCGGAAAACAATCCCCAAAGAATGCTATTGGTTGGGTAGCTTGTCAATCAAGGGCGGGGGCGGGAAATGAATGCTATTGGTTGTGTAGCTTGTCAATCAAATCATCCCGCCCCTCTTAGAGAATAGCCTACTTTATCGACAATTTTAGAATAAATGGGACCATAATTTAGCAAAACGCATATCATGATGATTGAAAGGAGACTTTAAACTAGCGACTGGAAGCATATAGAATTTATGACAATTTTTATTAAGGTAAGAAAATCTAGTCTAAAGTTTGTCAAAAACCTATCCGCTTGCGTTAAAATAAATTCTTTCTGACACCTGCAGGGGTAAAACAGCGAAACTACAGGCCATTCATATGAACTGTCTCTTCCGTATTGGTGTCAATGTAAAAATCTCAAGCTGGCCCCTTGGGTATGACACCTACTGGTTGACAAGTAGTAGTACTGTCTGAAGCTCATTACTGTAAGTGCAACATCTCCCCCTGGCAAGCAGAGATTGCCTCTTCTTGACTGAGTGATAGATGTTAGGTCTCTCACGCAGGAGAACCGGGATTCAAATCCTGGATAGGACGTACAAGTTACGGATCGCAGCTTTAACGTGCGACAAATTTTTTTTTTGCCATGTGGGGTACATGGGAATGGCAGCACGCCAAGACTTACAAAAAAAGACTCAGTTACAGTATGCTATATTTGTGTTAATGGGTACATCAGGTGAAGTGCGTTTTCGGCATAAACCAGACACTGTAAAATAAAGTGTACGGGTAAAGGTCTCCATTGATCTTTGCCCGGTCGCTGACCTCAGCTTGTTGTTTGTTTCGTTGCTGAAGTAGAAAGTTTAGGAGGGGAAGGGGAGGCGGCCCCCCCCCCTAACAGGCTCTAAAGTGCCAGCGTTGTGTCTCCCCTTTAGCTTGTTGGCAGCTGCAGGCTATGACCCGCCGACTACATCCCCCCTTCCTTTGCTTTCTCCTCCATCCATCCCCCCACCTTCACCTCTCCACCTTCACCATACCTCTCCCAGGCCCATGGCCAGAAGACGCCTTCTCTGATAATGTGTTCTCTGATAAGCGTGCTCTGATAACCTCCTCGAACCACAACACACGCCATGCACTTACACACGTATTGTGAAAGTATATTTCTACATAGAGACCGGTGTCTCCGGTGTGATATAATATGCTTAAGATCCTCACTTAACCACTTTCATCCTGGCCCTTCCTATTCGGGGCATGAAAATAGCAGATCTATCACACATCGTCAAAGATTGACCACTTTCAGCTTATTGGCGTACGTCAAAGTATATACTTTAGGGCTTAAGTGGTTAACAGGCGTGACTCCTATACAGTCCCCCCCAGCCCCACTTGCCTGATGTCCTGAAGATGGAGACGGGGGGGGGGGAATGGTGAACGTATGGTGCATGGCGAGGAGGGAGGGTATAGTGGTGGAGTTTCTCTCAATGCTACTGGACTGCAACATGAACGTTAACCTCGTTCAGGTTCAGCTGCAGTGTTGCACTGCCTCTGACCTTGTCATTGTGACCAAATGGATCCATCTCCAGGGGGTTCGTGGGGTTTCTGTTCAGTGGTCCTGGTTGCTGTTGTGGCCTGTGTTGTGGTAACTGTTTGAGTCATGATAATGAGTAGTACTGTATTTGAGATGTTTTATTCCCCCCCCAAAAAATGCAGCTTGATATTTCCAAAGCCCTTTGGTCTTTGGATAATTTGGGATTCATGTGATATTCAGTAGCAAATTTTATTTTTATGCCAGTTTGAAATTGGTGGACTTTTCGCCTTAGACAATTTTATAGTGAGCTTTATTTTGTATGTGAGTGAGTGGTTAAATATAAAGGAGGCGTCGCATGTTTTTCCTGAATATTGTGGAGTGTGTCGGTTTGTATGTTCAGCTTTAGGAAGTGAGAGTAGTCATTTCCTGGCCTCTTCTTTTGCCGCCCCGAGGGAAGCATCCATCACTTGACATTTTTAGTGGGACTTCTCAATTAACCCATGACAACTATAAACCTTTTCTCCCCTCTAGTGCTCAGCAAATAGCATGAAAATGACTTGAACAAATGCATCATTAGTTCCAGCATCAGGCTGTCAAAATTCATTATCAATTCACACTCGTCCGTGGCTGCATTACTGTCGGCGCAACATAAATGTTTACTTTGAATTACTGCCTTATTATGGGGTGTCAGTGCCGGTCGTAAATCAAGCCCCCCCCCCCCCCTCAACCTTCTGAACACATTTTGGAACGTTTTCTCCAAAGTTTTACAAAGACCCCCCCAACCCCCGCAGACAGAAAAAAATAAAAGTCAAGCTTCTCCTGTTGCGTCATTCAGCAACTTTGAGTTTATTACAGCAGAGCCCCTTGAGTCGTCCAAACAAATACACCGGCTTAAGACCAAGCATAAACATTGACAGGAGCTTTAGCCACTCATCTCTTATACAGCTCTTCTGAAAGCTGTGCGTCTCCAATTGCAGTGGCACGTGTCCAACTTTGCAACAAAAAAAAAGACGTGATTGGTTTATTTGTTGAGGTCGTTAAGTTGGTGAGCATCTGTTAACAGAGGTATTGATTTTACTACCTGTTATTGGGGAAACATGTCACCTTTGTAACAGTACACTGTAACTGGGGAACTCAATACAAACTGTACCAAAAGAGAAATTAACTGCTCACCACTTCACACATACATTAAATGTACATTACAGTGTAAAAGTTCTGCAAAAAAATGCTTCAGGGAGGTAACATTCATGACCAGGCACCTCAGTTAAAGATCTCATTGTCCCAAAGGTTTTTAACAGCTTTCGTTTGCAATACGTATTCACAATCCCATTCACAGAAACACACCAGACACATTAAACAACAACATACAGTGTAATGGTTGATAGACAGTGGTTGTGGTACATGTAGAATGCAGGCAGACGTAACAAAGAAAACTTCTGTGCTTCTGTATCATTGTCAAGCGTGCAAAGTTTTAACCACCTTTTCAATCTGGCGCCCCTATTTTAGGCATGTCATTATAGGCAAACATTTTGAAAATCATTTAACATTTTTCAAAATGTTTCTATAATTGTAAAACAATGTCAAACATAGCTATGTTTGGAAGTATTTGAATAGCGCTCAAGTGGTTCATAGTCTGACATTTTATTTGATATTTTGTGTCAGGTGCAGATGGGGAAGCTGAGCCGGGCCTTGCGGAGCAGATGAGCGTAAACCAAGAACGTACTCAACAGTGGCTTCACAGCCAGCATGCACACTCTGAGAGGTGAGGCTCACACACAGGCTCATACTGCTGGACAGAGGCTGGCGTTTACACATGCAAGGAGCACTTGGTGAACTTGGTGGTTGCTCTCACACCTGTACCTACATAATCATAACGTGACAGTACACGTACTTGTTATGTGTAAGGACCACAATGGAAATAAGTCCTGGACTTATCCTTGATTGATTATAGCTTGCTATTGTTTTTTCTAATAAACTAAACTAAACTAAAGAATTGTTCAAAAACAAAAGTGTGTTATATTAAATACTATATTTTTGAGTGATTTGAGAAATCTGGCTTCAGTGATGATAGACATGTCTAAATACAATGTAATACAATAAAAATATGAATAACATGGGTGGGAAAAAACATACTTTTTAAGTCTTGCATTTGCACTTGAATTGGGAAATTACATGATCAAGGATTTGTTTTTGTTGCATTGCCTAAGATGATAAGAAAACAGCTGTCACATCTTTGTACATGACCCATTATGAAAATTGAAGGATGTTGTATAAAAGTACAAGATCATGACTATACATTATTATTTTTGAACAAATGAGGATGTCAGAGGATTGTATTTCACACAATTCAACTAATTTCATTTTCTTGGGAAATCTTTATTGAATGTTATCATTTGTATAATGTTAACAACCTTATGGTCAAATTCTCAACTCACTGTTTAATGTATTCACCTTAAACTATTATTTTACTATTTATTATTATCTTTAATTCAAATTATTTATGGAGCTTTTAAGGAGTTGAGGTAGATATTGTAGAACAGCCTTAGAAAACATTCATGACATTATCAGTCTCAAGTATAGTTCTCCAGTAAAATGTCATAGCTACATCAAGATTTATTAAAATCCCAATAGTAGTTTTCATTTGAGTCTGAAACACCGACTGACCTAAGAACCGACTGACCTTCTCCTCCATTTAAACCCTCAGCCCTAAATACGTGTATCTACTTTAGAATTTTTCTGAAATATTGTTTACCATTTATTTACATTGTAGGAAATGTGCTCAAAATAGGGATGCCAGGGTTGACGTAGATAATATTCCCTGCTTTGATAAAAGAAAGCTAAACCCAGAGCAGAGTACCACTCAGTCAGTATCCTTCCCTCTTCCCTCCACATAACAAATAGACATTAGGATCAGCGTACATGGCATCCTGTTCTACCTCAGATGTCTGGGTTGGACACAGCCGGAGGTAATTGCGTTGACGTGAACTAGGGGAAACCACTGAATTGAAAAGACCAAGGCCCCAGCGACCACTAACAGACTCCAACATTTTCTTTCTCTTCCATATCTTCTTGTTTCCAGTGAACATTTCCTACCGGAGATCGATGCAGATGTTCTGATTGGAGGCCGGGTGCAGCTTGTGGTAAGTATGGCCATTTATTTTGTGCGCACACACACACACACGCACGAACACATACATGCAGCACAGGCACACGCACGCACACACGCACGCACGCACGCACGCACGCACGCACGCACGCATACACGCACGCACGCATGCATGCAGGCATACAGGCACGCACACACACGCATGCACGCACGCACACGCTCACACACACACACACACACACACACACACACACACACACACACACACAGTCACACACACACACGCACGCGCGCGCACGCACGCGCGCGCGCACACACACACACACACACACACACACACGCACAGTCACACGCACACGCACACACAGTCACACACGCACACACACGCGCTCACGCACACGCACACACGCACACGCACACGCACACGCACACGCACACACACAGAGACTACTCGTTCACTTCCAGTGAGTAATTGTCTCTTGTTTTAAATCTTGTTAGGGGGTTGGGAGTAGATGGCGGAGACGTTAAAGTATATGAAAGAATGTATAGTTTACATTCCTCAGTCACAAGTCTCAAGTCAACCACCACACTGTAGTTTCCCTCCCCTGGAGTCTGTTGTGCGTGTGTGCGTGTGTGCGTGCGTGTGTGTGTGTGTGTGTGTGTGTGTGTGTGCGCGCGTGCGTGTGTAGGTTCTAGCTCCGGTTGCAGTGACACATTCAATTGGATCAACTAGCGTCAATTTCTCCATTTCACTCGTAGAAGCTTGCCGTGTCACTGCAGTGCGGTTTCAGCCAGGCCCCTCGTGAACCCCACCGATGCTCATGTGAGGCCTTTGAAGTTGGAAGCCGCAGGTCTCCCATTATATAAAAAACATTTGAATTACGATCGCTGGCAAAAAACAAAAAAGAATGAGCCCACCCCGCCCCCAGACAATATGCATTGCACCGCTTTCTTTGATATGTAAAGGGAAGTATACTTTGTGGCGTGCGGTGTTGCACTCCGAGAATAGCAGGTCCACAAGCTCACAACACGTCACGCTGCGAGTCGTTGGGAGCTTGTAGATCAGATATTTTCAGTGCACGACACTAGCGCGCAACTAATTATAAATTTGGGATTAGGCGTCTCGAATTTCATTGTTGAATGTTTTTCAAAATACCGGCATGCTTTGTGGGAGACGTGATGTGAAAAAAATGTATTTCCTTCTCTTGTGTGTGTATGTATCTGTATTTATGTCTACTGTACGTCTCGTGTGTGCATGCGTGTGTGTGTTGCATGCGTGTGTGTTGCGTGCAGGCCAGCCCAGGATACAGGCGATTATGGGGCCAGACCGTTGGATTGTGGGCCAACAACAGTTCGGTCTCCCTGCCTCGAAAAGAACGCAGTCCTCCTCACAGGAACTCTCGGGGACACGCAAGTGAGTCTCTTTCGTGTTTACGCCAAACTTAACAACAAACTTCCCTGCCATTTTCCCTCAGCCAAACTCAGTAGGTGTTCGTTGGGTCCGACTGACTGGCGTGTTTTTGCCAGTTTAAAAATATTGCTTACTGAGTTACTGGGAATTTTTCAGTTGAGGTCAGGACTAATGCAGAATACTCTTACAATGATCTGAAACTAAGCAGACAGTTGTGCTCCTGGAGGAAATCATTTGAATCACTTTGCGATTCTGTGCACAGCTTTGTGTCATGCGATATTGCCGAAAAGGGGAATGGTGACTAAGTTAAAGACTATTGTTTGCTATCCTCTTTCTTTCATGATTTACTTTATTTTTTTGGAGCTACTGCAGGACATTGGGCCGTTTTAACAGACAACATGCATTGCGTCGCAAAAAAAGCGTAACGTAAACAATTTGATAACCAAAGTTCATGACCAAAACAATAAAATACTGTATATATCATAAGTACAACTGCTGTGCTCTTGTACACTCATTTTTAAATTAAAATAACGTATTGAAGAAAGCTAGTTGCAGATAACCCTAATAATTAATGATTTATAATTAAACAGCGATTACAGTTTATAATAGTATAGTACGCAGGCGTGTGTGTTCTTTGTGCCTGTGTTTGCGTTTGTGCACGTATGTGTGTGTTTATGTACGTATGTACAGTAAGTGGAAGTTGTTTGCATGTTTGAATACTACTTGCATGTGTGGAGCTCAGGTCAGTGCAGTTTATTCAGGCATATATTCAAGCAAGCACGATGCAGCCAAGGCCAGTCGTGAGTCATCTAGTCAGATGCAGCGAGACGCTGACTAGCTTGGGTCTTTTCACTGGTCTGGTAAAATGGGGAGCAACGAGGTCGGACTGGGGACAGAGTTCCGTGAATTCTCGAGGAAGCCGGCAGAGAAGGGGTGGGGGGGGGGACAGCCCCTTCCACTGAAGAATGACTGAGGCTTCTGTCAGTATGACTGGGGCTCGCGAGTTTGACAGACAAAGATGCCACTGACAGACTGACAGGCAGATGACCACATTAAACAAGCCCAGGAATCTGAAGTGAAGGAAAACCCTGTTCCAGCTAATGCAGCCAAATTTGATTTGAAGCGATGATTTCACAAAATTGCATCCACGAGGTGCGGCAGCAACAGCAGCAGCCAGCCAGTCTTTCTCTGTGTCGCTGTGTGAGTGTGTGTGTGTGTGTGTGCTTAGCATACAAGGCCGCTCCTTAAACTCGGGGTATATGGGTAGGGAAGTGACACAAAGCTTCTCTGTCTCCGCCAATTAGAAAACACCACTTATAAAATTTTCCGGGGCAAATTGAAATATGGATGTGTGTGTAAGGCAAACGCATTTCTCAAAAAGCCAATTACATATTTCATAAGAAAGGAAAAGTCACTCAACTTTTTAAATCAAACACATCGTCGAGCAGTATTATGCTACATTGGTTGGCTCGTCAGGAAAGAACACGGACAAAGATAATGAGTTATGTGTGTATTTACTGTAAAGAGACTGTAAAGTTCTGAATTGATCCACACTGAATTGAACTGAAATCTTTTTTTATTATCCTTTAGTCAAGTGAGTCCGTTTTGCAGTTAAAAGAGTTTATTAAAAAAGCTGTATTTTTGGTGTGCACATCAAAGTGAAGTTGTAAAGTCGCAGGGTTCACTTAGCTCACCATTGCAGTAAAGACTATGTAAATACTCTATAACCTATTGCAACACGATACCCGCTGCACACTAGGGTGGAGCCATAAAATGCGTTTTCTGCCCCACAAAATATTTTCATTACTTGTGCAGAGGAAACCACTTAAGCCGCATATCTCACTCCCTCAATTTTGTCTGCTGTTCGACCGCTAATGGGAGCAAAACCATTGAAAACAATTTGTTTTGGTCACAGTGGTTTGGTCATACGTGTTTATTTCTTTACGTCTTAATAGAATGTCCATGCAACTCGCGTCGAAATTAGCAACACGTGTGTTGATAAAGCCATTTGTTTGGCCTCTGTTTTCCATTCGCAGCAAACAATTGAGCAAAAGTCCTATTATTAGTCCAAATTCAATCAGCCGAGCCCGCCGACGGATTTTGAAAATAAACGTGAAAAGCCTGTGGTAGGATTTACTGCCTTTAAACAGCATCACACAAATCTAACCACCAGGACAGAGAGAAAGCAGGCTGGAAAAGCTCAGTGTTCTATCCAGAACAGGAGTTAAAGTGCCCGGCGGTTAAGACCCCCCATCTCTGCACCCACATACCCTGATGCTGGCCTTAGGCTCAAATCCAAGCAGACCTTTCCTCCCTCTTGTGCCTCCCCTAATACCCTGCCTCCCAACCTTCAGCCTACCTACCCTCCTACCGTCTCCACAAAAAAAAACCTTACTTAAGTACCGTACTTAAATACAATTGTGAGGTATTTGTACTTTACTTGAGTACTTCCAATTTCCAATACTTTTACTTCTACTCCACTACATCTCAGAGGCAAACATTGTAATTTTATATTATTATTACAAAACATACATTAACCACTTCAACCCTATATACATTTCGGGCATTTAAAAATAGCCGATCTACAAGCTCACAATGTGTCGCGATGTGACGCATTTAGAGATTGCAGATCGGTTATTTTCAAAAGATTATACATTTTATACATTTGAAAACTTGTGAAATGGGACATTCTGCATAATGAGTGCTTTCTACTTTTGGTACTTTAAGTACATTTTGATACCAATACTTTTGTAATTTTACTCAAGTAAATTTGTAATTACGGACCTTTACTTGTTACAGAGTATTTCTACATTGCGGTATTAATACTTTTACTTTTTCCACCACTGATGAACACTGATAATTTTCTCGTGCATGCAGCAGGCAAGCATGCACAGGAAAACGACCACTCGTGAAAAGAAAAAAAGAAAAGAAAAGTAACACATGTTGAAGAATCAAAAGACGCACATAGGTACAAACAGGTATGATTCCAATTCCCCTGGTTGAGCGAGAGGTGACACTCTATACCGCAAATGCCAGCTGTGCAGGTATTTGGGGGGCCATATTGGTACCTGGGATGCTTGCCCCCGGGCCCTCCCCATCTCTCCTTCCCCCGCTGCTCTCTCTGCCTCCCTGTGTGGGGCGGCGAGCGGGCGGCCGCCGGCCCGGGCTCTACACGTGGAACGCATCATGTCCCGGTAGAGGCGCTGCCTTTGTTCTCAGTGTTTGGAGAGCTTTGTGCTGATCCCCAGGTGAAATGGAAAGGGGCCTCCCCTCTACTGAAGGCTGCACTTCTGGGGGAGGACTGCACACCCACCAGCACATAAGCTTCACCTCCAGTCACATCATACGTTTTTTATACTGTGTATGTATACATTGCATGAATACTCTCTTTAGACCATTGGTTCTCAGACTTTTTCGTGTCAAGGACCCCCAAAATGATATGTATTTGGTCGCGGACCCCCATCTCAAAATATTTTTGTTCCAGGGACCCGCAGAAGCAAAGAATTTAGTTACAAATGTTAGCTTTAAAAGATATATATTCAAAGGTTTGCACAAATGTTCATGATTTTTCAAAAATAGCAGATCTACAAGCTCAATAGCCGCGCTATGAGCTTGTATATCTACTATTTTTGAATAGCCGAAGTTTAAAAGGTTATTATTATTGTTATGCTATATTAACACATTTTGCTGGGGACCCCCTGGAACCTCCCCAAGGACCCCACTTTAAGAACAAGTATTGTCTAGGCCGCAAATTGTTTAATTGACACAAAATATATACCAGTTGATTTAACTTTTAGAGTGACCAGTATTATTATTTTAGGCAAGTTTTTTGCTTTATTTGTACAGGATTGTAGAGAGACAGGAAACGGCCGAGAGAGGGGGAGGTACATGCAACACAGGTCTCCAGACGGAATCGATTTAAGATTACATTTTTTAAAGTACATCTTACGAGTACACAAGAATAAAATAATTTCGGCTTCAGTTCCTCAATGTTGTTTCAGCAATAACAAAACATTTTTTATATTATTATTTAAGAATAGCAGCAATACTATATAGAAGGTAAAGAAAAATAGCTAAAGTAGCACACTTTTTTATTTATTTTCATAATAGATTTTTATTTTATTTTAGAGACAGTACAGTGTATAACAGACGATACAAAAAAAAACACCATAAAAAAAACAGACAAATTAGCGCACTTTGAGGTGCTCAAATATGCACCAACCTGGGATGTTGTGATTCGGGAGCGACTCACTATTCAGTTATCCACCAACACGCCCCGGTATGGCCAGTATTGTATACTCTGCCTTACCACCGCAAGTAAAACAAGATATTAATGGTTTGTTTAACAATTAAATTGATTAAGAGTGCTTCACCTGTGTTCTTCCTCATGCTCTTTGCAGAACAAGAGGTGCTGTCTCCTGAGAGGGTCACGTCTTCTCCGTTAAAGAAAGAGCGCATCTCCTTCAGGGACAACCCTGTCCAGATGAGTGGAGGCTGGGGAAGGGGCAAGAAGAGGGAGAAAGTCCCAAAGTAAAACACACACTGTTCCATAATCAAGACACCTTTATTATTGTTCCTCCTGACCCATGGACATGGACCAGAGGTTTCAACACATTTCCATGCAAAGGACTTCCAAATAGCCTTAACTTCTGGCTGTGCGGCCACCCTATTGTGAAATAAAAAATAAACTGAAAACTGAAAACAGACAGCTGATCTACAAGTTCACAACGTGTGGCAGTGCAACACGTTGTGAGCTTGTAGATCTTTCATTTCCGCTATATCCAAAGGGAAAATAAATCAATGTTTGAAAGAAAGAAAGAAAAAGACAATAATGACATGCGCAAAATAGGCATGCCAACAATCTTATGCCTTGAATCTGTTTTTCTTCCTTTTTCTTTTTGACTTAGACAACCAAGAGAACGGGGACATTTTATAACATTTTTTTCTCACTTTCATACTCATAATTTACAACATATGTTAATAGAATTGGACATTTTGTGTTAAAAATGTACAACAGTGAGGTAGACAGGCGGATGGTTTGGAAATGGCTAGCACTTCTTTCACTTAACCACTAACTGCGTCATCAGTATGTGAATGGGTGAATGTAATGCACAATTTGAAGAAAGGCCACACATAAATGCAGCACACATACCATTTATTTTTCACTCATCAAAATGACCTTTTCTGGGTTTTTTCAAGGTGCCATTTTATCCTGCACCACAATCCCCCCTGCAGCTAGTGTGTGTAGTGTTGGAATACTGTATGTAACACAAATGCGTTCGGTCCCAAGCTACCACAACAGACATGCTGGAATCCGACACATGCCTTATTTGAGCGCGGATGCATAATAACTTGAGTGTGACGTGACCCCACCTCTACCAACAAAAGTTTTTTTCCTTTTTTTAATGGTACAATGTTATCTCCTACAACAACAACCCCCTAAAGCCGTGTTTGGGCTCTAAACCTGGGCTCCCTCTTCTGAAAATTAATTAAGAACAATACTAGCCCGGCTGAGCCCAAATATCTTCAGGCGCTTCCATTACTCTCATTATGCTCGGGTATCACTGTCTTAACCTGACCGCAGCCAGCGCTGAACCACATGGAACAAACTCCTTAGACCTCCAGCAAATGACACGCTCCATATGCAAACGATGGCAGGAAATAAGAACCAGAACCTTCATTTTGATTATTTACGCTTCTTTTTTTTCCTTGCTTTTTTTTTATTCTGAACTTTTTTGTTGTTGTTGTTGCTTTGATATTAAATATTTGTTGAAATAAACTAGTTCATAACTGAGAAAAGGAAACCTTACGTGTTATGCTGTGATGTTTCTAAAGATCAACATGAGTGTATATGTGTATACATATACACATATACACTCGTGTCGTTTTTTTATATTCTTTGGCTATATTTTTAGCACTTGCTGGCTAACAGCACGCCAGAAATGACTTCAGGTTAAAAGTGGAGTGCAAACATTGGTGTTAGAATTAGTCTGCTGTTTTCCTTATTTTCCACCATTGATTGCCACAGCCTTGACTGTGTATTTGAATTTCAAGATGGGAATGGTGTCGGTATGCAAATATTGCCCCACCGGAGGCGGTAAATCTATGGGTTCCTTCCTAGCCTGTTGGGTTGGCTGGTAATGATAAGCTAATGAATGTCAAAACAAATAGAAGAGAGAGTAAGAGTATGGCTACCCCGGCAGGAAATGCACGTCTCTCTATTTATTTTTCTTCAATCTTTCATACTTTTTAACAGGTGTGTTTTGACTGTAGTGCCTGATGGGGAGTTTTGTCTTTGTGTGTGTGTGTGTGTGTGTGTGTGTGTGTGTGTGTGTGTGTGTGTGTGTGTGTGTGTGTGTGTGTGTGTGTGTGTGTGTGTGTGTGTGTGTGTGTGTGTGTGTGTGTGTGTGTGTGTGTGTGTCAGTGATGCGGTTGGTCCTGCTCAGTGGGAGATGTTGTGATATGAAACCCAAGTGCACTGTCCCTCTTTCAGGGGGAGATTGAACTTTAACCCCCCTCGGGGAGGAGACGAGTACTTTTACATAGTCTCTCTCTCTCTCTCGTCTCTCTCTCCCACTCTCTCTCTCTCTCACACACACACACACACACACACACACACACACACACACACACACACACACATTACTGTGGCTTCTCTGTGCCACGATCACAGAGTCTACACAGTCTAATCTGTAGAGTTCATTTAAGTTAAGTCTGAACGCTATTTTTGCCGGGGATATTTGGTTTAGATGGAAATGAAAAGGACCCAGTATAGACCCCTGGGGGACCCTAGTCAACAAAGTATAAGGGGGTTTAAGTGGTTAATAGTTGTAATGGGTGGTCTCTATCCAGCACCGTCATAAGGAAGGCTAGCAATTTAACATAGCTTAGCCGAGCCAAGTTACACTATCAAATATAACTCTGTGTGTAAAAGATTTAACTTCCAAATTGACCCATTTCACATTACATTTACATTTGAGGTACTTTGCTGATGCTCTTCCCCGGGGAGATTGGACTGAACAGAAGACACTTGTGCCAGACAGTTACCCCTGCTTTGGCTGTTGGGCATTGAACTTGGGAGCTTACCATCGTCAGACTTGTCCTGAGAAAATACAACACATTGATTTCTTGCCATTGCAGTGTGCACAGCCTTTGAGTTGTTGAGCAATATCCCCCCTCACCACCAGTATTCTTCTCACTTGTTAACCCATTCAGACCGGGAACACATCAGTGTGTCATTTTCAGATTTACTTTGGCTATTAAAAAATAGCAGATCTACAAGCTCGTAGCGGGGCACAGAGTGCCGTGATATTTTTTTTTTACTTATGTTGCTATAATCAGTGGTTCTCAAACTTTTTCATTTCAAGGACCCAAAATTATATGTATTTGGCCGCGGACCCCCATCTCAAAATATGTTGTTCCAGGGACCCCCCATGGAAAGGAGTGAGCCTTTGCCCCAAGTGAAGGAGTTTCAGTATCTCTGGGTCTTGTTCACGAGTGAGGGTAGGACGGAGCAGGTAGGACGGAGGGTAGGACGGAACAGGTAATAATAATCTGTAATAATAATAATCTGAGCAGCAGGAGCGGTATTGCAGTTGCTGTACCGCACTGTTGTGACGAAAAGAGAGCTAAGCCAGAAATCAAAGCTCTCGATATACCAAGCAATCTTCATTCCTACTCTCACCTATGGTCATGAAGTGTGGGCCATGACTGAAAGAATAAGATCACGGATACAAGCGGCCGAAATGAGTTTTCTCAGACGGGTGGCTGGTATCTCCCTTAGAGACAGGGTGAGGAGTTCAGTCATCCGTGAGAGACGTGGAGTTGAGTCACTGCTCCTTCACTTGGAAAGGAGCCAGCTAAGGTGGTTTGGGCATCTAGTACGGATGCCTCCTGAGCATCTCCCTATACGGAGGTCCTCTGGGAGGAGGAGACCCCCTGGCAGACCAAGGACCAAATGGGGGGATTATATCTCCAGTCTCCACGCTGCCACTGGCCTGGGCCTTGGGATTCCCCAAGATGAAGTCTAATGTTGCCTGGGTAAGGGAAGTCTGGAGCTCTCTGCTGGAACTGTTGCCCCCTGCGACCCGACTCCGGATAAGAGGTTGAAGATGGGTGGATGGATGGACACTAGGACAAATCCGCACATAACATTGGCAATTTGGAAATAAGCTGTTGAATCTTGAATCTGAATTCTTCCAGAACGTCGGGGATTTCCAACATGAGCCAGAGTCATATTACCTTGAGGAACTTGTAAACAAGTTAACTTGGGAGCAAGTTACAATGACTGCACAATTAAAGAGAACTTAAATTCCTGCACTAACTACAATAAATTAAGGAATCTGTGGGTCAAAGACACAGAACCCAGATAGCTGTAAAATGTCTCTTTCCTTCATTCCATTTTGTGTACTGACAGTAAGAGTGCATATACAATTGTATTATTGGTTTCATGAGGTGTAATAAAGTGTTCAAGTCACGTCGAAGTCAAATGTTGTAAATTGTGAAGAAGTCTAATAAAAAACGTGAAAACTAGTTGCATATAAATATATAGATAGATGGATAGAGAGGTATATTAAAGGTAGGGTAAGTGATATTTTTTGGTTAAAACAAAAAGTATTTTGTTAAAAGGTTAAAATACTATATTATGATAGTAATCATTGCTATAGAGTGTTTGTTCAGTAACAGATGTCTCCCTGTCTCTCCAGCTCTTTAATAAACAGAAAATACATTTTTCGGTAGGTGTCAAAATCTCAGCCAATCAGGAGAAAGTACCCATTTTTAAGCTTAATTTGTAAATCTTTCCAGTTAAAATTTTGTCTGCTCATTTCTTAGTGTCATCACTTCCAATTTCACTTGTTTAATCTATATCCTGATTGAGTTCTCTGTCCTGGTTGGATAAAATTGGAAATGAAACTAAAAAAAAACAAAAAAAAACTACAAAATACATTTTCTGTTTTATAAAGAGCTGGAGAGACATGGAGACTCTTTATATGGACAGGACACTCTATAGTAACGAGCTCTATCAGAACATAGACCCATTTTGCAATTATTTGAATAATTGCAAATCACTTACCCTACCTTTAACTAACTAACTAACTCTTTTGATCAAGCTGCTCATTTATATTTATTATTGATCTTGCATTGTGTAATTTACTTGGATTATGTCAATTGAGCCCATGCGGCCTGGGCATCTTTGTCATTGAATGAAAACATAAATAAATAAATAAAATGAATGAATGACTGTAATGTCATCTAATCTAATCTAACTATCTAACTATAATCTAACTATAATTTGACTAACGTCTGTGGCCTTGGGTGTGTGCCCGTTTCTCCTCACTGGCTGGAGCACTTGATCTGATTTTGCACACAGCCATTGCCCATTACCATCTGAACTTAACTGCGAAGCCCGTTTCTCAATTTCATCAAATCTCAGTTTTTTATTAGCCATTATGTGTCAAACAATGGGAGATAACGTTGCCAGGTTTCGCGCGAGAAACAAGCAGCAAGGTCTGTACTTTCGCCTGCGCCCTTCACCGGGGCTTGGGTGCTCATATCCCCCTACGGGTATGGTCTAGTGGTTAATAAATGTCTAGTTAGTATCTGTGACATATATCATATATAGTCACAGTCACATACTGCTCTTTTCATCTAGTTAGGAATAAACTTGGCTGTCTGGCAGACTGGTTTAGTCGGTGCCTCGTGGTGACTTGGGAACTTGGGAAGTGTGTGCTGCTGGACACCGACCCAGATGACTCCTCATTGGTCTCCTCACCGCTCTGGAGTGGTGGAGTACATTTTTAGGTACTTTTACTTTACTGGAGTATATCCAATTTTCAATACTTTTGCAATACATCTCAAAGACAAATATTGTACTTTTACTCCACTACAATTATTTGAAAACTTTACATCGCAACTCGTTGTTAGCTTGTAGATCTGATATTTTCAAACATTTTAGTACTTTTACTTTTGGTACTTTAAGTATATTTTCATGCCAATACTTTTGTACTTTAACTTAAGTAACATTTTGAACACAGGCCTTCACTTGCAACAGAGTATTTATACATTATGGTTTGTATTGCTACTTTTACTTCAGTAAAATATCTGAGTAGCCTACTAGTTCTAGCACACTGGATGACGGTGCTAGAACTCCTCACTGCTCTGGAGTGACACTCTCCTGCGAGGCTGTGACTGTGAGCGTGCAAACAAACAACATGGGAGAATGCCAGAGACATGGCTCTCCGTTTGTAACGTAACTTTATAAACCCATTATGTTATGCCGCCCAATCCGTTTTGCAGATTCAAGTGGTTTTTATGAGGTTTAAAATATATAGGTCTATAATTTGGGGAGAAATAAACTGGTACGTTTGTGTTTTTTGTGGACAAATGTAGGACTATTACATAGAGCGAATAGAAAATGCATTGCGTCATCTACCTATCCTTTCCGGTAACAAATACAGGACTCTGTGGCGCAACGGTAGCGCGTCTGACTCCAGATCAGAAGGTTGCGGGTTCAAATCCCGTCGGGGTCAGTCTTTATTTCGTAAATTGTGAAGAAGTCAATTTAGAAAGCGTGAAAAGTAGTTGCATTTGCAATAACAATGTACATTTCCGTGCGTTTTCTATTGAGCAGAATCAAGGGGATATGAGAAATGCACTGTAGTCCAGTAGCTTTACGAGCTAATTCGTACAACGTTCAACTGAATGATGGTGGAGATGGACGTCCTGCTCAATTACACAAACGCCAGAGAAAATCCCATTTGCAGTCACAGCTTGTAAGGCGATAAATTATTGCCTCAACTCCAGTCAATTTGATTTTTTTCCCTTTCAGAGTAGGGCTCCGTGCATGGCTTCCATCAGCTAACTCCATATTTTTTCATTTGTAGTGCATAGGACTCTGTGGCGCAACGGTAGCGCGTCTGACTCCAGATCAGAAGGTTGCGGGTTCAAATCCCGTCGGGGTCAGTCTTTATGTCATAAATTGTGAAGGCGCTAATTTAGAAAACGTGAACATTTGTAGCATTTGCTATAACAATGTGACAGTTTAGGATAAAAAACGGCCATATTTCCGTGTAACATCCATGTAATAGTCCAATAACGGTTTACTGAATGAAATAATGAATGAAAACGAATCCATTTCAGTATTATAAGTGAACCAATTCAGTATAGGCAAGAATCTTGCCTATATCATCTTGCCGCAACTCGCAAGATGTTTATTATATTCAAACCAGAGATCTTTGACGCGAGTGTCCATGCAGCAGGCCAAAAATTGATTTTAATAAGCAAATTCAACTCAATCATATACGCTAATGTAATCAGCAATGTAACACACATTCACATTAAAACCGGAGATAGGTATTTCCAAGTAACTTTCATGCAGTAGGCCTATTGCTAATGGCTCCCATACATACGGCACTTTAGATTATTAGTTTAACTTATCTGCCTAACGGTGGCCACGGCCCCCCGAACAACCAAACCAGCGCAGCATCCAGCTATTTGTGGCAGGAATGTCCAACCATAGGCCCACTAGACCGCAGTGAACTTTTCGCATTTTCTCCTCAGCATGAGACGGTGTGCGAGGTCATTTTAGAAGCCCCAATAAGACAGAAGCCCCCCGCCCGCTATTAAGTCGAATACCAACACGCTCGCCCCAAAACACAGTCGCCCCGGGTCATTCCTAAACCTCAGTAAACTATGCAGAAACCTAACCGTATTGCTAAACTTAACCTCAGTAAAACTATGCCTAAACCTAACCTTATTCCTAAACTTAACCTCAGTAAAACTATGCCTAGACCTAACCTTATTCCTAAACTTAACCTCAGTAAAACTATGCCTAACCCTAAACTTATTTCTAACCTGATTCTCACTTACTAAAGTAAAACAAATACAAGAATACAAGAATCGGTGGGGGTGAGCGTGTTTTGGGGCGAGTCTTCCGGTTACCCTTAAGTCTTAAGAGAACTTTCTATTTGTTTTTATTGTTCCTCATGTGGCACCGGTCAGCCCCAGGTAACTGCCTGTGACCCGATAGCGAACCAGCCGAGTATAAGGCGTGCCTGGCAGGGTGGTAAGAAGGTCCAGGACATAATGGTATTGTATGGGGGAGATATAAGCTTTGGTTAGTGGTGGTAACATAATTCCTCCCTATAAGAAGAAATAGAGGAAGCAGTCTTGTCCTTTTGAAAATATCATATCATAATGATAGTCCTATAGACTAGTTTTTGGATGTCAGTCATGCTGCTGATTAGATACAGCTGATGAAACAAGCCTTTTTAATTTTACACGTGTGTTCGAGGAGATTAATTGGCCCAGTGATTCAATAGGTCAAGTGAGGGGATACAGGATAGGTGGGCACTAGGGACATCTGGGCACCTCGATGGCTATTTTGTCCAAAATGTAAAAAATATGTATTTGAAAAATGGTAATATAATATTAAGTAATGTAAAGTATACATGGTGTGAACATGCATGGTACATCATTATCAGACTTAAATTTATCGTTCAACTTCTAGCTTGTTTATGCCCCAAAATGACTGGATATACAGATTTTGTAGAAATATTAGACCTTCATTGCCGAATGTTTAAGGATGTTCTAATCTAGCCCCATTTAGAACCTCTCCCTCTGCTATGTAGCGGAGCTATACAGCGGAGGGAGAGGTTCCGATTGGAGCTAGTTCTAATCGTATACTTGACTTTGCTTAAAGACTTTTTCGAACATTTTGGACAAAATATCCAATTTTACATCGAGGTGCCCAGATGTCCCATAGTGCCCACCTCCCCCCCCCCAAAGAAATGTAATTGGCGATTTAAATACAAAATAATGATGCTCTCTTTATTCAGTTTATTTGCTGTTTTCTGACGTGGGCATTTCGATTAAACAAAAATGAATGTGAAAAAATAAAATAAACTTGCATATTTTTGGTTGGGTCAAGGTCACAACAAGAATACTATGGCATTTAATTATAATTATATAAAATAGCAATTTCACAGTTTATCGCATTTTAAATTGCAGATTGGCCAAAAAGGTATGTTAGGCCATGATAAATAGTTTAAATCCTTAAAAAAGGTTAAAAAAAAATATTAGAAGGTTTTCATTCAAACTAGACTCCTTGGGATATTCGGCCCTGAGAGAAATGATCAGTCTCCAAAAGTTATAGCTACCCGCAAATTGAAGTTCCATGATTTCTGTAAGAAATTATTTAAGTTACAAAAGTATTGGCATCAAAATATACTTAAAGTAGGCCTACCAAAAGTAAAAGTACTCATTATGCAGAATGACAAAATCTTTTGAGAATAGCGGATCTACAAGCTCACAATGGGTCCCATTGCGACGCACTTTAGGGCTTAAGTGGGTAATGTATGTTTTGTAATAATAATCAAAATCTACAAAGTAACTATAACGAAAGTAGAAGTAAAACACTACACGTAAACACAACAGGTTTACTTCTCATTGTTCGCAGGGGTTTAAATCTTGCATCTTGCATCTTTTTAATATATCTTTTATCAAGTTGTTAATTTGAAAATGAGATCAAGATTCAAGCGAGATTACAAGCATGCAAATATACTTTCATAGCTTCAAAATAATAATACTTACAAAATAATAATATCAATAATGATAATAATAACAATATAATAATAGTAATAGTCATCAACAAGAACAACAATACTATACGGCTACTAATAGTCTAATAATAATAGGCTCATAATAGTCTTCAAATGTTGCAATTTCATATATTAAAAAGTTACCTATATTAGAACCTATATCTCAAAAATGTATTTGGTAGCCTATAGTGTTAGAGTTAACAAGACATTTCCACTATAATTATATTAAATTAATAAGCCTATAGTACAAACATAAACCAGACTAGTCAGCTGTAAATAAAACAAATATCCAGATTCTTTCCGTGCGTTTTCTATTGAGCAGAATCCAGGGAATATAAGAAATCCACTGTATTCCAGTAGCTTATAAACATTTATGAGTAGGCTAAAGGTACAAAATTATTGGCATCAAAACATACTTAAAGTACCAAAAGTAAAAGTAGGCTACTCATTATGCAGAATGACAAATTCTGCAGGTTACAAATGTATAAAAGTTATCAAAATCTTTTTAAAAGAGCAGATCTACAAGCTCACAATGCATCAGGATGTGAGCTTGTAGATTGGCTATTTTCAAATGGCCGAAATGTATATATAGGACTGAAGTGGGTAATATATGTTTTGTGATAATGTTAAAAATCTACAAAGTAGTATAGGCTAACTAAAGTTTTCAAATAATTGTAGAGAAGTAAAAGTATAATATTTGCCTCTGAGACGAAGTGGAGTAGAAGTAAAAGTATTGGAAATTGAAACACTCCAGTAAAGTAACAATTCATGAAAAGTGTAGGCTACAGCTAAGTACAGACTAGTACTTGAGTAGATGTATACCAGTAGCTTTACGAGCTAATTCGTCCAAAAGTTCAACTGAATGATGGTGGATATTGGACGTCCTGCTGAATTACACAAACGCCCGAGCAAATCCCATTTGCAGTCACAACCTAGACGATAAATTATTGCCTTAACTCCAGATGTCTAAACATGTTGTAAATTAAAGTCAATTTGATTGTTTCCTTTTTAGAGTTAGGCCTACGTTTAGGGTCTCCATCACTTAAAGTCATGTGTTTGGGTTGGACTGGAAGTGTGGGAGGAGCAGTGGTGGAAGAAGTACTCACATTTTCTTTACTAAAGTAAAAGTATCAGTAACGCAATATAGAAATACTCCGTTATAAGTACAAGTCCTGTATTCAAAAGTACAAAAGTATTGGCATCAAAGTATACTTAAAGTACTAAAAGTAAAAGTACTCATTATGCAGAATGTCCTATCTCACAAGTTTTCAAATGTATAAATGTAAATAGATGAAATAAAACGAATCCTTTTGAAAATAGCAGATCTACAAGCTCACAATGTGCTGCAATGCAATGCTATTTTTCAAATAGCCAAAGTATAGGCTATATAGGGCTGAAGTGGTTACTGTATGTTTTGCAATAATAATCCATATCTACAAAGGAACTAACTAAAGTTTTCAAATAATTGTAGCGGAGTAAAAAGTACATTTGCCTCTGAGGTGTACTAGTGGAGTAACATACTCTATTTAAGTAAAAGTCCCTCAAAATTGTACTTAAGTAAAGTAGTTAAGTAAATGTACTTAGTTACTTTCCACCACTTGGGAGGAGTTGGGGGAGGCTGTTTTTAATATTCTAAAGTAAGGGGGTTTAGGGCTACTTCAAGGATCAGTGTCCTTTCCATCGCGCTATAAGGACGGCTGTGCCTTAAAGACGATCGAGGCTAAATTAACATCACTTTTGGAGACCAATTATTCTATTATTTATACTTTTATACTTTTACGCATGGTGACGTTTGGCAAACAGCGAGCGATCTAACGACGGGGACTTGGGGGTTTAAAAGGGGACGAAAAACCTTTCTTTTTAACAAGGCATTTGCCTATAGATGGACATATTGATGCCTTGTGTGTGTTTTTAAACTTGTTAAACTTTTTCTTTAGCTGCGTATTGACCAGCATTGATCTGAATTGCATTCATTTCATTGTTTTTATTGGTATTATTGCTCATTCTTTTTTAATTATTTTTTCTTGAAATGTAGCACTTTTTGAGATTTGGTTCAAATATAAAGGGCGTTACAAATATTGTTTTCAATTATTATTATTATTTAAAATGATGGAGTACATGGATGAGAAGTTCGCCCTGAAGAGCCAGGCGATCATTAAAGGCACAGATTACTACATGGGACCTGGTGGATCTCTGGACCAGGTGATGGAGGGTCTGGATGGGGTCCAGCAGCAGTACTACAGCGCCAAGACCACCTCGTCACCCAAGGGTGCTCCACAGGCCTTCGACCACCATCACGCACGGATCATGGAGCGCTCCTCGCCCTCCTGCGGAGAACAGAACGGTAAGGCAGTGGTGGGAAAAGTATGCTCACATTCTTTTACTTGAGTAAAAGTATCAATACTGCAATGTAGAAATACTCTGTTAGTAAAAGTCAGGAATTCAAAATTTACTTGAGTAAAAGTACAAAAGTACTATTATCAAAATGTACTTATATATAAGTACCGAAAGTAGAAAGTAGTCATTGTGCAGAATGTCCCATTTCAAGTTCAAAATGCATTAAAAAATATTTTGAAAATAGCCAATCATGAGGCATTGTGAGCTTGTAGATCTGCTATTTTCAAATGGCTGAAATATATAGGGGTGAAGTGGCTAACTGTGTTTTGTAATAATAATCCAAATCTGCAAAGTAACTAGCAACTAAAGTTTTCAATAATTGTAGTGGAGTAAAAGTACAATATTTGCCGAAGAGATGGAGTGATTGAACTTAAGTACAGTACTTGAGTAAATATAGTTAGTTACTTTGCACCACTGTTTATTTGTCACTATACTTTTTTATGGGGTATACAGCTAACTATAGCTTGTGTGTTTGTTGCCTAGATCGTTTCTGCATGCGAACCCCTCCTTCTGCATGTTATATTAGCTGCTGAGAAGTTGCCTGTTGAATTATGAGGAAGATATGAAAATGTGTGGCTATTCATATGCATATTATTGACATAATGCAGGTTTTATTTTAGTTACTAAATAATACTGTGTATGTGTGTGTGTGTGTGTGTGTGTGTGTGTGTGTGTGTGTGTGTGTGTGTGTGTGTGTGTGTGTGTGTGTGTGTGTGTGTGTGTGTGTGTGTGTGTGTGTGTGTGTGTGTGTGTGTGTATAGGCCTATACGTAGGCCATATATATATATGCTTTTTAAAGGCTCTTTCTTATTTCTTTGGAAAGTCTACCATTATGCATAAAATACAGCCTCCCAATGCAACCTCTCCAACTGTCATTTATAAGCCCTATAGTGTCTTAAGGGCTATGTTCTAAGTAATGTATTTTATTTAATCATATCATTCAAAGATATGTGATTTATTTTATAGTACAAAATTACTCTATTTTATGCTTATGGCATTTTGTTGTCGTTGTTATTATTGTTATAATTGTTATAATAATTATTTATTATTATTATCATCATCATTATTATCATTATTATTATTCATATTATTAATATCATCATCATTATTATGATTATCATCATCATTATTAACATCATCATCATGATCATCATTACTAATATTATTATGAATCTTCTGCAGGTAATTACGGCGTTCCAAAGAGCGACGTGGAGGACAGCACAATGCACTCGGAGCTCGGGAGGTCAATGGACAGTTGTTGCAACCTGAGGGTCAGCTCTCCTCCCGTCATAACGGCTGGACATCAGGACAAGACGGAGCTGGAGGACATCGGGGACAAGATGTGCGACAGCAACGTGTCCAGCAGTAAGAAGAGGAGACACCGGACCACCTTCACCTCGGCACAGCTGGAGGAGCTGGAGAAAGTCTTCCAGAAGACCCACTATCCAGATGTTTATGTCAGGGAACAGCTGGCCATGAGGACGGAGTTAACGGAGGCCAGAGTGCAGGTATTTATTTTAATTTAAATGTATTTATTTTATTTTTGAATCTCAACGTTTCGTTTTAGAATTCTACTAAACTGTCTGTAGGCCTACTTTATAGTCCACTATTTCCCAAACTTTTTTTTTAGCTCAAGACCCAAAAGAGAAATGTAATAGATGTTTGCCCGGAACCCAAACTAGTGAAAATAGCCGATCTACAAGCTCACAATGGGATGCTTCGCACCGCGTTGTGAGCTTGTATCAGCTATTTTCACCACTTCTTAAACATTTTGTTTTCTAATTCATGGCATTTATTTTATCTTTTTATTTATGTATTCATGAAATTATTTTTGAAAAATCTTAGATTTTTTTTTAATTCATGAAAAAAATGAACAAAAAAGGTTTTATGTTTTGACATTTACTCGTGATCCATAAAAATTGGTCCGCGACCCAAAGATGGGTCCCGAGCTACTGTTTGGGAAACCGTGCTCTATTTCATTTTGTTAGATTTTAGATTAACATAGTATTGGCAACTGCAGCATTGTTTTGCAAAATAGGAAATGATGGGGGTTTTAAATAATTTGTCCCTTTAAAATGGAGAGGATATAGTAAAACTCTTCAAGACAAATATAGGATACAGTAAATCCTAAATCCCATACATAGCCTATTATGCGTAGACTAAATATATGCATAAATGGGAATTTTAAACACACACGACTTGAGCTCAAATCATTGATTTGGGAAATTATTATAGTATTATTTGTTAAAATTAAAAAATTGTACTTTTTTTAAATCTTGTTTCTGTTAAGCGACTTTGAGTACCTATAAAGTGCTATATGAATCGTATGTATTATTATTATTATTATTACTAATGCATTAATTTGACTTAATCAAGGAGTAAAAAGCATCTCGGCTGCAGATTATTTTGCTAAAATATATTTTTAATTTGGGAAAACAAATCATGTTTTCACGTTTCAGTTTCTGGATGCAGTTCTCAGCTTTTTATTATGTATGTATTTTTTTAAAGTATTACATCTGAATGATGTTCTGCCCAATCAGGTGTGGTTTCAGAACAGAAGAGCCAAGTGGAGAAAGAGAGAGCGTTACGGACAGATGCAACAGGCCAAGAGTCACTTCGCTGCCACGTACGACCTGTCGGTGTTACCGAGGACCGACGGTTATTCACAGGTAGGCCTAGTGTTGTGTTGGACATCTCACCACATATTTATTCATAAACAGTTGTCGATGACAAAATGACACTCGTGGTTTCATTTGAAACTCTAAATGAAAAGTTCAACTTCAGACTGATGTAGTAGGCCTACCCTAGCTAGTGTGTTGTGATGCAATGGACGAGACGGGCAACATTTGAACCAAGGTTTTCCGTCGATAGAGCCTATGGAAGGATCGATGTTTCTATTCAGTGGTGGAAAAGTACCCATATTTTTTACTTAAGTAAAAGTATCAATACTGCAATGTAGATTTTTACTCTGTAAGTAAAAGTCCGGAATTAAAATGTTAAAAGTACAAAAGTATTGGTATCAAAATGTACTTAAAGTACCAAAAGTAGAAAGTATCCTACTCATTAGGCAGAATGTCCCATTTCACAACTTTTCAAATAAAGATCTTTTGAAAATAGCAGATCTACAAGTTCACAATGCCTGTCATCGTGAGGCATTGAGAGCTTGTAGATCGGCTATTTTCAAATAGCCGAAATGTATATAGGGCTGAAGTGGATATGAAATGTAGTGGAGTAGAAGTAAAAGTACAGAAAATTGGAAATACTCCAGTAAAGTAAAAGAATACCTCAAAATTGTACAGCACTTGAGTAAATGTACTTAGTTACTTTACACCACTGCTATTAAGTTCCCTTAATATACTCTACTACAATCTATTTCGGTGCCAATGTAGTCCTATATTAATTTCCTTTTTAATCAATTGATCAAACGTCCATTAATCAGTAAAATTCTCGTTGCTGGGTTGTCATCAATTCATTATACCCCATCCTTATAGATAAGAGCCTTGAACGTTGATTAGACCGTCTGTGAGGTGTCATGGATTTGAATTAATGGCTGTTTCTCGGATTTCATGAGCTATACGATTTATCTAGCTGTCAGCAAAGGTCAGCCTTAGATGAGGTGAGAGAAGACGCAATATGTCACTTCTTTACAGGCACTCCCCATGCCAGCAATTAGAGATTAAGCCTCCAATATTGTAGTTCTCTATAGTTTTTCAAGCCATAAATCTTCTGGTTGGAATCCTTTGGTTGGGGTGTGGTCACAGAAATAAGCCTCTTTTGCATTAGTGGATGTTGTGTGAAGGAGGTAATCTTCCAGAGTCCAGACAAATTAATTGTAGAGAATTGTATATCAGCAGAGCTATAGTCAGGGCCCCGTATCTGAAAATCACATTGGAATTCTGTTCGAACGTCTTGTTTACCCTATCATATGTTTCTTGTAGAAACCCTTGGATATTACCCTGCCCTTCCATGTGTTGATGCCGATCAAACAGAGGATTGTCTCCCTGTTTTGTTTTTGTTTGTTTGCTTAGTTCTTTGTAGTTTTTTTGCTTTTCCTATAGGCTGCATTATTCAGTTGGAGGAGGGTGTCTTTGTCTCTTAAACGTGGTCGACTTTATTTGCATTCTTGTGGGCTTGAGCGTTGTTTCCTTTCCTTTGCTTTTTTTAAGAGTCTGATCCTGTTTCGTGAGCATATGGTCGACTACTTTTTGCCTGGAATGGACATTTTGCCAAGCTTCCTCCTATAACCTAAGTTTACCAAATCGTATCGACTAACAAGTAATGAAGTATGATAAGTATATCATTGTTTTTGCATCAGAGTATCTGATGAGCTGGTTATTATAGCTGTATAGATACAGGCTACGGAATATTGCTTTAAATTGACAGTCCAGAAAGTAGCCTATACTTCATCAAATGTGCCAAAAGTTGTCTGTCTATCTATGCATTCTGTGAGGACGTGCTTTGGGTCAACATTGGTGCATGTATTTTGATGTGACTGACGGCATTGGTAAAACAGTTGGTTCTCATGCTACAGCCAGATTTGTCATGCTCCAGATACTTATGCCGTGACTTTGGTTTATCTAACTGTCAAATGAAGTGCTTTGTTCTTTAACAAACCACGATTGGGTTGTGGTATGTAGGCCTGGGCCACTAAAGAGATCCGAAAGCAACCTTTTTGTCAGTTAACCGTGGATGTCCTTTGTATTGTCTATGTTCTGTATGTGATGTAACTGTTTTTAATGGACTACTGTGACGCCAAAGACAAATTTCTATGTGTGAAAAATTAAGTAGTTCCCCTTCTCCTTCCAAAATATTACTGCCGTGTTTATGAATATTTTCCAGACTCAATAAGATAGCATAAAGAAATGTGAGAATTTGTGAGAAAATACATTTTGCACCATTTTATTAATTCTTGTATTAATCTCAGTCACTTCACGTAGAGGAGGTCCATTAGCTTGTTTCAGTGACCTAATTTGAACCTTGCATACTCTATTGAAGGCACATATCCATTTAATCTCTAATTTGGCATTTGACATTTGGCACACTGTATCCAAGGGAAAGTAAATGTATGTAATCATGAATTTGGCCATATTATAATTATGACAATGCATTATGTAAGAGATGATAAGTTCTGTTATCTTAGTTATGTGTGGGTTAGTGCACTTGCCTGGAAAATCATCAATATATTGTTGTACATTGTGGTCTGACAACATGGGTTCTCTCATGTCCTGTCTGCTCCCTGAAAATCAAATAAACCAGGGTGCAATGGCCACTTTTTTCAAGGGAAAAAAAGTCCTTGAACTTTCAATAAAGTTGTAAGATAAGTATCAACACAGCAGGGAGTTTGCAGTGAAATAATGCCACACACCACAAGACAGATAAGTTAAGATAAGATGAGATGAGATAAGATAAACCTATATTGATCAGCAGAGGGAAATTCAGGTGTCAGCAACAGCAGCGAGAATAAAACACAGAAGACGTACTTGGTAAGAGTAGGAGCCAAACAAAGATAAATAAGAATACATATAAAATAAAGATAATATGCGATACTGAACTACTGGCACTAATATCTGCATTGAATCTCTGAATGAGTGAACAAATGTTCATAGTCTACCAATAAATGTAAATTAAATATATGTAAATATATGTATGAATACTATACATCTATTGAAATACATCTATTGCTAGTGAATATATGAATTAATATATGTACAGTGTATCAGCAATGGATATACTGGTGGATACACACAAAAACCGTCAGTGTTAATTTAACTCTGAGAGAGTTCAAATGGAACCAAATGGACCCCTTCTCTCAGAGTTATAAATGGATAGATTAACACTGGGGATTTTACTGTGTATAATCATCATTGTTAATATAATCCCATCTCCCTGCACCTCCCTGACAGATTCCCAACAATCTGTGGCCCAGCCCGTCTCCAGGAGGCTCCGTGGTGTCGTCCTGCATGCTTCCCCGTGGCTCTCCGCCCTGTGTTGCCACCTACTCCCCCTCTCCGCGGGCGGGGGCCGCGGCTGGTGGCGCCGCGGTCGACCACGGCTATGTGACCGCCGGCTTCCCCGGCCAGCAGAACCAGTTTGGCCACGTCTCCCTCAACAACTTCTTCGGCGCCACCGCCGACTCCCTCCTCGCGCCGGCCCCCAACGGCCACCACGCCGTCTTCGAGACGAAGCCCGAGTTCGAGAGGCGTTCGTCCAGCATCGCCGTGCTGCGGATGAAGGCCAAGGAGCACACGGCCAACATATCCTGGGCCATGTGATTGACCTGTGGTTGTCGTGTGGTGGGTGCGGGTGGGGGTGGGGGTCCTCGGCCCAACATATCCTGGGCCAAGTGATTGATCTGTGGTTGTCGCGGTGTGCGTGTGCGTGTGCGTGTGCGTGTGCGTGTGCGTGTGTGGGGATCCTCGGCCCAACACCCGAAGGACATATTTTGCTCTCTAGCAAAAACCACTGACTGAGCCGTGCACAGTTGTGCATATCGTCCTTGGTTCTTCTGGTCATGGCTGTGTGTGTGTGTGTGTGTGTGTGTGGCTGTGTTTATCCAACGTTTCACATAAGGATCACTCCGCGCTACAGGGCTGGGATTATTAATTCACTTCAATGTATGTTGTTGTGTGAGACAGTGAATGGCACTTTTCGCTTCATGAATTCAATACTAGACTCACTCACTCAACGGAAAATCTTAACAGCCATAATTTGTGTGTGACAGAAGACAAACGGCAATGCTTGGCTAATGGAATAGGACCTACAGTACAAGCAGCAGTTCTTGAAATGTAAAAAAAAAACGTATTGACCATGAAACCAAGATCCAATAAATAACTAAATATTTCTGCGTTACAGTATTTGGGTGTCTGTGGCCCTTACGGCCCACAATATATGCTGGCCGATGTAGGTACTGACATTAAACCACTGTGGCAATTGAGAAGATATAAAGTCTTCGAAATCATGGCAGACAGGGACTAGTACTAGAACCTTTAGCTTTATCGAAGCAATACATTACTTTCATACAGTTTCAAACAGTCAGGGTACAGTCTTGTGTAATGGTTTACAGTAATGCAGTATTATTAAAAAGTTGTCTTTTCTCTTCTGACCAGAGAACAGCCCCCCTGTTTTCTAGAGGATTGATGTTTTACTGCATAGCATACCGTATATATTACCCATGCCGGTACAATATAGTGTGTGATTTCATTGTGTAGTTTGGTTTAGTATGAAATCCACTGGTAAGACCTAAACATAATGGGACACCATTATTGGTGTCATCCACCTGCTATTTCAATGTTAAATCTTAGGATGGTAGGACCATATCCAGATCAGATCCCACGGTGGGTACTTTACCATGACAATGGTATTTCAAATGTGGAACCATATCATACAACTGAAACACTTTATTTCTTACGTGTGCCATCTTACCTTTGCTGTCTACACATAGTAAAACTGACCCCAAAAAAATTACCCAAATGGACCCTTAAGGGACCTATAAATAGACCCGTAAGGGACCTGTAAATGAGTCCGCTTGTTAATTTAATTCTGAGTGTGTAGAATTGTTGTACTCTCTCAGAGTTTTGAACACTGATGATTTTACAGTGTGCAGTATAAGGTCCTCTCTGACCCCAGCACAGGACTCGCACAGAGCTGGTTTGAGACAAATATATGACATACTAACATGTCTTTGTGCTTTGCAGCAAAGCTCTGCTCCATGTTATCTGCATCAGGTTTGTGTTACCTATAGCACAAACAGTGGTGGCAGTTTTTCCAAATGGTATTTGTATTGTAAATCTATGGAATGAAAACATAATAAATCAGCGTGGATTTATTTAAGCATAATTTGACTTTATTTCTTCCTGATGCGAGATTTAAAAGTTCACTTCTATTTGGTTCTATTTACTGATACTTTTATTTTAAGAATATGGGTATCTTTAGTATTTTAGGTTGATAAGACATCAAATTATGATTTTTAACATACTGATTATTTTATTTGTACAAAGAGCAAATATTGCTAATTTGAATGATTTCATTCTACTCTTTACATCCAGACAATGATATACTCACAAAGAGCATGTAATTGATTTTCAACACATCACAAACTGTCTAGTTTGGCATGATCCACATTGTAATACTTCTGAACATATACTGTATTAACACAACACACACTGACTCAACATTTCTACAGAAGTAACACATGTAAGTTAAAAATGTGTATTGTCTAATCTAGACTCATGAATGTGATGAAATGAAAGTATCACATAATGTGTGCAGGTCTATTCTTCTTGCATTGTGTATGTTTATCTGAAAACAGAAACTCTGCTTGTCAGAGATGTTGTCTCAGTAGTGAGGTAACACAGAACTGTCTATCTGCTATTCAAAATTATGTTATCGTAATATAGGCCTACTTCAAATGACTGTGAGACTACAGACTGGGCCTTTACACTAACCAATGTCACATGCACATAAGCCACACCCAATAGCGCTACTGTACTAGTCTGTACAATTAAGTTCCTTCATATGTTTCAATACAAAATGAGAAAATTATGAAAAAGTACATGTGCTTTTCAACAAGTGCTTGTTGAAACTTCCATGCGTCTCTCCTAATCTGCAAACAGATACTTCAAACACTATTCATACTTCATTCTATTAATCTTAATACTCTTCCAAAGCCCATCTACCCTTCAAACACGCAAATCTCTTGTTCTTTTACACACTGTAGTAGAACATTGTCATGGAAACGGAGCATGTTCTCAGTGGTGATGACATCATCCTTTTGTTTTACTTTCTGAGGTCATTCTCTGCGGTGGATAGCATCTCGGGGAAAATGGTCCATATAGGAATGCTATGCCTGATTCAATTAGGGCCGTAACGTGTGTCAGATGGCAACCGCGTGTGTTTTCTTAAGGGGAACTTCCTGTCTGTTGTCATTAAAATGTCCAGGGCTCAAGGGCCTTATCTGTCTGCATCGATTCGTTACGTTGGTCATTTGGTCAATAAGCATGCTTTTCACAGGCACACTTGACCGTGTGCACTCATGTTATGTGGTTATACGCATCGCGTCAAGGTCTCAATCACATGGGTCCATATTCTGCACATGTCACAACAGACCAAAAGTTTGCAAAAACGTTCAGTGAAAATAGGCAAACATTCAGCAAAAAAAGGGAAAAAAAGAAGATCTACAAACTTTTAGATCGGCTATTTTTGCTATTTGATGTATGACAAAGTATATTAAGTGGTTAACCCATTTAGACCTGAGGCCGATTTAAAAAATGCCATCTAAATCCTGACCTAAGTTTTCTGAAAAACTTCAAATATTTATTCAAAAATTACAACAAATGTATGTTTCTATATACTGTACATAGCAACAACAACCCCAAAAGGGGTTCCCATCCTGAAAGGTATAATTTCAAATAGGGGTTCCTGCCCAATGGGAGATGACTAGTCAACTTTTTTATTAATTTATTTTTTATGTAGGCTATATGTTTATTTGGCCTGTGATTGTCACCACCTCATTTGTATATACATCAACTGTACTGTAGGCTATGTCTAATTTTATACAGAGTATAAGTTCTGTATCTGTGAACAGAGCATGTTAATAAAGATATTGTGGTTTAGCTGCTCGATTTAGAAAGCCAGACCCTTCCTGAATATCAGATGTAAAATTAGCTTTAAATAATTTGTGCAAGTAATCAATTTATTGTTACACCAACTCCTCGTTCCAAAGCTTATTTAATGAGTGGTTGCATTTCCAGGTGTTACAGACTGTTTGTTGATGTTATAAATTCACAGGGATCAGTTTAGGAGCCTGTCCAAATCTTGTAGCCATTTAGTTTATCCAACGGCTGAGCTATTCTATTTCTATCTATGTAAGAAATTAAACTAAATTAGGAAATGATCACAAGCGTGTGTAGTTGACCGTCTGGCTGCAGATAGACACGCAAATATTGAGGTTAACTCTCACAGACATAAACACAGACACAGTCACACAAAGACATACTCATACACATAGATACACACAGTGCATGGATCAAAACCTTTCCCCCCTCTCTCTCTCTCTTGATGTTTATGGGGCATTCCATAATTACAGAGTAAACAATGGAGAAGCCCCATGTCTGAGAAACTAAATATGTCTTTTTTGAATGTTTTGGTAAACTGATTGACAGTTTTCAACAGACAGGCTGATGCAAATGAGACAGCTACATGGCTTTAGTGTATTTGAAACTGAAACGTGATTGATAGTATATGGGTTTTCAGTGATGGATGACGCTGTGAACGTGGCCGAATGTCTCTCACGGAGGCACGCGTTTATTGCTCCACACAGGTACAGTATATTACACACATGAATAACTGCTGGCCAGTTGTGCTAAATGCTATATGTCCAACACGTAATAGCTATTCGCAGTAGCCATATTGGAAATAAATTGGGCCCCTTCCTTACTTCCTTAACAGGTCTTAACACTGATACTAATGAAGGCTCTGTTCCATTCTGGTCAAACAGAGTCAGGGTGCTGATATTGTGCATGTTGGCTCACTGGAAACACTCTGCTACACCAGTGGGTCTCGTGTCATTGAGGGGGTTTGAAATGACCCCCTATGGGTCTGTAACTCTGAGTGTGTACAAATGGAACCAAATGGACCCTTACGGGTCCATTTGGTTCCATTTGTACACTCTCAGAGTTATGATGGTCCTTGAAATTTAAAAAAGTTTGAGAACCACTGTGCTACACTAAATGGAACAGAGCCTTCATTAGTATCATTGGTAACACCTGTGAAGGAAGGGGCCCAATTTATTTCCAATATGGCTGCTGTGCATAGAGCCTATTAAATAGTCCACACAGTTTAATCTGCAGTGTTAATTTTACCTCAAATTTAGCCCTTTGCTGTTAAAGTTACATGCTCTGGATTTTACTGTGCCGGTGTCACACTGTCAATATAATTCGCACACATTAACTCTGATGTGTCCTAGTGTCATTGCAGCAACAGATAAAGCACACCTGATCAGCTGTGCAGGTCATTTAGGGCCAGACTGTTTACAAGTGTTTCTGCTGTTTATACTGTACTCAGTTGACCATAGTGTCCCCCAGGGCTCTGTTCTTGGTCTGCTCATTATTTCCCTCTACATCAAATCTCTTTGCCCCCAGAATAGGGAAGTTATAGGGTTCATGTGATTAACAACATCATGCTAAACCCACACATCCATTTGCTACACAGTCAAATCCTCACTGTTAATTTTTACTGTGAGAGTGTACACATGGTTAAATCAACACTGGGATTTGTGGGTAGGTAAAACAGACCAATGTGAAAAACTAAGATTTTCTGTCCTTTCAGATCATTGATATTCATTCATATTGGGTCTGAAACATAGTAATTTGGCTCCCTGCAAGGCCTGCATCAATCTTTTTATTATTCCATTCATGTGTGTGCGTGCGTGGGTGCGTGCGTGCGTGCGTGCGTGCGTGCGTGCGTGCGTGCGTGCGTGTGTGCGTGTGCATGTCTGTTCAGCATTTATCATTACGAATGTGTGTACACAGTATGTGTGTACATGTTTGTGTTTATGTATGCATGCAGGTGTATATGCATGTGTATGAGTGTGTACACACGCACGCACACGCACGCACATGCACACGCACAGGCACGTGTTTGTATCTGTGTGTATTGGAGCTCCTGCAAAGCCAATCCATCAACAGTTCCAATGGGTTTGACCCTCCAAGGTCAACCATCACTCCCTCCCTGCACTGTCTCACATGGGGGAGGAGAGGACTGTGTGTGTGTGCGTGAATGCATGCGTGCGTGCGTGCGTGCGTGCGTGCGTGCACATGTGTGCGAGTGCATGCATAAGTCAGGCACGCATGTGGTGGATGCGTGCATGACTGCATGCGTGTGTGTGTGTGTGTGCGTAGGTAAAAGAATGTATGAGTTTGCGTGGTGTGTGTTTGTTGAGAGAGAGTGCATACGTGTTGGTATAATTTACTCAGTGTGAGTGTGTATGTGCATGGCAACAGTCTATTTTGTGCGCATGTACAAGGTGTGTGTGTGTCAGTTTGTGTGTGTGCAAGACAGAAAGTGAGGGTTTGTGTGTGAATATGTGTGTGTATATGTGACACATACAGGCACACACACACACACACACACACACACACACACCCACACGCACACACACACGCACACGCACACGCGCACACCCCCCCCCCCCCCCCCCACACACACACACACACACACACACACACACACACACACACACACACACACACACACACACACACACACACTGCTGTTGACAGATAGACGTAGGGCTAGATCAAACGCAGGCAGCGGCTGTGGGCTGATGAATGTACTTGGCGGTCATGTATGTTCCATAGTGATCTTCTGCCCTTTGTTGTTATTCTAATCATTCAACAGTGATGTTCCAGCCTTTCTCCTGCTGGACTAGACCCCGGCTCATCATTTGTCTTGTTCTGAGTTGAGTTTTTCAGTTATGGAGTTATTTTTCACAAGAAGACCTATCATTGGGCTCAGTTAATATCCCTAGAACAGTTTGCTGATGCAGACTTTTTTCTTGGACAGCATTTTCATGTAGTAATTAGGCTATCAATAAAGGTTGTAAAAGATAGGTCAAGTTAGGGCTGGGTGATATGACTTAAAATCAATATCACGATTATTTCAAACTTTGGTCCAGATTAGGATTAATGAAAGAATACATATATTATATATTTAAAAAAAGTAATAAAATTGTATTTTTGGCGCCACTTCTGGCGATGTCCCGGTCATTACAACATTTGTTTTTTAACTGAAGCCTCTGGTGAGACTGGACTACATTGTTACACAATAGAAAATTAGTAATAAGGTAGCAATTGTTAGCAGTATTGTGAGCATACCTGCCTACCTACATGAAAACAAAAGACAAAAAAAGACAAAAAACAAAAAACACCAGAAAACAAGCACAAGCACAAACAAACACATTTCAACATGCTATCTTTTTCAAAAGCTTGAACGTTGTAAGCTTGAATGCAATTTGATTTTGACCAGTGATTTTGTGTAGACTATTACCAGTCCAATATGCTGTTGGACTATTTCAGTTCTAACTGCTCTGGTCTGCTCACCCACTTTAAAGCTACAATCTGGTGCTTGTTTTAATACATAAAACATTATTTTAACCAATCTGTACACACACAAAAAAGGGTGCTTCAGGGGTTCTTTGCGATTGTTGTGGTGCTATATAGCACCTCAGTGGTGAGGTGTGGTGAAGTGGTTCTTCAGTTGTTATTTGGGTTGTTGTGGTGCCTCAGTGGTTCTTCAGTGGTTCTTCAGTGGTTCTTTGGGATGGTTGAGGTGCTATATAGAACCTCAGCTCAATTACTGAAGTGCTATATAGCACCTCAGGGTTCTTCAGTGGTTCTTTGGGATAGTTGTGGTGCTATATAGAACCTTCAGGGTTCTTCAGTGGTTCTTTGGGATGGTTGATTTTAGCACCTCAGTGTATTTCCACTGGTTGAGAACAGTGTGGTTCTCAATCTTTGTGGCCCTAAATGTTAAGTATATATATATATATATATATATATATATATATATATATATATATATATATATATATATATATATATATATATATATATATATATATATATATATATATATATATATATGTAATAATAATCCACCGTTTAGGTTCTTTCTTTATTATATCTCTCATACAGTACAACCAGGCTCACATAGCCACACACTTAATCTCAAGGCAGAGACACACACAACAACAAGGTCACGTCACTTCCTGTACTAGTCCCGGAAAGACCCTCTCATTGGCTGACAACCTTAAAGTGCCATACACACAGTCCGCAGCGGGCCGCTACACTACCCCCCCCATACAAAAGTCCTCGTCCCCGAGGACAGGCCTGTAAGGAAACAAAACACAGCCCATAGGCAACAAGAGCAACAACCTGAGGTAGCATAGTCGTGTGAATCAACAAGAACCCCAAAGACACAATCCCACACCCCAAATACAGTGTACCTTGTCCATATCAGTCCTGTGCCCCAAGGGACACCCAAGGGACACATAGTCTCTCAGGTGCCTCGGAGGCCTTGTCCGCCTCCTCGGCCCGAGACCCCGTAGGGGTTGGGGGCAGGGGAACAGGGGCGGTCGGTGGGACAGTCCCTGGGGAGCGGGCAGAGGGGACATGGGGCAATGGTGAATGGCCGGGGGACACGGGCGGGGGGTACCCTTGTGGTGTGAGCGGGGAACCAGGAGGGGGTTGGGCAGCCGGGGAAGGGGGAGAGGCTGCCTGTGCATCTGTGCCGGGGGCCGGAGGGCCTCCCCTGTAGGGGGCCAGTCTGTCTCTGTGGAGCGCCACCTTCCTCCCCCGGGGAGGCATCTGCACACGATAAACTACCTCTCCCATCCTCTCCAGTCCACTTGCTGTCAAGCTTGGGGCTTCGTCCCTTCTTCCTGATAGGGTTGTAGACCCAGACCAACTCGCCTGGTGTGAAGTCCCGTCCCCGAGACTTCACGTCGTAGTTGCGCTTCTGCTTCAGGGCGGCCTCCTGCAGCTGTTCCCGGGCGAAGCGATGGGCTGAATCCAGGCGGTCTTGCAGCCTCCTGGCATACTCCGGCCCTGCAGGGACCGCCGGGGCATCAGGTGGGCGACCGAAGATCAGCTCGGCCGGGGTGCGCAGCTCTCTTCCCAGCATGAGGAGAGCCGGTGTGCACTCTGTGGATTCCTGCACCGCAGAGCGACACGCCATAAGCACCAAGGGCAGGTGTTTGTCCCAGTCTCGCTGGTGCTGGGAGGTGACAATGGCCAGCTGATCTCCCATGTTCCGGTGGAACCTCTCCACTAACCCGTCACTTTGAGGGTGCAACGGGGTAGTGCGGTTCTTGTGTATGCCCAGGCGTTCGCACACGGCAGCGAACAACCGGGATTCAAAATTTGTCCCCCAGTCGCTGTGGATGGATTCCATTACTCCAAACCGACTTATCATGCCCCCCACCAGGGCATCAGCGATCGTCTCCGCTTCTTGGTTTGGGATGGCATAAGCCTCGGGCCACTTAGTGAAATAGTCAATAGCGGAGAGGACGTAGCAGTTGCCCCCGTCAGAGCGTGGGTACGGCCCCGTAATGTCAATCCCCACCCTCTCCATGGGGCACCCCACAGGGAACTGTTGGAGTGGTGCTTGCGAGCGCCCAGTGGGGCCTTTGCGAGCAACACAGAGGTCACAGCGGCGACAGAAGTCTGCAACGTCCCTCTTCTGCCGCCCCCAGTAGAAGCTCTGTCGCAGACGGCGAAGTGTTTTGGTGACCCCAAAGTGCCCAGACCCGCCCGCCCCGTGCATGGCTTTCAGCACTGCATCCTGCAGGCCCTTAGGGACCACCACCTGCCACTGCTCCTCCCCGGTGGCTGCTGTCTTGAACGCCCGCTGCAGCACCCCACAGGACAGCCACAGTGAATCAAACATGGTCCACAGACCCTTTGTCGCCTTGAAGAAGGGTGCCACCACCTCCCATGGTGGACGCTGCTGGGCCTCCACCCACTGCAAGACAGGCTGTAGATCTGGATCGCTCTCTTGCTCGTGTCGCCATTCAGCGTTTGTCACTGTCTGCAGCTCCCTGCAGACGACCTCTTCGACCCATCTGACGGCCGCGCACTCCTCCCCCTCCGCACGCCGTTCCAGCTCCCACGCCTCTCTCCGCTCGCAGTAGCGGCATCCCTTCGCCGCACACGGCCGACGCGAGAGGGCGTCTGCGCTGGAGTGGCGAGCCCCAGGCCGGTGCTCAATCTTGAACTCGTACTCCTGTAGCTCCTCCAACCACCTGGCGACCTGCCCCTCTGGCTCCCGGAAAGTCATTAATCACTGGAGGGCTGAGTGGTCAGTCCTTGTAACGAAGGGCCGCACAGGTAGTACTTGAAGTGTCTGATAGAAAGTACTACTGCCAGGAGCTCCCGGCGGGTGACACAGTAGTTCCGTTCAGCTTTATTAAGCTTCTGGCTGAAGTATGCCACCACTCTCTCTCCCTCCGGCCACGGCTGTGAGAGAACACCCCCCACCCCCACACCACTAGCGTCAGTGTCCAGTATGAAGGGCAGTGCGGGGTCGGGCGGGGCGAGGACCGGAGCCTCGCACAAGGCTTGCTTCAGGCCGAGAAATGCCTCCTGGCACGCCTCGGACCACACATACTCTCTGTCTTTCTCTAACAGCCGGTATAGGGGCGACGCTATGGTGGGAAAAACCTTGCACATGTCTCCTGTAGTACGAGGCCAGGCCGATGAAACTCTTCAACTGACCCTGGTCACGGGGGTGGGCCACTCCTCCACAGCCCGCACCTTCTCGTCCATGGGGCCGATACCCTCCGCGCCCAACTCGTGCCCCAAGAAAGTCACCTTCCTCCTCATGAAGTGACACTTCTACGGGTGCAATGTCAGACCTGCCTCCCTCACTCTCTCCAGAACTCGCCTCAGGGACCTCAGGGCTGCCTCGAAGGAGCGGCCATGCACCAGGATGTCGTCCAGGTATACCAGGCACTCCTGGCGAGGGATACCAGCCAGCACTTTGTCCATTAGCCGGGTGAAAGTGGCGGGGGCGTTACAAAGCCCGAAGCTGAGGACCTTGAACTGCCACAGACCCCGGCCAGTGCAGAAGAGATGGCCACCTGGTAGTAGCCGCTTTTAAGATCCAATGTGGTGAACCACGAGGACCCTGTGACTAAGTCCAAGGATTCGTCGATGCGAGGGAGGGGGTACGAGTCCTTCGTGGTCACGTCGTTCAGCCGTCTGTAGTCCACACAGAATCGCCAGTCTCCATTCTTCTTTGCGACCATGACCACAGGCGACGCCCAGGGGCTGTCGGACGGCTCAATGAAGTCTGCCTGCAGCAGGTCATCTAAGGCCTTGTCACATTCCTGCTGACGAGCGAGAGGGACGCGGCGTGGGTGGCCCTTGATGGGCCGCTCATGTCCAGTGTCTATCACATGCTGTGCCATGTGAGTCCTCCCCACCTCACTCTCGCTCATTGCAAAACTGTCCTGGAACTCCACCAGCAGCTGTCTCAGCTGTTCCTGCTGTTGCTTCTCCAGGTCCTCGTATATATATACACTATATATATATATATATATAGTGTGTGTGCCCTATTTCTGTAGGGGTAGTTGAATACAACATTCTCATAATCACACTATATCTAATACATCTAATAAATATGGGGCCTGCCCAGATTTAATTCAAACAAAACAGGCCATGCACACGTGTCAGTCAAATACATGAGCCATTTAAGTTCATCATCAGTAAGTAGCTTTATTAGCCACAGACTAGTTTCTCCTGGAATCTCCAGGAAACAGAAGAAAACTACAAAAATGGCTGCCAAGTGACGTACGCACAGTTCTCCAGTCAACGCTCACCATGCAGGGTGTCATGTTACAAAACAAGAACAGATCTACAAGCTAACAATGCGTTGCATCACAACGGGATGTGAGCTTGTTCTGTCCTTTTTGACACGTGACACAGCAGGTACACACACTGGCCACAGCGCAAGTTTAGAAAGTTTGGCTCGAGCAGAATGGTACAATCCTCCTGAGAATAAAATAATATATCTGCGTCCTCGTTGATTCATCAAGAAGATAGAAGAAAGCAGCTTAAAGAAGAGGACATTTATTGAGGTGAGTGTTTAATGCAAAAATAATTTGTCTTTTGACGTTACTGGGGAAACTTTATTTTGGTAATTTACTATTTTGTATCGTGTCTTGTAGTGTATTTTGGTGGCTTTGAAGACGGTGATAATGGCTGTTATGGATATTAACTATTTTGGTAGAGTATGTTAATATATTGTTCTGACCATGACACTGACCAACTGACGATGATACTGACATGATACTGACCATGATACTATCATGATACTGTCCATGATACTGACCATGATACTGTCATGATACTGTCCATGATACTGTCATGATACTGTCCATGATACTGACCACGATACTGACCATGATACTGACCTGGCTGCTACATGTAACTAACATATCTGCAGATAACTAACAAACAAACAAACAAACAAACAAACAAACAAACAAACAAGAACAGTTAATCTAAGTCAAGATAATGTATTCAGTGCAAACAGTAATCAAACTAACAATATAGTCAATAGACCAATTATTTGTTTACCAACAATGAGATTGGATGCACAGGTGATTTTTTCATGCAGTCAACTCTCAACATGTTGTTTTGGAGTGGGCTGGTTTCAGTACACCCCAACCCTCTCTTGTGTGTTGGCTAGTGAGGCGCGTCCTAGCGAGACCTGACAGAATGGGTTTCATTGCGAGCATACTGGTTGCACGCATACTGGTTCTTATCAGTGTGACGTCGTCTGTTAAGGGGTCTATATAACAAAACAAAATCAATCAAATATAGGCTCTACTAGATTAAAAATGCTTTACATCAACAAATAGTAATAGCAAAATCTACAATCTATCATCTTCAAAAATAAGCCACATCGACATCTAGATTAATACCTGGATATTGAGTGGTATCAAATACAGTACCTTTTTTTTTCTTAAAGGTTTTTATCCCACGATTTTGTAACCCGTTTTTTCACCCAGTGCCAATTGCCTATGTAATCCTGGGCGCTACTCTCCCTCTGCCAGCCTAGGGAGAGCCCAACTGAGCTCATGCCTCCTTGAATGCATGAGGAGCTAGCAAGCCGCTTCTTATCACCTGACAGGGGGAGGTTCCCCCGTTGGACGTAGCGTGTGGAAGGAACGCGTTATTCCAACCAGTTCCTTTCCCCTCCATCAGGCGCCCTGGCTGACCAGGGAAAGGCAGTATAGAGACCAGGATTACTAATACAGTATCTTTGACAGATCTATAAACAAGGCTGCGCAACACAGTTTTTTGTTTAATGCTAATAACTCAATTAATACTTTCTTCACCTTTATGACTGCTGTGTTAGAATTTGATAGAATTTGATAGAATTTAGTCTATCATGGCGTATGACTTCCTAAACATGTTGACAGAAGGTGAAAATGCAATGCCCTGTAGAGCATGATTTGGTTTGTTGAATGTTTTTTGGGTGTGGAGAGAGCCTCTGCATGTGTCATAGGCTTAACTGAATTAATTATCTGTAAAGGGAGGTGCTCACTTGATAACTTGAACAATTTAACACCCACCAACGGCAGGGACTGTTACATCAGACATTGTGTGGGCCTATTGGTACATAAATACCATACAAAATAAGACATCCATAATTATTGTGTTTTTCTTCATGTCTTTAAGTGTCTGTTACCTAACCCAGCTTGTAATCTATCAAAGCATTATAGTCTAGGACCTGGCTAAGATATGTATGCACTTAATTTAGGAGAGATTATCTCAACAGTTTTAGGCTAATATGACCACAGGGAACAACTTAGGAACTATGAGAAATTCTCTATCCGGGGCGAAATACCTGAAAATGACCACGCCCTTTTTAAAATTCCAACATCTTCTAAACCGTTGGAGTTACAGATTTTCTGAGGTGCTCAAAATGTTCAGAATACTCATGTTTGAAACCCGTGCCCGAGCCAGCAACCCTACAGGTCATCATAGTGGCCAAATCCAATATGGCCGCCACCTGAAAAAGGTTTTGTCTATAACTTTTGAACCAGAAGAGCTATGAATGCAAACTTGGTGTCTGAATCATGTTTTTTGACAATTAGAAACATGTTGGAATGCTTATCTTTATGACTGGGTGTGGCTGGACCTCTATTTTGCATATTTCAAAGATGGCGACAATCTGACAATAGTTTTACTTCCCTTAATCTTCTTCATTTTTGCAAACTTGGTGTCTATTTTATACTTTTTGAACATTAAAAACACATTAGAATGCTCATATTATTGATTGAAGCCATCTAGAGCACTCTGATTTGCTTATTACAAATATGGCCTATATCAAAAATGTTATGTAACAAAGTTTCATCCAGATTTGAGTGTAGAGTTGTTGGAATGAGTTAAGATCAAACTGAAGAAAAGAAACAACCTGTGTACAGATGTTGAAACAATAGAATATGAGTTGAACCCAAATTATACAGCAACAGCCAGTACAGTATATGCAGAGCAATGCTCAGTATAAATTGAATAATATCATACTAGTCAAAGGTGTATAGAATTTTAACAATATTATGTTTAAATTAGATTTTTTTTTGTTCTAATCATACAACTTCTATATCAAGGTGCAACAGACTCCAGATTTGCATAATTTGCTTTATGTCCACTACATGACTTTTGAAGCCACGGTGGAGGAGGATGGTGCAAGCTTTACTGGCATCTGCAAGATGGGTCCAGTAACGTTCCCAAGTCTTAGTCATGGAGTCCCAATACCAGCCCAACATATTGAAATCTGGGATGTAATGGCCTTTTGACATGCTGAATGTATGTATCAGTTCTGTTGCTGTTGTAACACCAAGACAATTATGTACAATGTACAATAATACAGATTGTTCAAATTCTATACATCCTATGATAGGATTACATGTATGCTGTGCATTGTTGCACATACTGTACTAGCTGTAGCTGTATAATTAGGAATGAGTTCTACTCTAAATCATTGTATTGTTTCAATAAAATTACATATGTAAGATACATTGGTTGTTTCATAACATAGTGGCCATATATGTGATATGCACATTAGAGTCCTCTAGATAAATTAAATCATGAAGATAAGCATTCCAACATGTTTCTAATTGTCAAAAAACATGATTTAGACACCACGTTTGCATTTGTAGCTCATCTGGTTCAAACATAGCCAAAACCTTTTTCAGGTGGCGGCCATATTGGATTTGGCCACTATGATGATCCCGAAGGTTGCTGGCTCGGGCACCCTTGCTACATCATCAGAGCATAACCAGGGTTATATCTGGGACACATTTGGTGCTTTTAGATTGATTCACGCAAATATATTCTTATGGCCCTGGACTGTAATAAGTTGACCGTTTTTAGCCGTTTGTTTTAGCTGTTCTGTAATAAAATATAAAATTTTACATTTTACACTTATCTATTTTTCACTAAACATGAGTATTGTGAACATTTTGAGCACCTCAGAAAATCTGTAGCTCAAACGGTTTAGAAGATAGAGCCATCTTTGAAGTAGCGGTCATTTTAAAAGGGGCGTGGTCATTTCCGAGTATTTCGCCCCGGATAGAGAATTTCTCATAGTTCCTAAGTTGTTCCTTGGGGTCATATTAGCCAAGAACAGTTGAGATAATCTCTCCTAAATTAAGTGCATACATATCTTAGCCAGGTCCTAGACTATTACAACAGGATGACATCAGGCAATAGCTTTGGAAATTGCGAGTTCCCTATCTGAAGCTTACCCCACCACCCTCAGTGGCATCAGTCATGCAATATTGATCGTTTCATATAGTAACATGCATGAAGATGTGCTCACAACAAAGCTCAACTGTCCCATGTGTATCCCAGACTGCCTGAGTTTTCTGAGCCCCCACAAGGAGTTCCAGTTTATCCACTTTAATGCTATACAGCAGTGGTGGAAAAAGTAATCAAATGTTTTACTTAAAAAGTATCAATACTGCAATGTAGAAGTACTCTGTTACAAGTAAAAGTCCGGAATTCAAAATTTACTTGAGTAAAAGTACACAAGTATTGGTATGGTATCAAAATGTACTTAAAGTACCAAAAGTAAAAGTACAAAAATGTTTGAAAATAGCAGATCTACAAGCTCGCAACTCGTCGCGATGCGATGCGTTGTGAGCTTGTAGATCGGCTATTTTCAAATAGCCAAGGTATAAAGTAAGGCTGATGTGGTTAATGTATGTTTCATAATGTAACTAGAAAAAGTGCTCCTCGTAGCACAAGTCTCTGCCAGGTCAGGTAGTTTATTTTGGCCTCCTGGTGGCGCTATAATAGGCCAATGGGAAAAGGGTGCCATTTCTTCTTAGGCCGTGCACGGCAATCACACTGCATTCATGATTTGGGGCATTTTGTTCTAAAAATGTGTTTTGCTAAATTTGACCTGCTGGTGGCGCTATAACAGGCCAATGTGAAAAGGGTGGCATTTGTTCCTCAACGTAGTGCAAATGTGCGTTCAAAGTTTCACCGCAATCGGACGCTGCGTTCATGATTTGCGGCATTTTGTTCAAAACGGGCCACTCCTGCAAACTTTAGATGTCAATCTTAGCCAATCAGGATGGAATATGAAAAATCAAACAGATCAGTCTTGATCACCTGACTATAGAGATCATGTGTACCGATTTGCGTGAAATGTGGATAAAATCTGAAGGCTTAATATAAAAAAAGATGTTTTACATAAGTCGGCCTCCTGGTGGCGCTATAAAAAGGCAAAGGTTTTTCCTTGGCCTCTAGAGAGTGTGCATACAAACTTTTACACAGATCGGTGCAGTTATAGGTAAAAACACGAATTGGCCTGTTATAGCGCCACCATGAGGCTGATTTGAACATTTTCAAATGGCATTTCTTCCTCGGCCTAATGGGAATGTGTGTGCAAAATTTCACGGAAATTGCATGCTGTGTTCATGATTTGAGGCATTGTGTTCGAAACGGAGTACTCATGCAAACTTTGGAAGCCAATTTTTGCCAATTAGGATGGAATATGAAAAATCTGAAAAAATGGGTTTTGCACAAATTGGCCTCCTGGTGGCGCTATAAAAGGCCCATGTGAAAAATTTGGGGCAGAGGTTCTGCTCTGGCATCCAGGGACTGTGTGCACAGTTTCGCTGCGAGCAAGCCAACGGTGCCGGAGATTAGCTGTACACAGACAAGACAGAATGACACACACACACACACGGACACACGGACGGTGTCCGTGTGTGTAAAAGTACCTCAAAATTTTACTTAAGTACAGTACTTGAGTAAATGTACTTAGTTACTTTACACCACTGCTATACAATACATCGGTTATTTGAAGAAAAAAAAAGATCTTGAACAAAATGTAAAAAAAAGTAATCTTTTTTAAACATTTTCCTAGCACAAAATATTTTCAGCTGGGGGGTCTGCAGCCAAATAAATAACAATGTGGGGGTCCTTGACATGGAAAAGTTTTAGAACGAGTCGTCTGACTCTGCCTCTCTCAGGTCCATTTTATGCAGACACGGTCTCGCTGCTGTCAAAGCCCCCCTATCATCTACAACTAATGGGGTCTGAGGATTTGGAGTCTGAGGCCAAAGAAAAATCACTTTTCAAGAGGTCCCCTGTGCTCCGTGCAGGGAGGAGGGAGTAGCTCCGGCAGAGCGGGCCTGAGGCGGCTGACATCAGGCTGTTAGAGCCCCGAGGCGGGATGCCGCGCAAATCCAATTAGGAAGAGCTGGAGTTAAGAGTTAGACCGGGCCAGAGCCAGAGCGCTCTGCTGCTGACCTGTCACTCACTGCAAGCTGGAACAGGTGTCCTCTTACCATGGGTGTCAGACTGGACTGTGTGTGTGTGTGTCTGTGTGAGAGAGAGAGGGGGGGGGGTGTGTGCTTGTAACATAGTATGTGAGAGGTGTGTGTGTGTGTGTGCGCGCGTTTGTGCGTGTGAGAGAGAGAGCAAGAGAGAGATATTACAGATGTGTGAGAGGAAATGAGCATGCGTGTGTAGCCTGTATGCTGGGTGGGTGTGTATGTTTCTGAGACAAATATGCATAAATATCTCTGTGTGCATGAGAGAGTGGGGATGTGTATGAAATGTATTTGTGTGTACAATAAATGTGTGTGGGTGCATGCTTTAATCTGCATGTGTGTGTGTGTGTGACAGAATTTTCATTTGTAGAATTCGAATGTGTGTGTGTGTGTTCGAGCATGCATGCATGTAAGTACCAACTTCAGTAGATGGGAAGTCTGAAGTCTCAGTGTTAGGTCTCTGGGTAAACGTAGCCCAATCTACCGTGACCAAAGGAGAATCTGTCCCACTGTATCCGTAACTGTGACATCATATCCCCAGTGACCATAAGGCTTTGTGTCATCATCAGATGCTGCCACTCAGCTAGAGAGTCCTGCAGTCGCAGCACTCCACAACTGTTATTACCGACTGTCATTCATTCTCTGCAATTTCACACTATCAAGCATTCTTAAAGATACACCAATACACTTACTGAGTTCTTCTAAAAGCAATAAACCCCAAGCCAATGGACCTGCTCAGTGGTATGACGCATGTGCAACATGAGTGCATGTGCACACGTGTGCATGTGCACACAGAAGTCCACCAGGTGTTGAATGGACATGTTCTCTGTGCATTTTGCCGTTGCCATAGGTGAGAGAACAAGTGTGTAAAGGAAATGAGGTCATCAGTGGAAACCTGTGCATATTTTGCTCTGCCTTTGGATTTGAAAGCAATATGGTGGCTTTACTGCAGTGACTTTTTGAGATGCAGTCTGTTTGATTCTGAAATAAGCAGTGCAAATGGGAAAAAAAAGAAAATATCCTAGTGTATGTCTGCTGATCCTTGAAATGGGATTTCAAGCCATTTACTTTCTACTTTGCTGGAATTAGATGCATGGATTATTGCCTAAACCATTGGTTCTCAAAGTGGAGAGAACCAATGGTCCCCAGCCAAATTGGTTTGTATAGCATCACAATCATTTTAACCATGTTTTATACTTTGGCTATTAAAAAATAGAAGATATACAAGTTTTGCTCATGCCGCACTATATGAGCTTGTAGATCTTATTTTTCCCCCTTTTTTTGAGATGGGGGTCCACAGCCAATTACATATACTTTTTGGGGTCCTTGAGAACCACTGGCCTACACTATGTTGCTTTCTTTTTCTCATACGTGTTTGTTCCCTTTTATTCATTAACTTGCTTTCTCACTCCTTCAAAAACACACATGGGCGCAAAATATCTGTGTGTGTGTGTGTGTGTGTGTGTGTGTGTGTGTGTGTGTGTGTGTGTGTGTGTGTGTGTGTGTGTGTGTGTGTGTGTGTGTGTGTGTGTGTGTGTGTGTGTGTGTGTGTGTGTGTGTGTGTGTGTGTGTGTGTGTGTGTGTGTGTGTGTGAGAGTGTGTGAGTGTGTGAGTGTGTGAGTGTGTGTGAGTGTGTGTGAGTGTGTGTGAGTGTGTGTGAGTGTGTGTGTGTGTGTGTGTGTGTGTGTGTGTGTGTGTGTGTGTGTGTGTGTGTGTGTGTGTGTGTGTGTGTGTGTGTAATATATGATATATTGTGTTTTAAGCAAGGCCCCTGGTTCAAGCTAACCCCAAGCAAAGGGAATGAGAGCAGAGAAAGACAAGAGGAGAAGAAGAGAGTAGAAGAGCTGACAGAAGAAGGGAGGAGAGCAGAGCACAGGGCAGGAGGGGACGAGAGAGAGGAGAGGAGAGGAGGGGAGGGGGTGGATGAGGAGGAGGAGGAGACCCCTTGTGTGTTTAAACTGCTGCCGTGTCAAAGGCCAGCGGTCCCCTGTTAGCCGCAAACAGTTATGGATGTTCAGTATGGGAGCCTCCACACTACAGCGTCGCTCTACACTTTGATTTATGGAACAGTTCCTCAAAAGGCTCCTCCGGATGATGAGTGACTTACGGTGCAAGAAGAGATTTTTATATTGTTATTATTGGAGGCGCAACACAGCTACGGGTGGATAGAAATACTGTGCCATTATAATAACGGAATTTCACAGCTCACAGCACCTACTGTAACAGCGCTGCATCGTTTTTTTCTACTTTGATTCACTACTTTGATTTCTTTCCACTCAATACAATTCATGTATTGAGTGGGTTTTGTGGACCACATCAAAACCAACGGTAAATCAATAACACACAACGTGTAGAGACCTTTGTGTGTGCATGGGTGTATTTATCAGTTTTGTCAGCACATATACTCAAGCATACACAAGCACACATACTCAAGAAGCACAGAAACATACAGAAACTGTCGCATGGCAGCGATATTTATGCACCTCTCCTGTTCCCAAGTCGGTTTCTTTTTACACGGCTGTTTTTGCAATAACGTTTGATCAGACTTTCGCTTAGTTTGTCTAATTTCACTCTGGACTGTTAAATCGTCTATTTTTGTTATTCGGCACAGTGGGAATGCCATTCAGATGCAATAACATCCCACGGAGCAGTAAGTTGAGGTCAAAGGCCTCTGTCAGGCCTCCGAGGGACTGAGGAGGAAGGAGTTATGACGTAGGAGTAGAAGACTCCTATATGAACTGCAGCCCACACACCTGACACCAGAGGTAGCCAAAGAGGAGATGCTGGAGAGTGCAAGACTCGACGGATTCAGAGCCTTCAAAAAGTGTGACTCCTCCTTACCCTCCTTCAAAACCGCCCTAAGAGAGCACCTGTCTGCAATTTGCAACTGGTCCTCCTAGACAAGTCTTCAAAGCTTGACACCAGAAATGACCCCCCCTTCCCCCTCTTGTATGTTGTTGTTAAATGTCTTGATGAATTGAATACATAGGACCATGGGAACAAGCCCTCAGGGCTTTTTGTGTTATCCTTTTAGCATCATTGTATAATCGTACAACTGTACTTTTTGCAAACTGTTAATAAAGTATTGAATCAATCAATCAAAATGATTCCATTTTACATTAAAGGAATTCCTGAGCCAATAATTTGATGACCGGCGGAAAGATGCAATGTATCCGGTATAGGAGACTCAAAGGAAACTCTTTGTGTCTCCATGAATTCAATGTTTCATGGGGTGTGTAATTGATAGAAAATAAGTAATTTTTTGGGTGAACTATTCCTTTAACACTGAGGATTTTACTGTGTAGGTGTAGTCCCGCTCCCACACTCACTATACTCTACCTCCACACAGGCCCTTTGTACATACTGTGTATGTCATACACTGCAAAATATAACTCTGAACCCATAGGGTCAATTTATTCACTCTCAGAATTAAATGAACACTCAGGATTTTGCTGCGTAACTCCCCAAAAGCTCAAGGGAGAGCTGAATCACAGTGTAAGTGTTTTCAGGTAGACAACCAGACATTAGGGATGCTGTCATTTGTGGAGTAGGAGCTCTATTTGAGCCAAAATGCCTCTTAATAAAACATCTGCATTGGCTCTAATTGTTAACACTGTAAGTCAGTCTGAAAGTATTAAAAAGTATAATTTCCAAAAGACATAGCCGGTAAATGTGTATCATGTATCACCTTTATCGCCATAATATATTTGTAAACTCATCAACACTAGCAGTTGGCCCAGTTATTAATGACTAAAATGCGTAATACTTCTAATAATTGTCTGATCTTTGGTAGCCAGCCACAGAGCTATCTACTGCTCAAAGAGTCAAGACTTGGATGTTGTTTGTTTGTGGAAATCATTACTGAAATCAATTCTGATTCTGGATTAGGAAACTTCAAAGTATTGCTGTTCCCTTGGGGGACAGATTAGGACCAGATAGAAGACAGACAGGGGAGCTTGGGCCTGGCACCCTGTGTTGAAATAGTAGCTTTGTTTACATACTGTAGTGGTTTATTCAAATAAATCACAAATGTGATAGGCCTATTCATACTTCATTTATAATAATGTTATAAAGGAATTATAACGATACATTCTGACATTATAAAGACATAGTATCAATTCACTTAATACATTATGAGAGACACTAATACATTGTTCAGATATTAAATCCCATAGATTACAGATTACAATATTTAGGCTACTATAATGAATAGGAACAATACAGTCATGCCATGGTGTGATATACTGTACTGTCAGTGTGATGCATTGTTCCCATGGCATGCAGTACATACTGTAACTCCCTTACATTTTCAACCGTCTCCATACACAGGATCATCATTTATAGCCTGCAGTTTTCTCACACACACTTTCTGAAAGCTGTGATGTGTGGAAAAAGTTCTCATGATGTCAGAACCAGGGGTTGTTCTGCAATATTTCAAAAAGCTAAAACCATAATTCCTGGCATTACGCAAGGCATGAACGCTACAGGCCTCATTCCCATTTATTTTACTAACACATTCCTTCAAATGACTGTGCGATAAAACCCAGGATCAAGTCAAATGAGATTTCAAGGAAAATGTGAAAAGCTCAATTTTTCACCAGTGGAAAGCAGCACCGCCCTGAGACAGCGCTCATTGTGTTGTAACTCACTTGTCGTCACAAAGATGGATGTCTCAGCCACATGAAAGCCGACAGGGAGGGGAAAGCTCCGACTGTGCTGTGGAAAAGCCAAGTAGCACCACAGCCCCCCCGCCCCCACCCCCACATTGGCCCTATATCTGACACGACTCTGTTTGCCTTCCAACCTCCAGGTTCTTCATACATGTCATAAATATACACTAGAATAGCAGGCTTGTGAAAGGACGTGTTCAGTTGGGACTTGGTCGTGGGCAGTGTTGATGAAGGCTGAAAACCTCACTTTTGAATCATATTGTAGGCTACTGTTATAGCATCGACTTTATGGAGACACATTTCTTCTTCTTTTTCTCCCTTTCTTTTGGTGAGGTTGAGTTAATGTGACTGTTCCAGATATCAAATAATGCTATGGGAATTATTTGACAGAGAAATATATGATAGCATAGAGCCAATATGGCTGCTCATATCAAATTAATAGGCTTTCTTTTGGTGAGGTAAAGTTAATGTGACTGTTCCAGATATCAAATATTGCTATGGGAATTATTTGACAGAGAAATATATGATAGCATAAAGCCATGCAATATGGCTGCTCAAATCAAATGAATAGGCTATTCCTTAGTGACCCTCCTTTTGGCTAAAATTGATCTTTTGATGCAATTACTGTAATCTGACAAGGTATATTTTGTGTCCACCAGATGGAGATATAGCATCAATAACTTCAGCCTGGGCTGGAGAGTGTGTCACTATATGAACATGTACAAACATGCATGCAGCTGAATATTGTGCGTCACTGCAAAAATAAATAGGAAGTCAAACACTAAAGAACCACTCACTCACTCACTCACTCATGAGGATCACAGTTATGTATCACAAATTTAATTCCAATTTCAAACCAGTGTCATGGTCAGTATCATGGTCAGTATCATGGTCAGTATCATGGTCAGTATCATGATAGTATCATGACAGTATCATGACAGAATCATGGTCAGTATCCTGTCAGTATCATGGTCAGTATCATGGTCAGTATCACGTCATTTGAATCGTTAGTTGTTGTTTTTATTCTTTTAATGTCAACTTGACTTGCAATTATGAAATGAAAATAAATCAGTATATTGTGAGATAGAAATCAGGCCCTTTTGATTATGCTGAAATTAAATTCCATAAGAAGGAATGTTAAGTATGTTTGTACTGCAGAGAATGGGTCAAATAGTCATGGACATGTGGTAATGAAATAGATTGATTTAAATCTTAGCTCTAAAAAACTGATATAAAAAGAAAAACTATATGACAGTTGCATTTCACAGCTTGACCTCTATATGTCAGGCTAGTATCATCACTTTTGAGTTTGACAAAATCGTGTGTGTGTGTGTGTGTGTGTGTGTGTGTGTGTGTGTGTGCGTGTGTGCGTGTGCGTGTGCGCATGCTTGTGTGTCTAAAGCCACTTAAGGTTATGCTGGTACCAGCTGTGGCCAACTGGTCAGCAGTGCACTCTAAAACTTTCCCCAACGGCCGTGACAGAGCATTGGCATTTCAGGTACAGCCACTCGAGAAGGACAAAAGCACAGGATATGCAGGTAAGCTTGCCTGCAACACATCATCAGACAGAGCAGGCGAGAAAGGAGAGGCACTGGTGGCGTAATAATAGCTAGCCAAGGCTGAGGTTACTGGGCAGCTTCCAAGATCAAATGTGTGTATAACCTTCTCTATACCTCTGCCATTAATCGTCTGTATTCTGAGCAAACAAGTTGTTACAGTACTGACAATTAGGCTATTTTTTATGGCTTATTTTGGCGTACAATGCAAAGGAAATGAACAGATTTACTCAGTGCAGAATGAATGTGGTCAGATTGCCGTCACTGATCATGTCTTTTATCATCACCATTCACAGTCAATCAGAAAAGTGAACTACACCACTTGCTTTCCTCATCCTGTTCGCTATGTAAAGCTGTCATCATATAGAACACTTTAATTACAGATGTGACTACATATTGTATTTATATTGGCACCTATTTTCAACTTATCGTCATATGATTTGGTCCTGTCTACTCTCGCTGTGTCTCATTGGTGGGCTGTGAAAAGTTCAGAAACCTGTCTACCAGTGACATCATCGATAGGCAGCTTTGGCTGTAGTTTATATTAGTCATTTGTCATCGGTAGGCAGGTTTCTGAGCTGTCCATAGCCCACCCACGAGACACAGAGTGAGTAGATGGAAATGGTCTTAATGAGCATAATATGAAGATAAGGTTGAAAAGGGGTGAAGTGCTCCTTTAACAAAACAAAACTTAAGTGAGGCACTGGAGCGAGTGAGCGAAAGAAAGCAGAAACCGCACACTCGAAACACTCAAAGTCTCCAATTTATTGTGAGCTTTCGATTGTTTGACCTTCTTCAGGCATTAAGATGCGCCTTCTTCAGCAAAGGCATCTTCTTCAGGCCTTTCGGTCGTTTGGCCTGAAGAAGGTCAAGCGACCGAAAGCTCACAATAAATTGGGAACTTGCACAGTGCTTTGAGCGTGCGTTGCTGCTCTTCTGTTCACATCATCGTTTACAGGAAAGTCCTCAGTGTTAATTTATCCATTTATAACTGAGAGACTGTTCAAATGTGTTCAAATTCTGAGGCGCTCTACTAGCATTTGCTGCTTATGTTGTTCCGCATTCATTTGACTGGTTAAACAAGGGTTAACGAAGTAGATTTTGGAGGGAAAATAAATGTCTGCCTGGCCAAATAGGCTGGATTGATAATGGAACACTGATGGATGTTCCAATTTTAAAATGCTAATTTCTATCATTACTCAAGATGTAAGTGTTATTGAAGTTGTCTTAATTAGCTTTTAACATAGTCATCATGTACATGATGGTGGCGCAACAAATATAGGCATAACATTCATGCTCGACTGAAACTACTGTGTCACCGAGACAGAGCTCATTGTGTATAGTATAACAAAAATGTGTGCTTCCATGCATGCACCACACAAAAGCCAACACCTCTCTTTCCTTTATATGCACTAATTATGATGTTCCGAAACCTGTTATGAATTCAAAGAACATGTTCTTAATTGAGGCCCCGGAGTCATGTGGTGAAGATGTGAATTGAAAGTTGGAAGATGTGACACCTCGTCATTTTCGCCCGGAGAGGTGAACCAGTTTTTCCAATGCATCCCGCACACCAATTCTCCCCCCATCACCTTGTTATACAGTACGTGTGAAACTCACATGTGGCCCCGGGGTGATCGCAACTATGTCTATATTTGACCTCCCCTCACATACTGTACACACACTGTCACATAACTGTGTCACATCTCTTTGTCTCTCTCTCTCTTTCTTAACCCATTAAGACCTGAGGCAGATTCTACAAATGCCTTCTAAACCAGTTGTTCTCACACTTTTCAAGATAAAAAAAATAGACAAATAGCAGATGTAGGCTGCTATGGGGTGCTCGGGTGGCGCGGTGGTAAAAGTCCCTGCCCACCGGAGGTTGTGGGTTCGAATCCACCGTGGTGCATCCGGCTTTGTCGGGCGTCTATTCGAACACAATTACCTGTGTTCGGGGCAGGGAAGCAATTGGTCATTACACACATACTCCTACGGGCTGGGACGGCACCTGTCAGCGGGGAGTGTTGGGCGGGAGGAGTAGGACTAATTCAGCTCTACGTCCTCCTGGTGGGGGCTCCTCACTGGCAGGTGAATTAGTAGGATACGACAGCAGTGACAACACAGCAATTAAATGTGTGTGGGGAGGATTCAATTGGCATAATGACTAAATTGGGGAGAAAAAGGGGTAAAAAAGAATTGGCTACTACTGTATAAATGTAGGGGGGAAAAAATTATAATAAAAAAATAGCAGGTGTACAAGCTCGCAGCGCGGCACGAAGTGGCACGCTGTGAGCTTGTATATCTGCTATTTTTGAATAGCGAACGCTAAAATCTAAAATGACACAGATGTTTTCCCAGTTTTAACGGGTTAAGCCTAATTTATAATTTGTCGTATGACCAAGCCACATTGGACACAGTCATTCAACAAAGTTAATCCGTCTTTACTCACTCATGCCTTACTGGCACGAATGTTAAAGGGATACTTCACTTTCGGGCCGGGGACACATTTAAAAAAAATATTAAAAATAAATGAAAAAAGTTATGGAAAATTCATGGCCCCCTCACGACACGCAGTGTCCTACTAATGTGTGAGGGGGCCATGAATTTTCCATAACTTTTTTCATTTATTTTTAATATTTTTTTTAAATGTGTCCCCCGGCGGAAAGTGAAGTATCCCTTTAAGTTAACCACATAAGCTCTATATACTTCATCAGGGGTTATCAATGTGTCCGTACACAGACAAACGTGTCCGTGGCAAGACTTGTCCGCTGCAAATCTTTGATTCAAAAAAATAATTACTAGAGCCAGTATACAGTGGCTGACTTGCCAGTCTCCAGGTTTTCTTCGAAATTGATAGGACACGTATTTAATTAATGCAGAAATACCCGTGGTGCAGAATTTAGACATTGTAGTTGAAGATGTGAGTTACAAATGATCCTTTAAAAATAAATGTATTCAAAGATTTGCACACATTTTCACGATAAAAAAATATATAGCTATGAGCTTGTTTATCTGCCATTTTTGAATTGCCAAAGAAATCTAAAAATGACACACAGATGCGTTCCCGTTCTTAATGGGTTAAACCCTGAGAGTGTACAAATATGGTAAAATGTACAGGTCCATTTTTACAATCATTACCACTCTGGAATGTACTGTACTGTGTCATATTTTTCCAACACACCTTTTTCTTTGTGAAATATCCTCCCACTGGATGTTATGGCTCTCAACAGAGAGGTGTCAGTTTAGTGCCTTACGGTTACAGGTGGGCACTGGTCTGATTTCTACACATGCACGCACACACACACACATGCACGCACGCACGCACGCACGCACGCACGCACGCACGCACGCACGCACGCACACACACACACACACACACACACACACACACACACACACACACACACACACACACACACACACACACACACACACACACACACACACACACACACACGCACGCACAATGTTCTGGCAACAGGAAGTGAAAGATCTGCCCTGCAGAAGACCATATCCATTGTCACTCAACAATAAGCCTGCATTCTTTGGTACTGTACACAATTAGGGATTCTTGTATGTGCACAGCCTACTGTATCCATATCAGTCCATATCATGTTGCATGTGCAAAGAATGATTATGCTAGTAGGGCTGAGTCTTGTAAAATTGGGACTATAGCTTTTATTTGATATCAAGTGGTTCAATATTACTAAGGTTGCATGCAGGGTTCATCCTTTAATAAATATGCAAGTATCATGTTTTCCAGAGAGTGTGACAGACATGAGGCACTTAGTTATGATATGATCAGTGTATTGAATGCTTTGAGGTGTAGTTCAGTGATTGACAGCTTAGCTGATGCCATCTGGAGTATGAATCCAATATAATTTGTGAATATTAATTGACAGGGTCCGATTGAATTACAAAAACAATTCAAAGCAGCCTGAGAAACACGTTTTTGTTTTTACACTTAATTGCTGTATATTCAATCTGTAAGAGGGATTTCCATCTTTCATTGTCTCCTATCAGATTTCCCCTCAAGCTGATGCAGAATGATGCCACGTGATAGACCGGTTTACTGTGTTAAGACAGATTTATACTAACATTGTACGATGGTGTCAAGAGTGGATCTTCAAGGGCTTGTAGATCTGCTCTCTCATGACGGAGTATACGTTGTTTCTGGAAGCCGAAGGGAATTGGTTGGTCCTTCTTCCACGAGTCATTATACACTGATTATTTTAGCTGTTGATGTGTTTCTGGAACAATTCCACTATATTTTAAGAGAAATTAATTTCTTGTAGGCCTACTTGCCAAATCAAGTGATTCTGAGTCTGATAAGACTGTGATTGAACCTGCATTAGTGTCCACTTTTTTCACCGGCATCATATAATTAACTTCCTAAGTTCCTCCCTGACGACAGCCAGAACCTTCAATGGAAGGGTGTTCACATTACACTATAAAAATGGGGAAAGACCAGGGAGGAAGTGGTGATAGCATTACAATCCTCTTCTTTTCTGCCACTAATCCAGAATGGGGAATGTCCCTTCCAAGCATTGCTAAACACTCTTCAAACATTCCTTGCTCACTTCAAAAAGATAGTCACCTGTCATGGCCAAATCAAGTTAAAATTTTGACTGACTTAAACTTTGTTGAAACAGATTACAATACACACCCACATGCACGCACGCACGCACGCACGCACGGGCGTAGGCAGACAGACAGACAGACAGAGCAATATGGAAGTACTCTGTTACAAGTAAAAGTCCGGAATTAAAAATTTGAAATTAATTAAAAGTACAAAAGTATTGGTATCAAAATGTACTTAAAGTACCAAAAATAAAAGTACTAACATGTTTGAAAATAGCAGATCTACAAGCTCACGCGACGCGTTGTGAGCTTGTAGATCGGCTATTTTCAAATAGCCTAGGTATAATATAGGGCTAAAGTGGTTAATGTATGTTTTATAATGTAATAATCTATATCTGCAAAGTAACTAGTAACTAAAGTTTTCAAATAATTAGGCCTGACCTCGACTAAGTCGACTAGTGGACTGGTTAGTCGCGGGGGGTCCGAGTCGACTGCGTGTCTCTTCGAATCTAGTAAAAAAAAAAAAAAAGGGCCAAAAATGTTTTTAATTGTTTTTTGGCCAAGTCTACACCTGCAGCCACACGTAACTTCCACTTTATTATTCTTATTCCTCGTCTTTGTATTGGTATTGTTTGTGTTGGAGCGCCTCAGTGCGGCTGCAGAGTTCATGTGCAACCTCTTCCAGAGAGAGATAGAGACTATAGAAACTCTGCTGGAGACACAAAACAAACTGTGTAGACTTGGCCCTTTGAAATAAAATGTATTTTGGCCCTAAAAAAAATATTAGTCGACTGCCAGTCCACTATTGGCAATTAGTCGCCAATTAGATTCGACTAAACAAATCCTTAGTCGGGGACAGGCCTACAAATAATGTACTTAGTTACTTTACACCACTGACACACACACACACACACACACACACACACACACACACACACACACACATGCACACACATACGCACGCACACAGTACATAACACAACATAACACATGATACAGAAGCACTGCTTTTCACGTGCACAAACAGGAGAAATTTGCTATAATTTGGTTATTGCCTCTTCTCTCAGACAGTCAGGCCCACATCGGTCGGGTCTCAGGTGTAGAGGTGGTCCCCGGGGACCCCATCTCCACGTGGGCCCCCAGCATCTGAAAGCAGCTCATTAACATTCAACACCAGAATCACAGACAGTCCAGACTCCCACACACCCGTCAAGCTTTTCCAATGATGTCAAGACATTATTGATCATTAGCAATGCAGAGGTGTGTGATGCATGTGCGTGATGCACATGTAAATAAATAGATACATATTGTTTATTTCATGTCAGTCTTGTCATGTCTTTGAATGATGGCTGGGGATCGTGGAGATGTTGCTATCGTCTATCATATTTCTACCTACATGTATACCAGGCATGTGTAGATACCAAGTAATGTTTTTCGCAACTTATTATTATGGATCAAACAATACATATTATATATTTTTTAAGTGCCACTTCCATCAATAACACAATTATTTCAGAATCATGTCAGTATCATGGTCAGTATCATGGTTAATCATGTCAGTATCATGTCAGTATCATGTCAGTATCATGGTTTAAAGCTCCCAAACTATTGGGAGCTTTAAACTAGTGTAATGTTTTTACCCTTTTTTATTCTTGCCTTGATGTCACCTGGCCTAAATACAGATATACAGGTACAAAAAAATCTGCAAACAACGATGGAGTATAAATTATGCTTAGTAGCCTTTCCAGACATGCTTCCACCTGTAGAAATCCCATTCAACAACATTCTTACAAATCTAGCCAATCTTCCATCATCATCCCAAAAAAATAAAGTGCAACCACACACAATTCAGAAACCACGCCTGACTGCAGAGTTAATGAAACAAAGTCTAGGATGAAATGAAGAAAATATGCTCTTGAATATATAAAACATTGCTTCCAGCGCCCCCCGAACATCTCTGTATGTCCCCTGGGGGGCTGTACCGCCCCAGTTGAGAAACATTACTGCACATAAATGACAATTGGCAGTGACAGTCTAAACTGAACTAAGTTGATAAAAAAATTTTTTTAAATTAAAGACAGAATACAAAATACAAATCATAAAACACAGAATGTCACAGAAAGACCTCACACAGAGGTGTAATTGCACCTTCTGTGGCATGTCAGTGGTCTAATGGACCCCAAGTTGTACATCATAGTAGTCTTCCCCTCCCTCTGAAGAAGGCTTCTTGTGAAGCGACAGAGAATGAGAAACCAGCACTCACCGAAATCCGAGACAACCCGAGGGAGCACAGGACAGAGTGTCACCACAGGGACAGGAAGCTATGGATGAAGGAAAAAGTGGACTCCACCAAGAATCTATTCAAATAGCTGGCAAAACATCTGGGCGACAAAATGGGAGTTGAATGCAACAAAGGGGGAGGTGGAGGAGTAACCTGGTCAAGTCCACAGTGACCCCAGATTTGATTTATTTGATACATTTAAGATAGATTCATCAACGTGCATAGTACAATAGGATTATCAGGATAGCGCAAAAAGTCAGAACACTTCCATTCCATTGCAAATGGGAGGACAGCTTGGAGAAGATGGAGAAACTCATCAAACCAGCTGAACCAGCTATCCCCCTCATATGGAGTCAGATACCTTGCAGAGTAGAGGAGCTAAGCTGGCACAAAGTCAACAACTTTCTCATTAAGGCCAGACTAAAATAAGCCCCGAGGCCAAATGGCATTCCATACAAGTTGTAAGTGTTATGGCTTATTACATGACCCTGGAAGCACATGGGAATTAACGAAATACAGATATTTTCTTACTGTACTTAAGTAGATCTTTCAGGTATTACTTGAGTTTTAGTTTTTTTCTAGCAACTTTTTATTCCCTACATTTAACACAAATATCTGTACTTTTTACATTTTCAAAATTATTATTATTATTTCATGCACAACAGATGTAAAGACGTAATGATGAAAAGGACATTAGACCAGCGAGGGAGACTCGCCCATGGAGAGATGGCTGGCAAGCAGGTACATTTTCAGACACACAGGAAACCAATTGAGAAGATTTTGAGCATTTATATTTTACAGCGCCGTCATTTTATCATCTGTTCTCATTCTGATCATAACATTTGTTTTATTTTATTTTATTTGAAGTTAGAACGGTTTAAGTTTAATAGTCTTCAAATTAATAATATGTGAGCCAGTAGAAATGTCAGTACGTTTTACTTTTATCTTTTGAGTACATTTAAGAGCCTATAATTCTGCTCTCTCTCTCTCTCTCTCTCTCTCTCTCTCTCTCTCTCTCTCTCTCTCTCTCTCTCTCTCTCTGTCTCCCCGTCTATCTCTCTCCTCTCTCTCTCTCTCCCCGTCTATCTCTCCTCAGACAAACCCTCCAGCAGAGTGCTTTTCCGTTCCACCCTCATGATCGATGCCCGTGTGTTGGTTCCCACAGCACAAGTTTGCTGGCTGGGAACTCCAGGTGTATATGGCAGTGAACAGCCGGCTTCTTCTGCTTGAAATTACAGTAGCCTAAAGAATCTGTGTTTAACTGTCATCTTGTTACTCATATGCACTGTATTATACTTGTGAAATGTGAAATGTGAAAAGCCTTCACAAAGTTTCTCCTTTGTTTGCTTTTGCTTTTACATTTTGGATTAATTGGGGCTGAAGGTGGTAAGATACAACTACAAACAATTTTTGTATTTTCTTGATGATGGCAATTTATTTTGATTATTTAATCCAACATATTCTGGGGGGAACATTCGCCAAAAATAGCAGATCTACAAGCTCACAACTTGTTGCAACATCACATGCTGCTAATTTCGGCAAACAGGTTTGGTGTAGAAAGACCACAAGAGTGGACCAAAGAGCAAGTCAGCTAAATAATAGTTTATTAAGTATAGACTAACTTAATGTAGAAATTGTTTTGCTCCTATAGAGTATTCTTTCCATTTCTAAGGAAAACTTTGGCATCACCATTCTGCATGGAACACACACCTTTTAAAATATGCTACTGCACACTATGGACTAAGGATGTAACAATATCAAAAACTCACGGTACGATAGCAAGTCCACGGTACCATATTTATCACAATTTATACAAAAAAAGACAAATGATGACTTGGAAAAGAGTCATTACATTTACATTTACATCGTAACAACTGGCTTTGACATCAAGAAAAATAAACTCCACTGTTTTTATTGCTCTCTCAACGTTTTAAGCCGCCAGATCTGCATCAGGAACATCTGGCTTTGAACTTTGACCTTTGTGATCCAATAGGGAAACCATTTCATGGACACATTATCACAGTATGGATGGCATGCAGCCGAAAACTCACCCATATCCCTGAGAGGGTTGGTACCAATCTAACCATGGAGCTGTGCACCACATGTATCTATCCCCTTAACCCTGGCAGCAGTATGCTATACCCATTAAGACACACAGAGGTATAGCGTCAGCACCATTCTCTTACCTACTAAATCTCACAGAGCCACCAAACTCTTGGCCTTGAAAAGCCATCAGCAGAACAGTGAACTCTGAGGCTGGTGTACAGGCGGCAGTCAATAGGCCATTATGTGTCTCCAAGATAAGGTTAATGCCCCTGGAGAGCTCAAGAGGCCTGCCCTCACAGAGCGTTTCGCTAAAGGTCAAACATATTCAACGTCTTCCCCCGAAATTGTTTTCAGTGCCGGAGTGACTGGGTCTTTGGATCTGTTTATGTAATCTCTTCAAATAGATTGAGCTCCTATGCCGCTGTAGGGGAGCCCGCGTAGGTGGAGTGTAATGCCTTGATTTATACTCTCTCGAAAATAGCAGGTCTACAAGCTCACAACGTGTTGCATACGCAACGCATTGTGAGTTTGTAGATTGTCTATTTTCTGCTGCGACACTATTGTACGACTAAGTATAAATTAAATGCTCACTCTCCCTCTTCAATCAGATTATTTTTTCAGTTGTGGAGGAATGATGGTACCCACCAGGTGTTGGGGATAGGGGCAGAGATTTGAAATACACCCACTGGGTGCTCACATCACATGCGAGAGCAGGGGGACAAAAGATAGACATGCTGCGTTGGATAAAAAACATCTTTCTAAAGGGTGTTCACACTGAGCACTATAACTATAACGATAACTATAACTATATTGTTCACCATTGTATATATTTTTTGTAGTAGGTGTTAACTCTGCCATCCACTTGATTTTTGAAACTATATTTGTATAGTTATACTTATAGTTATAGTGCTCCGCCCTTATTTAGTCCAAGTATAAAAATCACACCCAGTGTGAAGTGAGTGGTGCCTTTGATGAGGTACTTTTAAGTATTTGTACTCATTTTAAGTATTTTTACTCAATTTATTGACTTTCTATTAAGTACTATTACTCAAATTGTAGATCGTGTGTGTGTGTGTGTGTGTGTGTGTGTGTGTGTGTGTGTGTGTGTGTGTGTGTGTGTGTGTGTGTGTGTGTGTGTGTGTGTGTGTGTGTGTGTGTGTGTGTGTGTGTGTGTGTAACTGGTTGCATCTTTGTGTTGCAATCAGCTGCAGGTGATGTTGTTGTGCTCATACATAGGGACATACGTACATACAAACACTCTGGGTAAGTTCTTTGAGTGGTTGGCACCACTCAAAAACATGAACATGAAATGAATTGCGTCAATGTTCTGTCAACGCAGCAAAATGCTCCGTATCTTGTTAGACCACAATGAAGCGAGCCAGAAAATGATCTGAAGGTGCTTGAGGGTACCTACTTAATGTTTTTGCCACCGATAGACTGTGAAAACAGTTCAGATAACCAAACAGGTTACTATTTAACCAGGGACACAGTCATGGGTAAACACTTACATGCGTTCAAAGCTTCAGGAATGTGTGGAATGCAGGAGCCAGTTACCAGACGTGTAAACAGAAACCTGAGGTGGGAAGTGAAAGATTAGATGTCCTTTCTCGAAGTTTGCATTTTGTCAACATTTGGGAGAACAGTAATTGACTTTTAAATGGCATGTGAAGAATGTGCTGGTGAACAATATTATTAAACGTGGCCAAGATAAGGTGCCTATTTGTGAGTATAACAAATGCCATTTGGCGGATGCTTTTATTCAAAGTACCAGCTTAGAGTACACTTTTATTACAGATTGATGGCCCTTTGAGCAGTGGTGTAAAGTAACTAAGTACATTTACTCAAGTACTGTACTTAAGTACAATTTTGAGGTATTTTTTACTTTACTGGAGTATTTCCAATTTTCAGTACTGTTACTTCTACTCCACTACATCTCAGAGGCAAATATTGTACTTTTACTCCACTACTATAATTTGAAAAATTTAGTTACTTTGTAGATTTTGATTATTATTACAAAACATACATTACCCACTTCAGCCCTATATACATTTTGGCCATTTGAAAATAGCCGATCTACAAGCTCACAATGCGTCACAATTGTGAGCTTGTAGATCTGCTATTTTCAAATGATTTTTATACATTTGAAAACTTGTGAAATGGAACATTCTGCATAATGACTACTTTTACTTTCGTACTTTAAGTATATTTCGATACCAATACTTTTGTACTTCTACTCAAGTAAATTTTGATTACCCAGACTTCTACTTCTTCTTGTAACAGAGTATTTCTACATTGCAGTATTGAAGTTACTTAAGTAAAACATTTGAGTACTTTTTCCACCACTGTGGGTTTCAGGCACACCCTGACCTCGCTGGTATTGTAAGTAAGTTGTAAGATGCTGTAACTATTAAGTTACACAAAGAAGGCAGCGCTTTACCCTGACAATGTTAGTGCTACAGTATTGACTTGCATTGGGAACAGAAGCACTCATTTAGACAGTGTGAAGTGCATTGGTTTACCCTTTGAGCTCCACAGGGAATAAACCGCCTTGCCTGTAATGTTAGTGTTATGTGCTATTGACTGAGCTACAGACCATGATACCACAATAATCAATGGGACAGCGGTGGCCTAAAGTTTAGATGTAATGTTGCCACTGGTTCAATCCCTTGCATGGGCTGACATTTACCTCGGGGCAGGGGAGTGAATGAGCAACACCCAGACTTTCCCTCAATACCCACTGTTGAATTGGCTCTATGCACAGCAGCCATATTGGAAAGAAATTGGGCTTCTTCCTTACTTCATTGGTGTTACCAGTGATACTAATGAAGGCTCTGTTCCATTTAGTGTAGCACAGTGGTTCTCAAACTTTTAAATTGTAAGGACCCTAATAACTCTGAGAGTGTACAAATGGAACTAAATGGACCCTTACGGGTCCATTTGGTTCCATTTGTACACTCTCAGAGTTACACACCCATAAGGGTCCATTTGGAACCCTTTTCAAGGAACCATGAGGGTCCCTGGACCCCAATTTGAGACCCACTGGTGTAGCAGAGTGTTTCCAGTGAGTCAACATGCACAACATCAGCACCCTGACTCTGTTTGACCAGAATGGAACAGAGCCTTCATTGGTGTCATTGGTAACACCTGTGAAGGTAGTAAGAAGCGGCCCAATTTCTTTCCAATATGGCTCCATGGTCCAATACACGCATTTGATGACTGGCAGAAAGATGTTAATGTCTCCAATAGGAGACTCCGCAAGTCTCCTACCGGAGACTCCACCGGTCATCCAGGTATTGGCTTAGGAATGTGACAAAAAAAAAAAACTACATTAATTCAAGGCTTCATGGGGTGTGTAATTGATAGAAAATACGTATTCTTTTGGGTGAACTACTCCTTTAACCCCAAGCTGCACAGTGGTCAATGGTGTGTAGGGTTGTTGTTGTACTGGGCAACTCCCAGTAAATGTGAATGTTGCTGAAAAAGTTGCTGAAATAGAGCATTAGCGCTCAGCAAACTTACTAACCATACTAACCAAATAAAAGTTAATAAATAAATGAATAGTAATTTCATTAAACCTATACTCTTTCATCGTTCCCAAAACCATAATAGCTGACTGAAACTTCAAGCCAAAACCAAAGATTCCATTACAGAACAATCTTCCTGTATGTTGTTATCACAGTAATGAAGACAAAAAAAGGCTTGGAAATGGAAACATCGAGTCTATTTGTTCAAATATTAAAGAGAGTGGATATGTCATCACAGACAGCAGGGATATCAAATGCTGAACAAACAGTAGAAAATTCATATGAATCAACATGTCAGGGAAGCAAAAGACTTTTCAACAATGCCAAAATCTTAATGTAGACATAGAAGCATACAGTGGCTTAATAATATTGCTACATCCAAATAGGAGGATTTAACTGCTCGGCCTGTTGTAGAAGCAAAGGATGCCTTTACTTTGAATCCTAAAATCCACTTGTGCATTATCTTCCCCAATTAAGGGTCAAAGATGCAAAGCTCAAAAGGTGCATTAAAAGAAAGCCCCATTGGTTGCTTAGAAGAAACCTACTTTAAATATTCTAAATGTACCTCAATTACCGTGGCTAGGCTCCCTTTGTTGATCTGAAGGGATTTATCCGTTATCCAAAAGAAAACCCTGGTGGTGTCTGAGAAAGACCCTTTAGATAACAAGTTGTAGCTTGTGTGTGGGTGTACTTGGATGGTTTTGGTGAACTGTATAGTGTGTGGTGGAAAACAGGATGACGGGCGACGGATGGAAAATGGAAAAGACTCCTTGACCTCTAAACTTCAGCTGCTGTTGCCAAGTATAGTACGTGTTGTTGTTGCATCTGTATGCATAAGGACGTAACATAGTGTAGAAGAGATAGTTGTGTGTGTGCGTGCGTGTGTAGGGGTGGGCAATGGCATGGGTGCGTGTGTGAGTGCATGTTTGTGAATGATGGATTAATAGGGAGGGTAACTGTGTGTGTGTGTGTGTGCGTGTGCGTGTGCGCGAATGTGCGAATGTGCGTATGTGCGTATGTGCGTGTGCGTGTGCGTGTGCGTGTGTGTGTGTGTGCATAAGGAAGTATGACAGAGTGTAGAAGAGATAGTTGTGTGTGCATGCGTGTGTAGGGCTGGGCATGCATGGGTGCATGTGTGAGTGCATGTTTGTGAATGATGGAAGAAGAATTTATGCACCATAAATAGAGAGTGTGTGTGTGGTGTCATGATTGACAAGTTCCATAGAAACAGAGTTTAAGCGTCCGAATGTCACTCAATATCTCGAGTGGAAAAGTCTCACAATTGGTGTTGTGGTCTTTTACTTCAGATCACACAAACCAAGACTAAAAAAATGAAACAAAGCTCCGCCAAGGTGGCAGTTCGTCACTACGGTGTTGTGTGACACACACTAAAAGTATGTATCACAATTTTGTGATTTTTTGGTTTATTATTTTGCATGAAACACCAGTAGGAGGACTACCATTAGTGTTGTGTAAGGGGTTAACACCAGTGTCGTGTGAGAGCCAATGAGAACGCTTGATATACAACGTACATGTCATGTGATCATATGCCGGCTTGATGTGAAGTAAACTGAACAGAACCTCTCTCTCTGCCTCGTTATTATTAGACTAGGATAATAACGTAACATGGTGTCAGAATAAAGTAAGGAAAGTGTCTGGAGTCTTCTGCCTCCGAGTGAGAAGTGGAACGCTGCCGCAAGTCTGCAAGAGGAACGGACGGAGCGAGTGGCAACAACAGCTAACGTTATGGGCTAACTGGAGCTAAGGAAGCTAACAGTGTCCACAGAGGAAAGCCATAACAAAACACGACGAAAGACACGTCGGAAACGAACGAAAACGACGACCGGGAGGTTGTGATAATGTAACATAAAAGTTAAAGTGAAAAAAAAAAGTTTGAAAAAAAAAAAGTTTTGAAAAAAAAAGGAGAGAAAATGGACGGAGACGGCCAGGCGGCGCCAGCAGCACCAGTAGCAGTAGCAGCTGCAACTCCAGTAAGCAGTGTGCAACTGACTCCACCAGGCAAGTTTGAATTCAATGATGCAAATGAATGGCCAAAGTGGATAAGGCGTTTTGAACGCTTCAGAATAGCTTCAAGCCTGGATAAACAGTCACAAGAGTATCAAGTGAACACATTGATGTTCACACTAGGGGATGAAGCTGAAGACATACTGAATGTCCTGCCCTTGGATGATAATCAGAGAAAGTCTTATGAAGATGTGAAAAAGGCTTTTGAGAAACACTGTGTGAGCAAGAAGAATATTATTTTTGAGCGTGCACGTTTCAACAGGCGCAACCAGGAGCCTGGAGAAAGTGCTGAGGTATTTATTACTGCTGTCCATAGCCTAGCTGAGCACTGTAATTTTGGACATCTCAGAGAAGAACTCATTAGAGACAGGATTGTCGTTGGTCTCAGAGATGCAAAACTGTCTGAGTCATTACAGATGGACTCTGAACTGACATTACAGAAAACTGTTGCTAAAGTGCGCCACAGTGAGGAAATAAAAAAGCAGCAGCCAATGCTGCGTGGCAGCTTAAATGACAGACAGTCAGACAACCTGGATGCAATAAATGCAAGGCGTTGGACACAGAGAGGCCCAAAAGGACAAAAATACAGCTCACAAGCCAAGCCTGAAAATACATACAATGACACAGGATGTGGACGTTGTGGACATGCTACAAAGCACCCCTGGAAGGATTGCCCTGCAAAAGAGGCAGAATGTCGCAAATGTAAACGAAAAGGACATTATGCCCGCAAATGCCGGTCAGCCGGTGGCATCGATGACATCACAGAGGAATATTCAGACGATGGAGAAGAAATTGCCTTTCTAGGAGAGGTGATAATTGACATGGACAATGTTGAACATGAGTGGAGAGAAGCTCTGGAACTGAATGGTGAGACAATTGAATTTAAAATAGACACTGGAGCTGGAGTTACAGCTATTCCGGGCCACCAATACTCCAAAAAGAAGCATGGGGCATTACAGCCACCAAAAATACCCCTGTATGGTCCAGGCAGGCAGCGCCTGGATGTGCAGGGACACTTCAAAGGAAGACTGGAGATAAGGAATAAGACAACAGAACAGGATATCTACGTGGTGGCCAAGCTGATGACACCACTGCTGGGGCTTCCAGCCATTGAGGCTTTGACACTAGTGAAAAGAGTGCACACAGTTCACGTGGGTGAAGATGTCATGAAGAAATACCCCATGGTGTTCAAAGGGCTGGGAAAGCTGAAAGACCCATATAAAATTGAACTGGAACCAGGGGCCACACCACATGCTCTGTCTGCCCCACGTCGAGTTCCCCTGCCACTGCGGGATAAAGTGAGGACAGAATTGGATCGCATGGAGGCGATGGGTGTGATATCGAAGGTCACTGAACCCACTCCCTGGTGTGCAGGCCTAGTGGTTGTACCAAAAGGGAAATTAAAGGACAAACTGAGGCTGTGTGTGGATTTGACGCCCCTTAATAAGTGGGTCAAGCGAGAAAGACATATCCTGCCAGCTGTGGACCACACACTTGCCATGCTCACAGGAGCAAAAGTATTCACCAAATTGGATGCCACGTCAGGGTTTTGGCAAATTCCCTTGACTGAAGACAGTGCTCTACTAACCACTTTCATAACCCCATTCGGTCGCTATTGTTTCAACAGGCTGCCGTTTGGGATCTCCTCAGCCCCAGAACACTTCCAGCGACGGATGACACAGATGCTGGAGGGCTGTGAAGGAACAGTATGCCACGCCGATGACATATTGGTGTTTGGCCAGGATCAGGCTGAACATGATGGCAGACTGCACCAAGTTCTCAAGAGACTGAGACATGAAGGGCTAACTCTAAATAAGGAAAAATGTGAGTTTGCCAGGAGCAAAATAATGTTCCTCGGACATCGTATCACCACAGAGGGAGTCAACCCGGACCCAAGCAAGGTAAAAGCCATACTGGAAATGCCAGAACCAACCTGTGTTGCTGACATCAGACGAGTGATGGGCATGGCTAATTACCTGGGCAAGTTCCTCCCTCACCTCTCATCATTCACACGACCTCTGAAAGATCTTCTGTCTGAGAAGACAGAATGGTGTTGGGGAGCACCGCAGCGGGAGGCTTTTCAGAAGCTGAAGACAGAACTCAGCTCAGCCAAAGTCCTTGCTGTATACTCACCCAGTGCAGAGACACGCGTGTCAGCCGACGCGTCGTCCTTCGGTCTTGGAGCCGTTATGGTCCAGAAACAGCCAGAGAGCGGTGACTGGAAACCAGTTGTATTCATCTCCAGAGGTCTGTCTGATGCAGAGAAACATTACGCTCAGATTGAGAAGGAAGCACTAGCAGTAACCTGGTCATGTGAGCGCCTGCAGTCGTACCTGCTTGGCATGAGGTTCACCCTCGAAACGGATCACAAACCTCTGCTGCCATTACTAAGTACTAAGGCGCTGGACGCGCTCCCTCCTCGAGTCCTGAGATTCCGCTTGAGACTGTTGAAATTCACTTATGACATTGTACATGTGCCTGGAAAGCAGCTCATTACTGCAGACACATTATCACGAGCACCAGTGGAGCACGCAGCCACTCAAGCAGAGAAAGAGCTAGAAGCAGATGTCCAGATTTTTGTGGATGCAATCATACAGTCTCTTCCTGCTACTGAAGCTAGACTGCAGCAGCTTGCAGAGAAGCAGAAAGAAGACCGCATCTGCAGTTCACTAATCCGCTACTGTCGTACAGAGTGGCCTGAAAAAGTCCACCTGTCACCTGAAATGGGACCTTACTGGAAGGAGAGACAAAATCTGTCCATGGCTGGAGATCTTCTCCTGAAAGGACAAAGGATCGTCATCCCCAGCTCATTGAGGGAAGAAATGCTCAACGTCCTCCATCAGGGCCACCAAGGCATAGTCAAGTGCCGTGCCAGGGCCCGTCAATCGGTCTGGTGGCCAGGACTTTCAGCTGACATTTGCCAGAAAGTTGCAAGATGTCTCTTATGCACCCAACATAGAACAACACAGAGAGAGCCCCTGCTGACAACTCCTGTACCTGAGAGACCATGGCAACGTGTAGGGACAGACTTATTCATCTGGGACAAGAAGACCTACCTTGTAGCAGTTGATTATTTCTCCCGTTTCATTGAAGTTGCCCACCTCAATGTTGCAACAGCCAACACAGTCATAGCAGCTCTAAAGAACATATTTTGCAGGCACGGGGTTCCGGAATTTCTTATGTCTGATAATGGGCCACAGTATGCATGTGCTCTCTTCACAGACTTTGCCAGTGAGTACGGATTCACTCACATCACAAGCAGCCCACGGTACCCCCAAGCAAATGGAGAAGCGGAGCGGGCCGTGGCCACAGTCAAGGGCTTGTGGAAGGAAGGAGGAGATTGTGCTAAAGCTCTGCTCAGTTATAGAGCCACCCCTCTGGAGAATGGCTATTCTCCAGCACAGCTCCTCATGGGGAGACAACTACGGACCACTCTACCTCAGGTAACCAAAGCCTTGTCTCCAAAATGGCCCAACATCAAACAGTTCCGCAGCATGGAGATGCAAGCGAAGAGGAAACAAGAGCAACTCTACAACAACCGCCACAGAGCGCACACTCAGCCAGAACTGCGCCCAGGTCAGAGTGTGTGGATCACCACAGAAAACACCCACGGGACAGTCATACAACCGACAGCAGCCCCAAGGTCATACCTCGTCAGAACAGAGAATGGACTGTTGAGAAGAACCAGTACGCACCTGCGTGCAACTCATCAGCCACCATCTGACACACACACACACACTCCAGTTGTCACAGACTCTGGTAGTGCTGCCAACACTGCAGGTGACCCACACGCCACACCACACTATGTCACAAGCTCAGGGAGACACTCCCGTCCACCCAAGAGACTGGACTTATAAAGATACAACGCTGTGATTAAAAAAAAAAAAAAAAAAAAAGGATTGTAGGAGGAAGAAATGTTGATGCATTGTAAAAGTACAAAGAACAGTTGAAAGTGCATTTGGGTTTAAAGTAATTGCATGTGTATTATTGATGCCAAGTTACTGGTTCAGAAGATTTGCAAGTTGATGTTGATTGTTCATTGCTAAAATAACAGGAATGTTTCTTACTTAAAAGGGGGAGATGTTGTGTAAGGGGTTAACACCAGTGTCGTGTGAGAGCCAATGAGAACGCTTGATATACAACGTACATGTCATGTGATCATATGCCGGCTTGATGTGAAGTAAACTGAACAGAACCTCTCTCTCTGCCTCGTTATTATTAGACTAGGATAATAACGTAACAATTAGGGGACAATGTGAGGCAGTACTGTACGAAGTGCTTTTATGGACTGTGGACTCTATCTTGTTGGTAGCTGCCTGTCTACCTCATTCCAATGAGAGCAGCTAGCCTACAACTGAATACAGCACGTTTTATTTGTCTCATCTGTCTTCTACTTTTAGGTATGTTTTCAAGTGCACAAGCATTTATATTGACATGGAACATGTGAACATGCCTAATTAAATGGACTTTTTGAGAGTGTATAATTGCCGTAATTTGCAAGTAGATTCCTGCTAGTTACTGTGGGGTTTTGGAACTCTGTTTTTCTTTTCTTTGTTTAAGGTTTGCCTCAATAATATAAGTTTCATCACAGTTGAGCCCTGTACGTTTGTGTGGTAACAAAAACAATGCACAGTTACTGTGTGTTTTCAAATGGGTAATGGTACATTTGGGTTTACTATATACGGACAAAATTTATTAATTACAGTACCTTTTTTTCATTTCATGCTAAATTGGATACAAACAGTTGCAGCATTCTAGTCTTTCTATCCATCTGAATAATACCACGAGAAAATGTGTATGAATGTTGTCCAGTAAATGAATCGTTAGTTGCTGATATCCTCCTATAATTCTACAAAGCTCAGTGCTCTTCTGCCCGGTTCCCCTCAGTGGCTGGAGCAATTGCTCTGCATTTGCACACAGACATTGATCATTACCATGTGCATGGAACAGCGAAGCCCGTTTTTCGCTTTCCTCAAATGTCAGCTGTTTATTAGCGTTTTTGTGTTCGCTGGCTCCCGGGTTGCCAAATCATGTGCGTGAAACAAGCGTGGGTGCTCATATCCCCCCCACGGGTATGGTCTAGTGTCTATAGATGTAAAGATGTAGCATCTGAAGTGAAGTTATCCACTATGATATATAGAAAAGAAAGACACTGATTGTTAATAAAGATTCCAATGAGAGCAGCTACAACTGAATGCAGCACGTTTTATTTGTCTCATCCGTCTGCTACTTTTAGGAGACATACTACTGTAGATACTGCCCCCAGCCCGGGAGGTGCTACAGTTGCAGTGCTTTTGACGCCTCGTCCCCTTTTGGCCCACATAACTTCATGATGCATTGGCCAACACATGGATATACAGACACTCTCTGTGGCATCTGGAGGTTAATGATGAAACAGTGTGAGCAGTTAATCAGTTCTTCTCGTGTTCATGATAAACCCGTATTGTGGTGTTATGTTAATCTGTTCTGAAGTAATTGTCGTGAAAAGTTAATCTTTTCTTCCTTTGGCCCAGTACCAAACTTGAACTTCCGTTCATAACTTGAGATATGCTGAAAAAGACAAACAGGCAAATGGACAAACATGTGAAAAGTTACCTCCTTGGCAGAGATAATACTTTTCTATAACATCCTGTATACTGCCGGAATACCAGATCAGTTCAGATATCATTGATTGTTTTGCCTCATGTTAATTAACATTATTTATTAGACACGATCAAAATTACTATAATTAGTGCTTTGCAATTAGCCTATTATTATTAGAGCCGGTCGTCACGGGGAAAGTGTTAATCATCATTGCAAGCCCTCTGCACCACACATCAGCTGTCACATTCTCTCAGAATGCACTGCAGTCGGCGCTGCCCAATGTCCAACCATACAACATTACATGAAGGCCAAACACAGCATGCGTGATAAAGGGAGTCGCTGATATATTCTGTATAGTTTGTTTTACATGCATCGGCTATGATGCAAGTTTGATGTGTTGACATTTCAATCTGGAACAGTGGCGTTTTAGCTCTATTTTCAGGGTGCCCCTAACATTTCTGTTAGCACCTCTACTAAAATATATATTTTTCATTATTGTGATTATTATTATTTAATATCAGTTTCTTATATAATGTTTAGCTCTCTAACATTACATTTTGTGAACTTGTCTGGTTTATTGGTGGCTACATTAATGTTGGTAGTCCATACTACAGTCACTGGACACTGGAAAAGAAGTAATAGTATTTCTAATTTCACTAAGCAGTGGCACCGTCAGATGAAAACGTCAGTAACTCTCGGGTCAAATTGGGTGTTATTACTGTGACTTGAGTCTGGTAATAGTTTCAATGGTGTCTTAATTGGCCTTTAAATTCCCTGAAATTCCCTCTCGGCTCCAGTAGTTGCCATGACAGCCCTTCTGCCTTCATCTCCTGCTCTGTGGTTCTTCACCAGGTGGCTCTGGTCTTCCTCTCTTCCTCCTGCCAGTTTCATGGTGTGAATATACTCAAATAAATTACATTATTAGCTGTTCACAATGTGTCTTATTCTGATAGAATTGGGCTGTATATTTTTCCCTGTAGATGGATAATCCATTTTATTTTTCAAGAAAACAGCCAGGTTCAGGTGAGAGTAAGGTCAAAATGATGTTACCTGAATGTATTGCCCACACCAATATTAAATTAGCATAATGAATTGATATATGGATCTATATGTATACCTTCTATGTATTTATTATTATGGTTTTCTATATGGTTCAGCGACTGAAACAATGTGTTGTACATTTCCCCCAATAGCTGCTTTGCTATAACTTAATATTTGTCTTACTAAGTTCTGGTCATTATGTTGCCTCAGATTTAATTAACTCTCTAATCAGCCTGATCGCCAGAGAATTAGTATACATTGCACAGATCCAGTGCATGTCATTCCGTGCATAGTCGCCTAGAAACCCCGAAATTCCGTGCATATGTACGGTGAGTCCCACGGTGGAAAAACCCGGAAGCAGAGCAGTCCCCACAACAAAATTTACGATTCTGTGCCTATCGGTACATAACTCAAACGGCGCTGAGTAGGCACAAGGGAATGTCGCAACGTTCGGGACGGCAACTCGCTCGCTTTAGCTCGCTCGGTGGCCCCTTACGTGGCGACAATTCCCTTGAGACTGCGCGCCTCCGAAATGGTTTAGTCACAATGGGGGAGATGCGAGGCGGCTATGCACGGAATTTCGGGTTTTCCAGTTGTCTATTCACGGAATTTCAAAAACGTTCAAAGCAAACGTTTCCTCTGGCGATCGGGTTGCTCTAATACAGGTGTATGTTATTGAAATCTGTGATTGTTCAAATATTTTGTGGTGTTACTTCCTAGTAATTAATCAATTAAGTATTATTAGTGAAATTGGTTATTTATCACTTGGATGAAAACCTTTGCAAGGCACAAACTTGATATATACTGTCCTTGGTCATACAACGGTGTCTGGCACCTGGATCTGGCATCTGAAAATACGTTGCAGCATAAATTAGGCTTTAGCGGCTAAGCACCCCTAAAGGTCTAACCATAAAAACAGTCCTTACTGGAGCCTTAGCTTGCTCAAGCGTATTTGCATGTGTAACACTGGCTAGTGTAGTATGGTTCACCGAATAAAAAATCCTATGATAAATTAACTAATTAAAGATAAAAGAGTAGCTGAATACGCCTACTAAGAAGTAGGTTTAATAAACTAAAACCTTAATTAGAAAAGTAGAGGATTTAAACCCTGGTTAAAAGACCCAGGCATAAATACAGTACAAATATAATGCAGGCGCTCACATAACAATATGCTAGAATAGACCAACCAAATACCATCAACAATAAAAACAAAAGACAAAAAGGAAAGAAGGTACTGTTGAAATGGTAGGCTCTCCTTGGTCACACAGTGGTTCTTTGTCGTTCTTCCGTGAGACACTCACTATGGGAAACAGCGCCATCTGGCGATGCAACAGAGCTACACAATACGCTCCCGGGGCCCATTTATTGGGCAAGAGGGTATGTCACGTCACCGGCTGTCCCTTCCCCTTTCCGGAAGGACATATAAGGCCCGGTCGTGACGTAGTACTTCCTCTTCAGTTCCTCTGTTCGCAGATGCACTTAGGCTACACGCTTATAAAAACTGAAAACAACTTCAAAACTACTCAAATCTTCGATTTCCAGTCTTCACGAGAGAAACCAGCTCTAACCCTAAAAGCGGAGATTAGGATCAATCGCCCACGGGTTTTCTCTCGCCTCGGAAAACATCTTTACAGCTTATTTCTACCTCGTGGCGAGTTGGCTAACTAGCCACCTTTAGCTGCTAACTAGCTACCTTAGCCGCTAACTTAGCCGCTAACTAGCCACTTTAGCTGCTAGACTACAGCCACAGCTTCCGCTAGCACCTCGTTTCTTTAGGCTAACTCCCCGTATAGAGCTTTTAGCCTAGCTTACGACCGCCTCTCACGATGGCCAACGCTAGCAGCGTCTCCTCCTACGATGGCCCCCTACCATCACGGCGATGTGGACTCCCAGACTGCTCGGCCCTGATCGCCGGAGACGGCAGCAGCGGTGAGTCGCCCGCCATCACCGGCCCCTTGCGCCGCGGAGACGCTGAGGCCTTGGATGCTAGCGGCGTTAGCGGCTCTCGCAATGCGCCGCAACGGCACTCCCACCTCCCCCCCTCAACCCCAGTAGCCACGAGCGGTGGTTCTCATCGCTCGCAGCACCTTGATGGGACCCCACCACTATCTGCCACGGGCCCTGTGGATCGCAGCACTAGCCTCCCACGGAGCCGCAGAAACCAGCACCCGACCACCGCCGCTGTGAGTACTGATATTCACTACTCCCAGCTCCGCCACGGCCAGGCACCATCCGCCGTTATTGTTCCTGATGGTTCTCTTCTGGAACAACACACCAGCGGCCCTTCCCCCCCCTCTCCCCCGCCCCAAGCGGTCCTTCCAAACGGCAGGTTCCAGCCCCAGGAGGACGTTTATTACTCGGACGAGGAATATTCGGGCGGAGAGGAGGAGGAGGACGTCGAGGGGGGACTCCCGTGCTACCAGGGCTCCAGCGACAGCGTCTCGCGCAGCCCGACTCCGGAGCCACAGCGGCCCATATCGGAGCAGTGATCTCCACCAGCACCCCCCTCCCGTCCGGCTCATCTGGTCAGCTCTCTCTCCAGGGCCCCGGAGAAGCCACCGACGAGACCCCAAGCACCACGAGCTCTCCATTTCCTCCGTCTTTGAGAGGGCGGTGGCTAGGTGCAGGCAGCAGCTTCCAGTTGAGGAGATACAAGCCTCCTCCTCCGCACCCACGCCGGCGTTCCCAGGCATGGTCGCCCCAGAACCTCACCAGCCCCGGGTGGGGAAGCTGCCAGTGGCCTCTGGATCTAAATTCCCTGAGCTTGATGCTGCAGGACCTCAAACGCGAGGCGGCATCGGGCGTCTTTGAGCCCCTTTCTCCCCCCAATGCTGCCAGGTCACAACGTCGCGATGCCACCCGACCCCCTCGTGGGCGGGGTACGCGACACTGACCACCCTGTTCCTCCCAGTGTCTGACAGACCTAGAAGGAGACACAGCATTGCCAACCGCCCCACCCAGGTCTGCTAGGTCAGAGTGGGTGGGAGCGGATCCCCCCGTTGACGTTGGGGAAAAGACAGGGACCCTCACTGGACTCAGAGGACAGGCAACTCCTCTGCAACCAAGAGAAAGAGGGTATTTTTGCACATTTCTGTGAGGTCGGTACAAAATATAATGCCTGTTTTTTGTGCCAATAAATTTGTTACAAAGAACCAAACCTTGCATTATTCAAACCCTGTCGAAATAAGTCCACAATGCTAGGAAAAGGGCCGGTGCTCGGCTTTCTAAACACTGCTGGATACAACATATAATGCCTATCACTGTGTCAATATATTGTTATATAATGCTTGTCATTGTGCCAATATGTTTGTTACACTTGCGTTACCTTGCATTATTCAAACCCTGTTGAAATAAGCCCAAAAGTACTTGGAAAAGGGCCGGTGCTCGGCTTTCCAAATACTGTTGGGATACAACATAATGCCTATCACTGTGTCAATATATTGTTATATATTGCTTGTCATTGTGCCTTTATGTTTGTTACTTTTACCACACCTTGCATTATTCAAACCCTGTCTGAAATAAGCCCACAGTGCTTGGGAAAGAGCCGGTTTCTCGGCTTTCCAAACACTGCTGGGATACCAAATATAATGCCTATCATTGTATCAATATATTGTTATATAATGCTCGCCATTATGCCAATGTGTTTGCTACACTGAATTTAATAACACCAGTGCAGGTAATGAAACCAGTATCACTTCTGTCCGCCAGAGTGCGCCTTTGCACCTTGGCACAGGGGTCATGCCGGTTTTATCTCCCATCCGACGGAGGGCGCCAAAACGCCACTGTAGTAAAGGGGTTTCACAAGATGGCCGCACGGAAGGTAGGCAAGATGGCGACAACCTGTTCAGACCGGATGTTGACATCGAGAAGGCATCGCGTGCGGGGGCATGTTCTGCATGCGACGGGCGGAGCGGCGCTAACTTTGAGAGAAGAGGTTCTCTCTCTCCTAAGCAAGGGCGCAATCAGAGAGGACCAAACGTGTTTTTAACCCTCTGTGTACTGTGCCCCCCTCACCTCTGGAGGGCGACAGAACGCCTCCACCGAGGAAGAGGGAACCGACTAACAACTCTAGCTCGACAGCCAGGTCGAGACAAGAAGGTTTGTTATAGGAGCCTAAGAACTCCTCTACTAACACCTCTCTTTTCAGGCTCTACACAGGTTCGAGTTAAAACCAGGTAAGTACTTAAACTTAATTGAGAACAACACTTTTAAAAACCGAGGAGGAAACGGAGACTGACAAATGGCTAAAAAGGGTGAATATACATTTATTTCGAATTTCCCTAATACAATGAGGCCTCTGTGCCTTTAAAATACAAATAAGAAAGAAAACACAATACAATCCTAAAATAATCCTATGGCGCCAACTGACTTACTAAAATGCAATACAAAAGAGAATGGGGCTGGAATTGTGCAAATATAACAATTGTGCAAAGTAACAGAGCGCATCAATAACTTAATTGTAAGTAAAGTGCCAAATGCTGTTAAAGTGCTATAATGTGCTATAAATAATTGAAGACCATATACTGAGTACAAATGGGGGGATTTCTCTGTGGGGGGAGGACCAAGCGGTAATCTTCTGTTTCTTCTACTTCAACATCTTCATCATCATCGATCTGAAATCACAAAGACAGGGCCAGTTCATCCGTTCCCAGACAATATACTGCGAGGACTCTGACTCAGTGGGTTTACACAGCTAGTGTTGCAATAAACAGTACTTACAACGACGGCAGGTATTAACCTGCCGCTGCGTTGGTTGCGTGTGCAACACTGTAACCACCCCGTCGTCCTTGGCTCGCTCCAGGTCCCACTCCGTTCGATCACTTGGTTACTGTTGAATTCACTGCTTTTCCAGGCTCATCTCCTCCTCTGTATGCTCTGGTCTCTCGCAGGGTTCCTCGTCCACACGGCGTCTCACACTGTCTCGGTTCGTCTCAGTGGTGTGAGTACTCGCCCTTGGTCCCTCTTACCACCCCAAATGCACTGGTCTTTTCTCGGGTTCACACTCGGCTTCCTCACCAGCTCCTACACACAACCTTCCTCCTCGCTGTCTCCTTTTTGAATGAGCGCGGCTCTAGTTCATGTCCTGCTCACCGCGCCCTCCTCGCTCTCGATTGGCCACCGGTGACGTCGCCTACTAGGGGATTGGGCAGTGGGGACCACGCCCGAGTGGCTGTCATTGTCTCAGCTGTTAGCTGTCATTTCCACTCAGACTGCTGCTAAGTGGCTTGGGGACCAGGGGAAAACATTGTCCAACAATAAACGAATACATTAAGACATCATAATACAGGCTTTAAAAGGGGTTAAGAGATGAAAACATTCGTAAATAGATAACATAAAAATAAAAATAATAAGAATACCCCGTTTTCCCCCCTGTCACATATTGTTCTCCCATGTTTCACTTAGCGGCTAACTGCCCTCACTCGCAACGACACATAGCAGTGTGGTTTCTCTAAGTGCAGCGCATAGCCAGCCCCGCTGAGGCAACACCGCGGTGGCCTCCTACCACCGCTACCGTTCCACGACCTCTAACGGGCACCGTGCGTGCAGACCCGCTGGATCACGTGATGAGGTCACCGATCCCCTTGGAAATGGATTTCAACGTCTCCTCGCTCATGGTGAGTCAGCCTTTGACTAGCTTGGATAGCTACTATGCTAGCATAGCCCCCAGTCAGGCTACTGTTGTTTCACTTAGTGGCTAACTAGCCTCACTCACAACAACACAGTGTTGCTTATTACAGCAGGTACGTCAGTGTTACACTGTGTTTGTAATGGTCAGGCTCAGTACAGCAGTAACACAAAGTGGTTGTACTGGTCAGCTCCCCTGGACAACAACAACACACTGCGGTTGCACTGTTGTGGTTTTCCACGTGCCTTTTACATACCTCCTATGTCGGACACAATGTTGTTTCTCTCATGCGGAGAGGTAATGCAGCCATGTCTCTGGGAGAGAGGGTCTCTCTCTACTGAGCAAGGGCGCTATCAGAAAACTATATACGAAGCGGAACCGACTGGTTTTTCTTCGAAATATTTTCTGGTCAAAAAAGAAGGGGGGAGGATATGCGACCCATTCTGGATTAAGGGGTCTCAACAAGTCTCTTACGAAATTCAAGTTTCGTATGCTGACGACCGTGGCGCTCCTGCGCACGGTTTGGCAGGGGGACAGGTGGACCAACATAGACCTGAGGGACGCTTACTGTTGGGGTTTCACTGTCAATTTCCAAAGGAGCGTTTTGGTTCCGTCTCGGCAGACCTCCCTTATAGGGATCTCACTGGACTCGACCACGCTCGCAGCACGTCTGTCCCAGGAGAGGATAGACGGCTTCCTGTCCTGTGTGAGGTCTTTCCGCGTAGGAAAGAAAGTCACTTACAGGCTGTGCATGCAGGTGGCGGGTCTCATGGCTTCGGCCATACACCTGATCCGCCTAAGTAGGCTATTTTGAGACCTTTTCAAAGGTGGATGCGGGCTCTCAGGATCCCGCCTACCATGGAACCTCGACAAGGTCTGGTGTCTCCACTTTGCATGGATTCACTTTCACTCAGGCTGTGGTCACGCGCACTTTCTCTGTCAGAGGGTGTCAGTATAAGTACTGTGATCTCACGGAGGGTCATCGCGACGGACGCCAGCCTCATAGGCTGGGGTGCCGTCCACGAGGGCCACGCGGCCAGGGGGGTGTGGGACCTCAGTCTACAGTCGGCCCACACCAACTACCTGGAGCTGATGGCAGTGTTTCTCGCACTCAGACACCTTGAGGCTCGTATCAGCGGTTGACTTGTCCTGATCAGGACAGACAACACTACGACCATGTGTTATGTCAACAAACAGGGAGGCTTGGGCCCCCGAGTGTTAGACAGACTAGCATGCGAGCTGACGACGTTGTGCGACTCAAGCCTCGCATCGATTTGTGCGGCTCATGTTCCGGGCCTCCTGAACAGCGGAACGGATCTGCTGTTGGGCCAGGTTTGGCCGACCACAGGTCGATTTGTCTGCGCTGTTGGTGGCGCCGGCTTTGGCCGTGTGGAGATCAGAGGTGACTCCTCTCCTCTATGCCAGGCCATGGCCTCTCCCTCCGATCACGGACCGGCTGCGGTAGGCAGGGAACGAGATCGACCGCCCCGGGACCTAGACCGGTGGGTCTGGCCCCTGAGAGGACTGCCTTAGACTCGTGTGGCTTGCCTCCTGATGTGGTGGATACCATTCAGGGGGGGGCGGCGCCAGCCGAGCTAGGCCGCCTACAAGGCCTCTGCTCCCAGCTGGGGATCTGGCAGTGGTGCTGGGTGCACTCTGCTGCTTTCCCTTTGGGCCTTTCAAGGCTGCGGGCCTTTCAAGGCTGCGGACCGTCTTAAGACGGTCCTCTTGGTGGCCCTGTCTACGGCTAAAAGAGTTAGTGACCTACACGCACTCCCGGTGAGTTCGGAGTGCTGGAGATTCTCTAATAACGACAGGAGGTTTCTTTTGAAACCGAACCTGGCGTTTGTTACCAAGACCAGGGTGGTGGCACCGGCTCCGGTTGAGTTGGTGGCTTTCCATCTACCTCCTTTCGCATCGGCGGAGGGTAAGCGGTTGCGCTGTCTCTGCCCAGTGAGGGCTTTAAAGCTCTATTGTCAGAAGACGGCGGCCAGCAGGTCGTCTACGCAAATCTTTGTCTCCTGTGGCCGCGGTAACCAGAGGAAAGTGATCGCCAGAGCGACGCTCTCCAGGTGGATCGTTGAGGCTGTAAGGCTCGCCTATACTGGTGGTGGAGCCCCAGTACCTAAATGGACTGCGGGCTCACTCTACTGGAGGGGTGGCTCCATCCTGGGCCCTCTCTAGGGGGCTTCGGGTCAGGAGATTTGCAGTCTACTGTAGTAATATATAGTAGTAGTAATAAATAGTGTAGTTCCAGACTATATAGCATTCGGAGATTGTATAATAGTTGTGTGGCTACGCGAGACTATCTCACGTAGAACTCTGGAGCCCCCTCCTTCTCCGCTGCAAACAAACACACTTATAGCCTACTGTATGAGTTTCTATGTATTCACGACGCCACCTGGAAATAAAATAATGCACGGCCAGTACTGGACCACCCCCTTCTGCTGCCGCTTCGCAGCTCTCTGCAATACGGCCCTCGTTGGGGATACTTACTCAACAGGTAGAGTTTCTGTTACTCTTCCGCTGCCGGACAGCTTGTGCAGACACACACATGCACTATCTCTCCACCTGCCTGGCAGAGATACAAAAGTTGAATTTTCTAGACCAGAGAAAATATTGAGGGGGAAAAAAATGACCAGACTAGAATATTATGCCTTAGACTTAGACACACTTTTTGTGACAACAACAAATGATACCATGCAGTGACACATCAACTGTGCGTTCCTAAGTCATCAATTGCAGTTTCTCAAGTCACACTATAGTGACAAAGAAGACCCTGTATAGACTTTCAAGTGGCTCAATGGACAGCATCTGGCACACCACAACAATTCCAGGCCAATGGGTTTATTTCCCTCTTGGACCACCCATGCCTAAAACTGTACACAATCACAGCACTGTGTAAGGTGCATTCAATAGAAGCATCCTCCATATGGCCTCCATTAAACGACGTGGGGTTTTATTAGCGCCTCACCTTGTGCAAGTTATTGAAGTCCACGCCAGCTTAGAACGTGAAATATAAACACTGCCATTGTTTCTCCTTCAAGAGTCACGGCTGGTTTATCTGTGTCTCACTCTGACAGATTTATAGGGCTCTTTTATGAACCTCTTGGAAATCAGTCAGTAGCTTTTAAAAGCTGATGCCAGCAAGAGAGAGAGAGAGAGAGAGCAAGAGAGAGAGAGAGAGGGAGAGCAAGACAGAGAGAGCAAGAGAGAGAGAGAATGGGGGGCGGGGGACTTGGAGGTGTTCAGGGCTCATTTCAGAATCCTGTGGCGGGAGTTATTATTTCCATGACATTTCACCTTCAACTGGCCCCAGACGAGCTGCCTGGGGCCAGAGAGAGGACCGTAGCCAGCCCCTACCAAAGGGGTACTTAGATCCGCAACGCTAGGAAATGCAGAGCCTAGAGGCAGCTTAGGAAAGTAATAATCCGTCAGTTACGGAACTCACAGGTTCAATCTCCACAACGGTCATGGAGGGCAGGAAACTGAACCCTATACCTGCTCACGTGTCTTAAGGCGATGTAGTAACACTGTGAGATGAATAGCTAAAATAGGCAAAGAATAATGTACCACTCTACTCCTATGACTGACAACTTATTGAATGATAAACTGCAACCGAACTCCCCCCCCCCTCCCCCTCATAATGGACATACTCTATTAGAGTATTATACAGCATTGATAATGGAACTCTCCAATGATTAAGCTGGTATCCCAGCATAACATCTGGCATCATCATAATCCCAGTATCGGATGACTTCTTTTAGTCAGGGGAAAGAGTAAAAAGAAGTAGGGGTTCAGACAATGGTTGAAACATGCATGTAGTACATTAGTACATGACACAGAAATTATGCCTTATTTATATTTGGTTGTGTGGCGTGTCCTGCAAAACAGGCCCGGCCTTTTTAAAATATATTTATTTTTACCGACTGCAGCTGAAGTCCTTGTCATGTCGTAACGCAGGCCCCCCGTGACGCCGGGCCTGCTGCACACACACCTGGGCAGTTTACATTGCACATGTTTTCTATGGTGCTTACTATGGTGCTCACCTGTTGTCTATATGGTGCTTATTATGGTGCTTACCTGTTTTCTATGGTGCTTAGTATGGTACGGTACTTACCTGTCTTCTGAGCTTCCTATGGTGCTACCCTGTCTTATATGGTGCTTACCATGGTGCTTCCTTGTCATCTATGATGCTTCTCTGTCTTCTATGGTGCTTCCCTGTCTTCTATGGTGCTTCCTATGGTGCTTCCCTGTCTTCTATGGTATGATGCTTCCTATGGTGCTTACCTGTTTTCTATGGTGCTTACTATGGTGCTTACCTGTTTTCTATGGTGCTTACTATGGTGCTTACCTGTCTTATATGGTGCTTACCTGTTTTCTATGATGCTTACCTGTCTTCTATGGTGCTTACTTGTTTTCTATGGTGCTTCCTATGGTGCTTACCTGTCTTCTATGGTGATTACCTGTTTTCTATGGTGCTTACTATGGTGCTTACCAGTTTTTTATGGTGCTTTCTATGGTGCTTACCTGTCTTCTATGGTGCTTAGCCTACCTGTTTTCTATGGTGCTTCCTATGGTGCTTCCCGGTCTGTCATCTATGGTGCCCATGGTGCTTCCATGTCTTCTATTGTGCTTCCTTACGTGTTATCTACGGTGCTTACTATGATGCTTCCCTGTCTTCTATGGTGCTTCCTATGGTGCTTACGTGTTATCTATGGTGCTTATTATGGTGCCTACTATGGTAGGCCTTCTTACCTGTTTTCTATGGAGCTCTACAAGCTCACAATGCTTAACGCTGCGACGCGTTGTGAGCTTGTGTATTGCCTATTTTCGGTGTGCAACACCCACGCACAGCTAAGTGTAAGTCAGGTTTTACAATTAACACCTTTAATGTCTCGACACGCTGAGAATTACCGTGTAATCACGGCAAGTGTTTCCTCCCTTGTCTTTACCCCTCTGCCAACAATTACACAAATTACAACAAACGCTTTGCATAATGCACAGCTGTGTGCTCTAATAAGCCAAATATCTTTCTCCCTTTATTAGTGTGACTGTTACTGTGGTTCCGCCCTAAATCTCTCCGTCAACCTGAACTGCTATTTGCAAAAATAAGTCCTCTATTTTATAAAGCAGTGGACTATTTAAGCCATTAAGACCGGGAACGCATCTGGGTGTCACTTTAAGATATCTTTGGCTATTCAAAAATTGCAGATCTACAAGCTCATAGCACCGAGTGCCGCGCTATGAGCTTGTAGATCTGCTATTTTATTTTTTTATCGTAAAAATGTGTGTCTTTGAATATGTCTACTTTTTAAAGCGAACATTTTTAACTCTGTTACAACTTCTGGGGGTCCCTGGAACAAAATATTTTGAGATGGGGGTCCACGGCCAAATACATTTTTGAGAACCACTGATATTATAGCAACATGCAACATTTGTAGAATCCCCAAAGATCTGAGTTACAAATGTTCGCTTTAAAAAATATATATATTCAAAGGCATCGGTGCCGTGCTATGAGCTTGTAGATCTGCTATTTTTTAATAGCCCAAAGAAATCCTAAAATGACACACAGATGCGTTCCTGGTCTGAATTGGTTAATCTCTGTAAAATCTACCATAATTGTTGACTGTTGTTGACTGAGTAATGCCCACTTCTTCACCCCTGAGGTCTCTCGGTGAGTCATGGACTGGATCTGCTGATGCCCACACAAGTCAAGATTTTCATTGAATACATGCAGCGTCATTCTATAAGCAATTATACTGGGATGACTGCCTCCATCAACAGTCGCTCCCATCTCTGGTCCTTTGGGAGGTACTGTTGGTTTTCTATTATACCATAATGTTTACTTAATCATTATCACTCAGATGACCTAATAAGGCATTAGTTAGACATAGAAGGCCAGATGAATGCAGTTAACCGCCTGGCAGGATAAGAGGATTTGAGAACCACGTATATATGCACCATGACCAAGCAGGTAGTCACAGTGGAAGTCAATATTCATAAATACTTGCTTGCACCATCTTTTGTGTCCAAATGGATGTTCTTGTTGATTTACCGAATAAACACATTAAGGCCTGAGTTCGATTCTTAAAATGTTTTCTAAAGAATTTTTTGAAAAAAATATAAAATATATTTTTTCACGATTTAAAAAAAATAGCAAATCTACATGCTCGTAGCATGGCACTCGGTGCCGCGCTATGAGCTTGTAGATCTGCTATTTTTGAATAGCCAAAGAAATCTAAAATGACACAGATGCGTTCCAGGTCTTAATGGGTTAAATAATGAACATTATGCCTTCTTTGCTGGTGAAGACGAATTTGATATACTGGTATACAATATATTTCTGTTAAGTCTTGACAACACACTTTAGACAAACCAGGCTTTTATCTTCAGTCTTGAGTTGTTTAAACTTTCCAAATTCCTCATCATCTGTTCGGAAATGTAGGTCAAGTGGGGTTGCATTCAGCAGTTGGCAGTGATTGTTATTGTTTGTTGTGATTGAGTGGGTTCCAAATCTAAATGTCATATAATGTGAGTGACTTGGCACAGGACTATGTTCTATTAGCTGGGGAACACGCTGATATCTTTGTCTGTTGTCCAGGGTTAGCAGGGCCTCTTCCAGTGGCATTTGTGGATGACTCCCAGTGAGCTGAGACAGCCTATGGGGGAAAAAAACAGAAGCCAATAGAAGCAATTTGCCAGCAGGGCCACATTTAAGGATTGTAAATGGTCTGCAAAGCATTTCTATAGCGCCTTTTATTGAAGCGCTTTACAATGTGCATTGCATTCATCCATTCACTGAGCTCGTCAGGAGCAGTTAGGGGTTCCATGTCTTGCTCAAGGACACTTCGTAATGCAGCCAGTGGGAGCTGAGGATCGAAGCAGTACGAGTACAGCCTTCTGATTCCTAGATGACCGCTCTACCTCCTGAGTCACTGCCGCCGGAGGTGAGCCAATGGATGGGATTTAAAGGGATAGTTCACCCTTTTTTTCTATCGATTAGTCACCCCATGGAGACTTGAATTCATGGATATTTTTAAGCCAATAATTTCATGACCAGCAGTGGTTCCGGTAGGAGACACAAAAAGTCTGCTTTGTGTCTATACAGGAACCGCTGTCTACCGGTCCGCTGGTCATCAAATTATTGTCTTAGGAATGCGACAAAAACAAAACAATATCCTTGAATTCAAGTCTTCATGGGGTGAATAATTGATAGAATTGTTTTTTTTACTATCCTTTTAATCAGGTTACATCTTTAACCTGACAGAAGACATTTTACTGAAGGTTGGCATGTTGATACGGTGTTGATTTGTACATGCAGTACTGTGGGCTGCATCCCTATAATTACCATATATAATGGAAGTCTATCCTAGCTTGACTGCACTTGAATCATGGGTTGTTACAAAGGCAAGCTGATGGAAGAATGATACTGAATGAGGGTTGACTGGCACCATACAATATACATATTAACTCCTGGGTAAAAAAAAGTGACAGCTTACATCTATATGCTATAACACAGCGACTATTAAAACCATGTATCTCCAAATTACTTTGACAAACAGTTTTGACAGTAGTAGAATTAATTTAGAATGAGATTCTATGGTTCCTATAATGCCATATTCTACCCCATTACCTTAGCTCTTAAATCCGTTATCCCATCATCATAATACTACTGCTGTTGTACTTCACTGTTACACAATGTTTATCCGACATCCCGTCATACTCACAAATGTTGTACTTCCCCTTTACACAATGTTTATTCGATATCCCGTCATAATACTTACTATAGTTGTACTTCCCCTTCACACAGTGTTAGGAGGATCACAAAGGGCGGGTTAGGGTTAGTATGGCTCTACTACTTAGTAGTAGTTGCTTGTACAACTGAATGAAAGTTTATTCTACTTTACACATAATGAGTTGCTCAGGAAGAGAGTTTCAGCTCTGAAACGTCATCTGAAATGTCAAGGCAAATCTACCATGAAGGTGCAACATAGCCTCTCTATTATGAGCAGTCTTATCTTTTATAGTCCCATGATGACTGTCATATAAAATAAAATGTCTGTCAGGACGTGTGATTTTCATAAAATACGATAAATAACCTTGATACATTATCACAGGTTCAAACCCTGCAACAATTGTTATGTCTATCCCTTTTGAACTGCCCTTAAGCAATACACTCATGCCCTACCTGCTAAAGGTTAACACCCCATTATAACTACTCTAACAGAACAAGTTTGTAATGACATCATGTCTAAACTATGGTGAGTAAAGTGTTCTATAATATTGCTTAAATTGATGTTGTAGTTTGGTAGAACCTTGGGTTGTATAGCTCAGTGGTTCTCAAAGTGGAGTCTGGGGACCCCCAGGGGTCCCTGATGGGGTTCCAGAGGGTCTCCAGCAAAATTTGTTAATATAACATCACAGTCAGTTTAACCACGTAAACCCTATTTTATACTTCGGATATACGAAAATAGCCGATCTATAGGTCTGCAGTTTTTTTCAGCATTTAGAAAAAATATTGTTTAATTTCGTTTTTGGGCGAAATTTTATATGGGGGTCCGTCGCCAAATACATATCAATTTGGGGGTCCTTAAAAGGTTTGAGAACCACTCGTATAGCTACCTAATTATACAACCCAATGTTCCCATGGATAATCAGCTCTAATCAGACTCATCTCTCAGGAAAAATATTCAAGTAACATTATTTGTTTGTGCCTCAACCAGGAAAGGAATTTCATGGAGGCTATGAAGGCCATGGCCGCCGACGCCGTTGCCTCTCATTTTGGCCTTATGCCCTTCAAAAAATGATATGCATTAAGGCCACAGTGGCCTTGATGCCCGTCCTCACTGCCCCAGTATGCCAGCTGATTTAACAGTTTTTTTCCTTTGCTTCTTTTCTATCAAATTGGTGTCTTGTTGCCTGGTAAGTACTATAGTAAGTACCATAGATAATAGGTAAGTACCATAGATAATAGGTAAGTGCCATAGTAAGTACAATAGATAATCGTTTTTAGACACCACTAAAGTGTTTTGTTGAGATTCTGAATTCTGAAATAATGAAAAGCTGTATTTATTTATTTATTTTGCTGATAGTTATGCTGTGTATTTGAAATAAAATCATTCTTAACCCTTCAATTCAATTTAAAAAAATGTTTTTGTCCTTCCTGCCCTGGCTTTTAGCCCTTTGTGCACTCGAAAGGTTGACAACACCATAGGCCAAGTGGCCGTGCCCCTAAAAGGATGAAATTCCAGGCCTGACCTCAACTGTGCTTTTTAATCGGATTAAGTCAATTATTTTGGAGAGGTTCACTAAGTGCTTACGCACCATTAGTATGAGCATAGAACATAATTCAGTACAGAAATTGAGACCCTGGAATAAAGCCAATCAAGTGTTGGCGTCGTTTTCCTCAGGTAGCCTATTCTATAACTATGATTTTGTTAAGTGAACCTACTGCACCGTCTTTGTACAGATTGAGAGCACGCCTCTGTGGGTTTGATTACTGGTTTATTTGCCCGCGGAACCACTGCAATGAGCTGAGCTATTGCACCTGAGATAAGATGTCAAGAAGACTATTGCTGTGGTGGAGAGGTCATGGGGGTGGTGAGAAAAAAAGAGACACCTCACCACGACTGACAGCAGCCATTGTGCGTGTGATTTGCTGTCAGTAGAGTGCCAATTAGAGGTGGTTTTTACTCCAGATGAGGAATGAACTAGAAAAAGTGCTCCTCGGAGCACAGGTCTCCGCCAGGTCAGGTAGGTCATTGTGGCCACCTGGTGGCGCTATAATAGGCCAATGTGAAAAGGGTGCCATTTCTTCCTCGGGCTAGTGGGAATGTGCGTGCATTCATGATTTGAGGCATTTTGTTGCAAAAATGTGTTTTGGTAAATTAGACCTGCTGGTGGCGCTATAACAGGCCAATGTGAAAAGGGTGCCATTTCCTCCTCGGCCTAGTGGGAATGTGCGTGCACGTTTTCACGGAAATCACACGCTCTGTTCATGATTTGAGACATTTTGTTCAAAACGGACCAATCCTGCAAACTTTGGAAGCCAACCTTAGCCAATCAGGATGGAATATGAAATATCGGACAGATCCGTCTTGATCACATGACTATAGAGATACTGTGTACCGATTTGCGTGATGTTTGGATAAAATCTGTAGGAGTAAATGGGTTTTGCACAAATCGGCCTCCTGGTGGCGCTATAACAGGCCCATGTGAACATTTTGGGGCAGAGGTTCTGAATTGGCATCCAGGGAGTGTGTGTGCACAGTTTCGCAGCGACCGGGCCAACGGTGCCGGAGATTAGCTGCTAACACACGGACAGGACAGGACACACGGACGGACGGACGGACGGACGGACGGACAGGGGGTAAAACATACTCTCTCGCCATGCCTTTCGGCCTGGCAGAGACAATAAGATGTGAATCTCACATTTTTTTTCTCAAGTAAAAGTATCAATACTGCAATGTAGAAGTACTCCGTTACAAGTAAAAGTCCAGGATTCAAAATGTACTTGTACAATAGTATTGATATCAAAATGTACTTAAAGTACCAAAAGTAAAAGTAGTAAAATGTTTAAAAATATCGCGACGTGTTGTGAGCTTGTAGATCTGCTATTTTCAAATAAGTGGTTAATGAATGTTTTATAATATAATTTATATATTTTTTATACATTTATATCTGCAAAGTAACTAGTAACTAAAGTTTTCAAATAATCGTAGTGGAGTAAAAGTACAACATTTGCCTCTGAGATGTTGTGGAGTAGAAGTAAAAGTACTGAAGTAAAATACAAATACCACAAACTTTTACTTAAGTACAGTACTTGAGTAAATGTACTTAGTTACTTTCCACCACTGCTCCAGAGTATGAGGCATGACGTTGTGAAGAACTCTTGTGGAGTGCTCAGTCATGGGTATATGATGATGGGTTTATTTTGAGTGGAAAAGCCAGACAAATCAATTTAAGATGCCGGTGGCAGCTTTCAAATTAATTTCATGCGGCTGAAACATCTGCATCCTTGTAGAATGTTAGTGAGAAGCTTTTCACCTAATCTGTGAGGGTGATGTGAAAAGCATTCAGCCAGGCAAATCAATTATGTGCAAAATTCTCATTCACAATGACCACCTGGCAAGACCTCAATAGCGATGCAGAGTGTCTGCCAGTTTGTGATTTGGTTGGATGTGTTATTGAAGTTCATTGTTGTTAGTCAGTCACATTTCACAAGCATCCATTGTTGATGGAGGTATGACAAGAGGTTGACATGAACATCTGGGAAAACAAAACTTAGGACCCACACCTTTCTCAGCTTGTTGTCCTGGGAGAGCTCTGTTATTATTTTCATCTCCTATATGTCACAGCAGCATAAATGCTCATAATGGTTATTTAAGATTTAAGAAGAAGCAAATGAGCATATGATGCACTAGCCCAAACAGAATATTGATTTAGACTATGTGTAAAGCACTGCCAATTACCCTTGAGTTTGAAGTTGATATATTACTGTAATCCTCATGTATGCAACATACAGTATATTACTCAGATACTGTATCCATAACTACTCCAAACAAGGCTGTTGCCCTGTGTGGTTGTTTGTGGATGGATGAGATTTCCTTGTTAATGAGCCCATACCTATAGCTGACAGCATATTTAGTGTCAATAAATCATTCAAAGGTAATTTACCCAGAGGGACTCAAATATAGGTATCAAGAAAACCTATTCCCTCATGTGGTTTTTAGATGAGGGTAGTAGAGAGCGCTGTCAATTAGGTTTAGAAGTGATTATTATGAACTCATAATAACAGTTCATAATGTAATAACGGCTCATATTGTTGAGAAAAGTGTTACATCGTATTAGTATCAGGTCAGAATCATGGTAAGTATCATGTCAGTATCATGGTGACTGTATGGTCCTTTCTGTTCTCCAGACCTGGAATATCTATCGCTCCTGTCATTCTGGATTTTCACGGCTATTGTTGTGATAGCTGTGTACATCTGTTACTCAAGAAACTCTATAATAGTTTTACACTTGTTTCAAGGTTATTAACACCAACCTCCCGGATAGACTTCCAACATAAGTTTTTCCAGAAAACTGTTAGGATTTAGAGGACATTTTTAGAATACTGTTCATTTAGACACTTCAGCTCAGAAATAACCAGACCATTAATTATCCATTTACCATTTATTAACCATTACCATATTAACCATATATGCAATGATATTGCATTCAAGTTTGGCGGTGTGACTCTGCTCTTGTGATATTAAAGATTCCCTGTGCAAATATGTCACAGATCTTCAATCTCAAAACCCCCAGAGCATAGCATAAATACAGTTTTACATAAACATTGAACCTTCAATGCCTAATTAAACTACCACATATCATAGTACAATCCATAGAACCACAGTACAATACACAGAATCATAGTACAATCCATAGAACCACAGTACAATACACAAAATCATAGTATAATCCAATAGAACCACAGTACAATACACAGAATCAACCTATAACAATATGAACTAAATGCCACAGGGAGGAGGCCGGGGAGGTGGAGGGAATTTGAAAACCTACAGCTGAACAACCTGAAATGACAGCTAAGCATGTAGAACTAGAAAAAGTGCTCCTCGGAGCACAGGTCTCCGCCAGGTCAGGTAGGTTATTGTGGCCTCCTGGTGGCGCTATAAAAGCCAATGTGAAAAGGGTGCCTTTTATTCTTAGGCATTTCACGGCAATCGGACACTGCATTCGTGATTTGAGGCATTTTGTGCCAAAAATGTGTTTTGCTAAATTAGACCTGATGGTGGCGCTATAACAGGCTAATATGAAAAGGGTGCCCTTTCTTCCTCAGCCTAGTGGGAATGTGCGTGTGAAATTTAACGAAATCGCAAGCTGCGTGCATAGTTTGAGGCATTGTTCAAAACGGACCAATCCTGCAAACTTTGGAAGCCAATCAGGATGGAATATGGGATCCGTGTTGATCACATGACTATAGAGATACTGTGTACCGATTTGCATGACGTTTGGATAAAATCTGTAGGAGTAGTATCAAAAAATGGGTTTTGCACAAATCGGCCTCCTGGTGGCGCTATAACAGGCCCATGTGGAACATTTGGGGCAGAGGTTCTGAATTGGCATCCAGGGAGTGTGTGTGCACAGTTTCGCTGCGAGCAAGCCAACGGTGCCGGAGATTAGCTGTTCACAGACGGACACACGGACGGACGGACACACACACACACACACACACACACACGGACGGACGGACGGACGGACAGGGGGTAAAACATACTCTCTCGCCATGCCTTTCGGCCTGGCGGAGACAATGAACAGAGAGAAGAAGCTGCTTAAATGAACCGCCCGAGTTGCACTGTGGGTATGAGGGCGTGAGTGAGTTGGCTTGTAGAGAATGAGAATGACAAGAGGTTGAACGTACTGACTTAGAGTACAACTGTATAAGCTTGTAAGCGAATGGGGGGGGGGGGGGTCTGGGGAGTGTGAATGAAGAATATAAACATTCTGCCTTCCGTGTCTACATGAACTATCGTTACACTGAATTTCTTACTCCGTAATAATAAGCAAATGCTTAGTGAAAGGTGAAGGGGCTAATCTGTAGTACGTTACTATGTATTTGGTTTGTTTTGCTGGCAAAACATATTCACAATGCTATAGACAAAACACTCCTCACCCACCTGGAGAAAAAGGAACTCTTATGTGAAAATGCTGTTCCTCATTCAACACCATAGTCCCCTCTTGAGCTAAAACCAAGCTCAGGGGCTAGGGCCATGGGCCATCTACAGAGGCACCATCAAGAGCATCCTGACTTGGGTTAGGGTTAGGCCAAAGGTTGCCAGGCGATTGCCTGGAATGAGTATACTGCCCTCAACCGCAAAGCGCTGCAGAGGGTCGTGGGATAGCCCAGAGAATCAGCAGTGGTGGAAAAAGTACTCAAATTCTTTACTTAAGTAAAAGTCCCAATACTGCTATATAGAAATACTCTGCTACAAGTAAAAGTCCAGAATAAAAAAAAATCTTGAGTAAAAGTACAAACATATTGGCATCAAAATGTATTGGCTGCCAAAAACGCAGATCTGCGTTCTATTTTTAATAAATACGTGGGCTGCCAAGAACGCAGATCTGCGTTCTATTTAAAAGAAGAAAAAAAAAAGATTTTTTTTTTTTTTTTTTTTTTTTTTAATTTGACCCAAAGACCAAGGAGATATGATTGCTCGAAGATTTAGACTCCTATCCACTTCCTTGTTAACTTAAAACTTAAAAATTCTGTATCTCGGCTCCTGAGTACTTTTTTTTTTCAATGAAAAATCTCTGGCAGGCTACAGCTAAAAATCTGAAATAATTCTGGCAGTCAATGTGTTAAAGTACCAAAAGTAAAAGTACTAAAATCTTGAAAATAGCAGATCTACAAGCTCACAATGCGTCGCATCGCGACGCGTTGTGAGCTTGTAGATCGGCTATTTTTCAAATAGCCTATGTATAAAATGGTGGTTAAGTGGTTAATGTATGCTTTATTATGTAATAATTTATATCTGCAAAGTAACTAGTAATTAGTAAGTGTTCAAATAATTGTAAAAAGTAAAAGTACAATATTTGCCTCTGAGATGTAGTGGAGTAGAAGTATTGGAAATTGGAAATACTCAAGTAAAGTACAAAGACCTCAACATTGTACTTAAGTACAGTACTTAAGTAAATGTACTTGGTTACTTTCCACCACAGAGGATCAGTGGATGTGAGCTTTCTGCCATCCAGGATATAAACCAGACAGTGTATCAGTAAAGCCCCATGGATTATCACAGACCCCAGCCACCCCATCCATGGACTGTTTCAGCTGCTCTGGCACCGCAACCTCACGGCCCGAATCACCAGGCGAACAGGCTTATGAACAATAGACACTAACAGCCTGTTGCCTGTTAGACACACGCATGCATGTATGTGCATGTGCACGCACGCACGCACGCACGCACGCACGCACGCACGCACGCACGCACGCACGCACGCACGCACGCACGCACGCACGCACGCACGCACGCACACGCACACGCACACGCACACCCACACACACACACACTGTACATATACACAATCACAACCAAACAGCCAAACGACCACATACACATGTGCACATTTAAAGGCCTATGAACTCAGACAAAACGTTACACACACTAAACATTATTATTATTTATATTATTTAAACACATCCTACTGTACATACACCCGACAGTTGGAGATGGAGCTCAATGCAGCCTCCTTCCTGTACAGGACATTCCAAATCAACTACTTCTACCTGATACTCCTAAACATGCTTAATTAACTGCATGCTGCACTTTGTGTCATGTCAATATTCTGCATATAAAGAAAACTTCACAACTATTTTATGCTTCCTGGATTTTTGCATTTGAAAAGGAGGGATACAAATATAGAAGCGAGCAAACAGCCTGAAAATAATTTGTCACCATAGCGAGTTAATCCCACCACTTAGGTTCAATTTACTCATGCAATAACAGCATGGGCTTTCTCAAGGTGTTTAATAAGGTGGAAGTAATGAGCTCCAGGAGGACGTTTTTACTATGTCAGTCGTGCATTCCGACACCACACATCCGCCTCTCATTCTGTAGCTCAGTGGTTCTCAACCTTTTCAGGCCGCGACCCCCTAAAATGAACTGGGGACCCCCCACCCTGACAAGCACTTGGAATCGTAGGAGTTGAGGCATTACATTTAGTTTGACTTGGTTCCACAAATAAATATCGTGAAAATAGCCAATCTAAAGCTCACAACGCCTCGCGTTACGAGGCTTTGTGAGCTTGTAGATCAGCTTTTTTTTATTTTATTTCATATATTATTTGACAATTTGGCCAATGCCAGTTTTTATAGTATAGTTTGTTGATTACTTTGGATGCAGTAATGGTCTTTTTTCATTTAATTATTTTTATATTTTTTTAGGTATTAGATATTAAAAGTCTTTTACTGTCACCTGGGGCCGACCCACAGGTTGAGAACCACTGCAAAAGACACACTTGGTTCTCCATTTGTAAACACACATACATAGGAGAAGATATTTCGGAGTTTCTTCTAGTGGAAATTTAGATTTAGCTCAGTAAAAAAGGCAGATTATGATGATGATCCCTGTGGTTACTGTATAGATACTGTATCTAACTGAACAGTTACTAACCGCACTTAGAAACGTTCAGCCTTGTCACAGAAACATATTTTTCTGAGCATGCTTGAAGCTTTGCCATGCATGTAGAATAATGATTGCATGAGACACAGCAACGTCTTACTGAGATGTACTAATATAAACAGAGCACAATGTACAATGTTACTTTTTCAGGCCTTGGGCATTATTGTTGTGAACGATGTGATACAACAATGCAAATAGTATCAAACACAATTGCAAAAGTGTGACTTGATCAAATCCGTTGCTTAGCTCAGCCAAATGGAAAATTGGGGTACAAAGCCTCTATCTTTTCTCATGCAAATCTCAAGGCATGGGTCCAACCTTGCTTCATGGAGACACAAATACAGTACATAATTTATTTCTGTTGCACCGTAAACCCGGTTTATGTGTGGGAAGCTAGGATTTTCCAGTCACGGTCAGAATCGAGCCTGTAAATCGAGGCCTGGCTCCTTTAATGTGCTCTAGAGTTTCTCACCTCTCTTACTGTCATTCAATAGGACCAGAGCGAGAACCGGTCGGGGTTTCTTGTTTGGCCGTTCCCCTGCGGAGTCAGCTCTCACTCTCTCAAGACGTGCGGCCACTCCAAAGCCCAGGGCTGAAACATAATCTCGGGGCTATGTGTAGCAAAGCACATGGGCTCTCCAGGAAACAATAGACTCAGGTAGCCTACTATATAGTTTGGACAGGCAGAGCTAGGAGGGATGAATTTTAATTACATAAAGTGGTGGGTATGGATCGGTAATGGATATATCCAAGGTTTTGACAAATCAAGGATATCAGGTTATACTGTGCCATGATATGTGAGAGGTTTAGAAAAGGGAAAGCTGTTTAATGTACGTACTGTTGGCTTATTAGCTTTAGTCAACAAGCTAGCACCATGGTGTGAACCACAAACTACAGGTTTGCCTCTCCAAAACCTCATATAGTCAATATTATGTTATTTCAATGTCCAAATGTTTTTTTTCTCCCTTGGTTGAATATTGCATGTTTGGCATATATGAATACAGTACATAACCTTCCCTGGTTGACGAAGGATTGGTTGCACACAACGTTATCCAGGCTAATGAGATGTTAAGAGGCAAACAGATATGCCTTAACTCAGCAGCATAATTGTTGTCACAATAGCTACAATATGGAAAGGTAAGATTTCCAACATGGCATTCTTCTCCCAGACGAGAGCGTTTTCAAAGTGTTTAACCCAGAACAACCACACAGAGAAACCGTGCAGGGGGTTAGCTGCAGAAGAGGGAGATAAGTGGGAACAAAGCCATGGCTTCCCACAGTGTCAAAACAAGACCTCCCGTCTCACCCCTATAGGAGCCACAGCCTTGAACCAGATACCAGACACTTCTTTCAGACCCGGTGAGATTAGGAACAGAGACTTCGTTAGACATAACTATGACACTTATAACTGGGTTGTGGCACCAGACTGGGGTTTTGGGGTGAGCTTCTTTTTTTTTATCGCATGACTCTGCAGGAGTTGAGCAGTCTATAAGAGGGTCTGTCTTGTCTGTCTGTCTGTCTGTCTGTCTGTAGCTAATCTCGCAGACAGACAGACATATGTTTTACACTTTTGTTAAATAGTTAACTTAAATGTTAGAGTGGAAGTTAATGGGGCTCTGATCAGGCTGAAACCTTGGACAAATCTGGAGTCATCCATCATAGTGTGACGGTCCCCTGGGGCCTTTGCCAGGATTGTGGATCGTGTGCCTAATTGTCCGGGTGCTGATTGGAGATGTAATCAGGGGAAGGGGAGACACCTGGCCTCTGTCTCTTCAGTGTATAAAACACCTGCCCCTCCATAAATGTGTCGTTTCTTCCACCTGGGCCACACTGCTGTGGCATGGCCACACAAAGAGCAATTTTAGTTTGTGTTTGCATTGCTGTAATTAAGTTCATTTTTGTTATCATATTTTTATAAATAAAATCACTCTTTTAGTTAAAATTCTCTCTCATTTCCCCTTTATTTCTTGTGGCCTAGAGCCAGGCCATAAGAATAGATAGATGTCATAGATGACTGATGTCATTGAGGACACACACACCGAGATTCCAACTCACAATTCCAGTGAAATAAGGGCTTTTCTCAGAGAGCAACAGCAACAAAAGGTTTGTCCACAGCATTGAAGGGCTGTGGTATACAGTATATCTATACTTTGCTGTCAGGCAGAAACCTTATATCTCCATTTATTGATTTATTTTTATTTTCATTAATGAATGACCTATTTCATATACTTCAGTTAATTATATGAGAATGTCACACTATAATTGTTCACCTATTTTTTGTTTCTAATGACATGCCAAAAATAGGGACATCATGTTGAAAGTGGTCAAGTCTGACTATTTATAAATATTTAACCAATGAAATTTAACAAGAGCCTGAGTAATAATAACTACATTAGGATTTATTGGAACACAGGTTCTTTTCTCAGTTTTTTGACATACAAAGTTTCTGCCCGACACATTTTTCTGTTTAACCTAAACTGTGACATGGCTCTGGGTGTGGGTTAGCTCTACTGTGGTGGAACAATGGAGGGTGTTTCCTGTCGAAGCTCCTCTGGACCACGCTTCCTCTGATTACTCTGTGTGTGTGCGTGCGTGCGTGCGTGCGTGCGTGCGTGCGTGCGTGCGTGCGTGCATGCGTGCGTGCGTGCGTGGTGTGTGTGTGTGTGCCGGCGTGTCTGTTTGTGACAGTGAATGTGTGTACAATCAGTGTATGTCAAAGAGAGAAGAATGCAATTGCATCGTCGTCCTTCATCATGAATGTGCACAGTCAAATCCTAAGTGTTGATTTATCCATTTGTAAGTCTGTGTATAAATGTAACCAAATGTATGACACATACATGGGAGAAAGAGAGGACTGTAACAGACCTTTTCATTCTTTATAACAAGTATAAAATGTATACTCAAAGTATATTATACTATGACAGAGAGAGCCAACCGCTTAAGCCCTGTTTTATACCTCGTTGTATGATAGTGTCGCATGAAATTAGTGTTAGATAGGCTATTTTCGCTATTTTCTTTTAAGATTGGGAAGATTTGGGAAGATCTTTGCTGCCAACAGTATGCCCAAAATATGGATGCCAGGGTTAAAGTGTTTAAGAGAAGTACAACCTCCTCCCTTTCCTTCAAACTGCAGCACACTGTGTTCTACGCACACACACGCTCATAACAGCCACCAGGGGAAGCCAAACAATGAGATAAACTGCAGATGAGCCTCTGCGTACCACAGGGGGGTCGTGACCTTATCAGTTCTCCTCCTGCCTGCGTGCGTAGATGGACAGGTGCTCCCAACATCCTCTGACATCACAGCCCAGAGCGGGGCGCATCAGCCGCCTCTTTGGCCAAAGAAAGCAAAGGAGGGACAATGTGGGTGTGAAAGGTGACAACACCAGTGGTGGAAAATGTACTACATTTTTTTACTTGAGTAAAAGTAGCAATACTGCAATGTAGACATACTCTGTTACAGGTAAAAGTCCGGAATACAAAATTTACTTGAGTAAAAAAGTATTGGTATCAAAATGTACTTAAAGTACCAAAAGTAGATAGTCCTCATTATGCAGAATGTCCCATTTCACAACTTTTCAAATCTTTTGAAAATAGCAGATCTTCAAGCTTGTATGGTTGAAATGGTTAATGTATGTTTTGTAATAATAATCAAAATCTACAAAGTAACTATTAACTAAAGTTTTAAAATAATGGAGTAAAAGTATAATATTGCCTCTGAGATGTAGTGGAGTTCTCACTGGCAGGTGGAAATACATAGTAAATATGTGGGAAGGTTTCATTGGCAGAACGACTGTACTGGGAGAAAAAAAGGGGGGACATTTTGGTGGATGAAATTACACAATTGCATACCTGAAAGAGCACACGCTGACATTTTTGGAATTTCGGTCAGTTGTGCAATGGCACAAACTGGTAGCAGATTCACATCATTGTCCAGTATGAATGTTTGTTCTATTTATTTCCATGTATTCAATGTTCATGTTACCATGTTAATTAACACAGTGAATTCTCCTAAATCCTGAGCACACGAGATGAATACATGCTACCAAACTTCTTCTCACACAACAGTCATCCAAAGATCTTATAGTGGCCAAAAAGTCACAGCCTTCATAAAATGAATGTGTGTCCTGCTCACATTATAAGAAAAAGTAGAATGCACCCTCTTTTTTCCATTCAATCTTTTCTCTCATCAACCGAGAGGTTTAAGTTATTTTTTTAAGAAGACAGGGTTGTGTCTTAAGCCATCTAACCCATCCAACCCTTTCTGAATACTGGGCAGCATTCTGAAGTGCTCGTTCTTTGACAGGTACTATACTGTACACTTGCTGTCAGAATGGTCTCTTGTTAAGTTATTAACAGAGACCGATACAGTTATTACACAATAACGAATGCGATTCAAACTTTTTACAGAGAAAGTGCTGTCCAATTATATGCATTTATCTCCCAAAAAAAAGGAATAGATGGAGTAATTGATGTTTACTGTAGACTTCCTTGGGCTTCATGGTGTAATCAACCACTGTTTACAATGACGAGGCTTTATAAAAACAGGCCATTTGCTGTGTTTACTGTCTGCAGGGGATGTTCATTGCCAAAGTGAAATGGCTTCTACAAAGATGTAATTACGACAGTGGATTTGAAGTGAAGTTGCAGGGAGGGGACGAACAGACGGACGGCGATGCATGATGTTCATGGAATATACAGCAACTCCCTGGAGAGATCGAGACTGACATGACTGCTGGATACGTTGTCCGTCATTCTGGCAAAGTGTAAAGAATGTCAGTGATCATTTAATCACTTTCAACCTGGAATCCCTATTTTGGACATGTCATTATAGACGGGGGAAGAAAAAAAAACTAAACATTAACCTGTGTATAACGTCCATTTGAGACTGGATTATGGACCACATAGCTTTGGATAAAGTATACCGGTATCTGATTAACATTGATTTCCATGCACAATTACACATCTAATATTAAAGGTAGTGTAAGTGATTTACTTTGGTTCAAATAAGTGTTGAATAGCTCTATATTCTGATAGTACTCATTGCTATAGAGTGTTTGTTCAGTAAAAGGAGTCTCCCATGTCTCACCAGCTCTTTATTAAACAGTAAAAGCATTTTCAGTGCTCTGTCCTGATTGGCTTAAATGTTGTCACCTACCTGAAAATGTACGTATATTTTGTTTACTAAAGAGCTGGAGAGACCCCTGTGACTGACAAACGCTCTATAGCAATGATTACTATCAGATTATAGTACTTTAACCTTTAAAAAAAATCACTTAGGCCACCCTTCCTTTAAATAATGGATTTTCATGTAAGAGTCATGAACCTCAATCAACACATGTTTGAACTACTGAACTAGTTGGACTATGTCTGGTGGAGGAAATGCAGTTGTGGTTTAGACCTGCAGCAACAGAGGAATACGATGGTTATTTTGTCATCATGTAGAACTTCTGGCACTGTCCTACCGTAACTTAACCCCTACCCCTCGCAGATCATCTCTCATTTGGAAGTTTCCAGGATTTCAACATTTCTTGAATTCCCCATTCCTCTGGAAAAACATGCTGCTCATTGTGCAAAAGTTTAACCTCTGCCTTTTGCAGGTCTGTCTCAGGAAATAGCGGACTGAAATAGGTGGTCATAAAAAACAAGGGGAGTTTGGACACAAAGGGTCCGCTTCCTTTAGAACCATATACAGTAGTGATGGTTGTCAAGGCTGATATGTCAACATTCTCTCTGAGCACCATTGGAAACAGAGAGGGGGGGGTTCTTCCTAAATAAAGCCACTAGAATATTAGCTTTTTGGATGGAGGATATCTGAGGTACAATGAAATGATATAATACAAGTTTAACATTTGAAGTATCTTTCTAAATCCAAATTACAGCTTTATGGTAAAGGCAAAGCCCAGCGGAATGGATCCTCAAACATAACAGTCCTTTGACTTTATCTTGAATTCCACAGTAGCTGTTTTTTGTTTTGTTTTTAATACAGTGAATGAAACAAAGGAAATATGAAATCCACAGCATATATACCTTGGGTAATGATTTAAGTCAGATAAATAATGAACTTTAATTTATGACAGCAGCACAAAATGGGAAAAAAAATCGATGCTGCAGCTGCTCATTTTGACACTATTATGTTATTAAAAGTTCAAAGTGAGAAATAACCCACAAAACATGTTTGAAGGAAGTCGTGAAGTCTGTGCAATAGGTCACATCATACTGCCAATGAGTCCCCTGCCAAAGTCTAGGACAAATACAGAGAGTAGGCTACTATGCATGTTAGCAAAGAATAGTCAAATGGTGTGACAGTGAAACACCTTGTGTTTTCACTTCAGGAAAACACACATTGTTCAGAATCAAAATAATAATAATAAAAAAGGCTCTTATGAAGTGATGAAGACTGTTCATGTCATGTGACAGCAGCTTCAGTTTATACGAGGAGGCAGCAGTGCAGCGCTAATTGGCTTGTGACCGGATGGCAAGCATTCCAAATCCCCAGACGGACAGGGACAATCTGGGTGGGGAAAATGAATGAGTAGCACCGTCTCCTCCCTTAACAACCACCATCAAAGCAAGGAACTTAATCCTCAATGGCTCCAGTGAAGCTGCTCGGTGGTCAACAGTTGTAGACTGTGGCTGCGCTGAGCAGCTCCCTTGTAAGGACCCAATGTGAGTAACTGAGTGAACGTAAAGCCAGGAACTGTAGTTGTGGTTGTGCAAGATCCACACACTGTATGACCAAACAACATGGCAGGCAGACAGATACAGTAGATAGATATTAGATAGATATTAGCAGTGGTGTAAAGTAACTAAGTACATTTACTCAAGTACTGTACTTAAGTACAATTTTGAGGTACTTTTACTTTACTGGAGTATTTTCAATTGTCTATACTTTTACTCCTACTCCACTACATCTCAGAGGCAAATATTGTACTTTTACTCCACTACAATTATTTGAAAGCTTTAGTCACTAGTTACTTTGCAGATATAAATGATCACATTATAAAACATACTTTAACCACTTTAGCCCTATTTTATACCTAGGCTATTTAGTCCATGAGCCAGACAAGATTTCATTATCGAAAGAGTGGGCAAAACCAAACCTATATTAAATTGTTCATAGGGTCAATACGAGTAAATAAATATATGATAACCTCTCCACAGGAGCAGCCTTTTCATGGTTATCACACATTTTGTTATTTTCCCCATACGTACATGACAGGTGAAAAAATTAAAAAAATTAAAAAAGAGTTATCATAATGAAACTTCCTGAGTTGATTACTTACATGAAGACAATGATTTATCGTATTACAAGTTTTCTGAAATTGTATATTTAAATATGCAAATTCGGCATTTAGTCCATGAGCCAGAGCCCTAAAATTGAGCAAGATATTGAATATTCCCTCGTTAAAAACCATTGACTCCAACATCTTAACAAAATGAAATAAGTATGTTGACTCTGGCTTTGTCCAAAGTTCCAATGTTGATTCTGGAAAGTTATGCAAATGTTGGCATATTTTCCTAATGCCTAATTTGCATATTTAAATATACAATTTCAGAAAACTTGTAATACGATAAATCATTGTCTTCATGTAAGTAATCAACTCAGGAAGTTTCATTACGATAACTCTTTTTTTAATCTTGTAATTTTTTCACCTGTCATGTACGTATGGGGAAAATAACAAAATGTGTGATAACCATGAAAAAGCTGCTCCTGTGGAAAGGTTATCATATATGTATTTACTCGTATTGACCCTATGAACAATTTAATATAGGTTTGGTTTTGCCCACTCTTTCGATAATCATTGCTCAATTTTGGGGCTCTGGCTCATGGACTAATTTGAAAATAGCCGATCTACAAGCTCACACACACACACACACACACACACACACACACACACACACACACACACACACACACACACACACACACACACACACACACACACACACACACACACACACAGCTTGTAGATCTGCCATTTTCAAACATTTTTGTACTTTTACTTAAGTACATTTTGAATTCCGGACGTTTACTTATTGTAACAGAGTACTTCTACATTGCAGTGTTGATACTTTTGTTGATACTGCATTTAAGTAAAAAAGTTTAGTACTTTTTCCACCACTGGATATTAGGTAGAGATGGATGGATGGATAGATAGATAGATAGATAGATAGATAGATAGATAGATAGATAGATAGATAGATAGATAGATAGATAGATAGATAGATAGATAGATAGATAGATAGATAGATAGATGGATAGATAGGCTTCATTTAGCCATTAACTCCACTTCACACAAGACTATAGCTGGATATGCAGGCCAGTACCTTGGCTGAACCTGTGCTTTGAAAATGAACCTTCTACCTTGAGACATTCCTGCTCTATTGTGTCCATTGAGTGAGTGAGTGAAAGTGTGTGTGTGTGTGTGTGTGTGTGTGTGTGTGTGTGTGTGTGTGTGTGTGTGTGTGTGTGTGTGTGTGTGCGTGTGCGCGTGTGCGCGTGCGTGTGCGTGTGCGTGTGTGAGTGAGTGAGTGAGTGTGTAAGAGAGAGAGAGAGGGAGAGGGAGACCAGCTCTCCATTGTATCCAGTTTCAATAGGCAGTAGGCAGCAGGCACTGAGCTGAAAACACACACATGCACGCTATACTGGTAGGACTCTGTATGTTATTATGTGAAGTGTTGTGTCGGCTAAAGAAAGGTCTCTCTGCTAAGAGGGTGGAGTGTAGTAGATGGTTACTCAAAGGTGAAATGCCTCATTTACAATGCTTCCCCTTAGACATGTCCATCCCAGGCTCCATTGTGAGTGTTGACCTCTTTCTCTGCACAAACACTGCACTTCCCTCACTTCCTGTGCCTCCTCCTACCAGCCTTACGCTGAACAAACTGCCCTCCCTGCAGACCGAGCCACCAAGCCCCAAGATATTCAGACAGTACATACACAGCAGTGTTGATTTCGTCGACTAAAACTATGACGAAAAATGTTCGTCGACTACCTTTTTTCACTGACGAAAACGAAATAAAAACGCAATAAAAACTAAGCTACGATGTCTAAAATTAAGACTAAATATATTGACAATTTCGTCAACAAACAAAAACTAGACTAAAATGTTAGTGAGGGACTAGTGGAGGAGAGATCCAGTAGAACTAAAAAGACAAGTCATTTTATGTTTGGTTGCGCTCGGGTGTTGCATGCTGAAAATAGCCGATCTACAAGCTCACAACGCGTCGCGCTGCGACGCGTTGTGAGCTTGTAGATCTGCTATTGTGAGCTTGTAGATCTGCTATTTTTTTAAATGTAAAATCAGCCATTACGACGCCATCAAGGCATCGCCAAAATACATTTTAGTCAACTAAATCAACTGTAGATTTAGTCGACTATAATCTTATGATATTTTGTCGACAAAAACATTTGACTAAAATATGCCTAAAACTTAATGGAATTTTATTCAAAAGACTATGACTAAAACTAAATCAAAATTTGCTGTCAAAATCAACACTGATACACACAAAGAAGGAGGACACAGTGTTGTGTTAGAAACAAGTGGGTGCAAAGTGCAATAAAGGTACAGGTTTTTGTTTTTTTCTGGTTTGTTTGCATTGGTGCAGAATTTTTTTTGACAGCTCACAAAACCGGTAGGTTCGGATACACAAAGTACAAGGATTATTACATGACCGCACATACAGCGAAGTAACACAAAGACATATTAGCAATCGGAATAACTGCAGAATCTCTACATGCAACAACGTAGTACAGGAATTTGTCTTGGTGTCAGTGACATTGATGCATTTACAACTGACAAAGTGGTGTGGGAAATCCATGATGACAACTCATCATGCCAATCGCCCTCCGCTGGCACAAATTGAAAGTCATGATGGTTATCTTAATTATGGGGCTAACTAACTGTCATTAAGCGGCCTGGTTCCCAGAAGGTCTTAAAACAGCACTGGGTGTTTTAAACTGACTGTGACTTGTTTGAAATGGTTAGCGACGCCATGTTATGCTAGTTTAAAATTAACATGGTGTGAGCAATACAAAAAATATGCTCAATTAGATGACTACGCTTCTTGCCCTATGTGCTAAGTAGGCTAAATTACTATTTTCAAAAAAGTCAGTTGAGTAACTTGAGTTCAGATCGAGGATTTTCTAGATCCTGCATGGAATATCAGGATGCACAGTAAAATCCACAGTGTTAACTCATCCATTTGTAAAGTGTACAGATGTAACCAGATTGACACTTATGGATTATTATTATTATATTATTATATATTATTATTATTATTTGTTTATTTTTGGACCACCATTCTTATATGAGACGATTCTAAGATGACCCAATGTTATTCTCTATAGAGAAATTACTTTACGACCCAGGGGATGAACGAGTGACGTCAGGACTTCTGTACTTTATAGCAGTTAATGGAACACACTGATCTGTATAAGTGTTCCAAAGGAAACTGAGCGGTACCCTCTCTCATGTTTGATCATTTCTAGGACAGAGTAGGAAAATTTAAAGCAGGGAATGTTGATAGGGAACAGGAGTGGCTTACGATTCTGCTCCTCATGACAGCATCTCGCACTATCTAAAAATAAACTAAATCCAATAAAACAATTAAATCTATTACCCAAATGCAGTGGTGTTAAGTAACCAAGTACATGTACTCAAGTACTGTACTTAAGTACACTTTTGAGGTATTTTTCCTTTACTGGAATATTTTTTATTTTCAATACGTTTACTACTCCAGCACATTTCAGAAGCAAATGTTGTAATTTTTACTCCACACTATAATTATTTTAAAAATGTAGTTATTAGTTACTTTGTAGATTTTGATTATTATTGTTACAAAACATACATTAACCACTTTAGCCTTATATACTTTGGCTATTTGAAAATAGCCGATCTACAAGCTAACAACGCATTGCGATGCGACGTGTTGTGAGCTTGTTGATCTGCTATTTTCATACATTTTAAAAACGTGTTAAATGGGACATTCTGCATAATGAGTACTTTTACTTTTGGTTGTTTAAGTATTATTTTGATGACAATACTTTTGTACAGTACATTTTGAACACTGGAACTTTACTTGTAACAGAGTATTTCTACATGATGGTATTGAACTATTGATACTTTTACTTAAGTAAAACAATTTAGTACTTTTTCCACCTCCCGTGTCAGTAACTCACTGCAGGGGCTATGCACACCCAGGGGCCTATCTTCACACCTATTTAACACTTCACCAGATTTAGCATTGCCTTACTGTACACAGTAAAACCCTCAGTGTTAATTTAACCATTTGTACAAGTGTACAAACCATTTTGTACACTTCTGAGTTTAATGATCGCTGAGATTTTACTGGGTATGGGTCTGACAGGGTTTGATCCCAGGCAAACAGCTTTTTGTCAGTTAACATGGCACAGTCCAATCCAGAGATTCTCTGTGTAAGGATATTAACACATTGGGTGCCAGAGGTTTATTAAAATATTATACGTTGAGTGCCAGCATTTCTTCCATCCACTTGCGTTATAAGTTTCGTGCTGTGAGAAGCCCCGACGCAGAAGTGCATGTAAACAAAGCGTGCGTGCGAGACGGCGGAGGGTCCCGACTAACGCCTGGAACAATAATATTTCTAACGCGACCCTCCATTGCAGCGTGATCGCCGATCGAAAACGGCTCGTTTCCACCACATTAAAAAGAAATGGAGATATTAAGCTTTTAGTCAAGGAGATAACATTGAAAACGCCGACCGGAAGGATTTTTGACATGGAGCCAGATCCAGCCTCTTCTTCTCAGAAAATGCTTGGGTGATGTCAAAGTTTCGTTTTAGCGCCCCACGTGGCCCACATGTATAAAAATAGAATTGGGTCAAAAACGGTCCGGACCGTTTTCGGCACTTCTCGTTTGGACCCTCAAAAACGGTCCGGACCGTTTTTGGCATTCAATGTGTTAAATGGTCTCTTGAACTATTTCACATTCACAGTCAAATCTGTTAGTCTGAAGTCTGAAAATATAGCACTGACACAGAAAATGACACAGAGTTAACAGATTGTAGGTGTAGTGCATTTTTAAGACATTATTTCATTTTATGACAGGCCCATGTTTTTACACACTGCATTGGACTGCATTTTGAATCAAAACTATTCATATAGCTGATGCCTCATTCATACAGGTACATCCTTATGCCCTATTCTTGTTTCGAATATAAATTGTGTTGGAATGTAGTATTTGTGTTCTGTGGGAATTAACCCATGACACACAAAGAACAGTTCAAAATATTGTTATGTTTCTAGGCGAATTAATCACATGATTTTTTCCCCCATGCGTTCAATTTCCAAATTGAGGTGACAGCCACACAGAGATTGGAATGGTGAAAGAGACAGGGCGTTTTTGCAGCGCCTTTTTCCAGAGGGACTTATTTCACCTTTAAAAAATACTGCCAGTTAAAAGCACCTGCCAAGACCGTCAAGTGTGCTTTCAGTAACCATGGCAACGTGCAATGAAAGACACAGGGGCTAAGGTTTTAAGGCTGTGTGTGTGTGTGTGTGTGTGTGTGTGTGTGTGTGTGTGTGTGTGTGTATGTGTGTGTGTGTGTGTGTGTGTGTGTGTGTGTGTGTGTGTGTGTGTGTGTGTGTGTGTGTGTGTGTGTGTGTGTGTGTGTGTGTGTGTGTGTGTGTGTGTGTGTGTGTGTCAGTGAACTGACACCCCCCCCCCACACACACACACAAAAAGTAGAGTTGGAAGAGCAGGCAATTAAAATTCAGCACCCTGGATAGCGCTCTGACAAGTAGCAAACAGTTGGTCAATCAAATCAACAAGTCAACTAATCAACCAACTAGGCCTATAGGAATGTTTACATAATTAATGAATATAGCTGGATGTCAGGCCCTGTCACAGCCTTGTCACAGGGATGTCAGGCCCTGTCACAACCTTGTCACAGGGATGTCAGGCCCTGTCACAGCCTTGTCACAGGGATGTCAGGCTCTGTCACAGCCTTGTCACAGGGATGTCAGGCCCTGTCATAGCCTTGTCACAGGAATATCAGGCCCTGTCAGAGTCATGAGACATGATACCATGATACTGACCATGTATCAAGTCAAGTATCGTGTCAGTATCATGGTCAGTATCATGGTCAGTATCATGGTCAGTATCATGATCAGTATCATGGTCAGTATCATGTCAGTATCATGGTCAGTATCATGTCAGTATCATGTCAGTATCATATCATGTCAGTATCATGGTCAGTATCATATCATGTCAGCATCATGTCATAATCATGTCAGCATATTCAATATTTAAGTGGCCTGAGACATGGTCCACAATGGCTGAAACAACCATCTGCCGATGAGTGGATGTACCAGGGTTGATATATTGCTGCGTAGATGAGTTGATGGCATGCTGATGGGAGCAGGTGTGTAGGCTGAACAGAAATCAGGGAGAGTGAGAGGAGTGCCACACACACACACACGCGCACGCGCGCGCGCGCGCACACACACCCACCCACCCACCCACCCACCCACACACACACACACACACACACACACACACACACACACACACACACACACACACACACACACACACACACACACACACACACACACACACACACATGCACACACATGCACATACAGAGACACAGGGGATCGGAAGTACCCCTAGAAACTACGTCTGTGTATTCTTGCTTGCACATAATGTGACTGACCTATACGTGTGCATGAGTGCATGTTTGTGCTACAGTATGTGCATGCTTAGGCTACTGTGTGAATGTGTGTGCTCAATGCGCTCTGTGTCTCTTGATGGAAGGAGAGGTGGGGGGGGGGCAGGAAATTAGCAGGCAAATCATATTAATCTCACAAACAGGACAGGGTCTTTAAAATGCCGGCTCAGGAGAGGAAGTGCATCGAGATTAGCGTGGTACAGGAAACAAGTGAGCCAGCCTCTTGTCTGCCATCAAAGCTATGGGGGGAGGGGGAGATCTAACGCAGCCCCAGTGTTCGTTTTCAACAGTCATCCACTTCAAACCCACTCGGGGGCCTGCCGTTTTTTATTTTTTTTTCAAAGTCGATTCCTGATGATGAGAGACACGCTACCGGAGAGAAATCTCTCTCTATGCCTGTTGCAAAAACCTTGACCAAAAGCTTGAGCAGTCGACGGCTTGGTGCCGTCTCTTATTTTAAATGTATAAATCATTTTTTTAAAGCAACAGTTTAACCACTCTATAACCCTCTATTCCTAGTAAAACAGACCTGAGTTGCACTTTACTTGGTGTGTTCTTTTTCTACAGTACAATAAATACATATTTTTGCCAAATGTTCCCCCCAGAATAGGGATGCTGGGTTTCAAGTGGTTCAAGTTCTTTTCAATCTGTCCTTAATCTCTCTTCTTCTCTCAAGTTTTCCTCGTGACATACTGTGTCTTAGGGTGAAAGATTTACATAATTTATGTAATATGACATAAGTGTAAGGTGCTATAAAGAAACAATTTGATTCATGGCTGCCCTTGATAAAAAGGTTATTTTCAGGTTCTGCCCTGAGCCAGAAAAGCTTGAGAACCACCGCACTAGAAGATCCCACGTTACATAAGGAGCATCAGAATACACAAAATGCACACATCAGCGTATGTTATTAGAGACACCCTAAATGCACCCTAATTTCAATGATTGTTGGCTGTCACTGAGTATGCATTGCACCATCAATGCACACAAAATGCACGTAGAGATAGCAGCTATCAACTGCATGATCTATATTTATGTGTTCTTTAGGATGTGACCCATGGTAACACTTGATAAAATGTGTGTTTGCTGGTTAATTACTACCACAGCTGCCTTTTATTGTGTTGTTCCTCTCTTCCTGTATTTAACACGCATTTCCATGTAATGTATAAGACCTGAAGAAGACCCTTTGCGGTCGAAACTTTGTGCTAACTAATTAATGCATTTTCTACTGGGAGCTACCAGTGTGCGGACCTCCTCTTCTTTTTCTATTTAGTATGTATTGTGGTTCAGCACCTGCTACGTTTTTTTGGGATGTGCGTGCTTCCTTCTGAACTCCATTTTAAACACTTGATAAAATCCCATTTCCCCCTGGTTCCCTCAACATGGTGGGTCACATGTAAGACAGAGACTGTAATATCAGAGAAGAACACAGAGAGAGAGAGAGGGGAGGGGGTGGATGGGTGTAGGAGGCACTAAATAGCACGTGAGGTCACACTGGGTGACATGTCAGGTGGTGGAATGACAGCAAATTTCAAAGTTTACCCATGTATCTCATTAGTGGTGTTTTGACTGGCAGAGGTGGGGAAGAGTTACGCCTCTACATTACTACTCCTACCTCCCAGGAAGTGTGTGTGTGTGTGTGTGTGTGTGTGTGTGTGTGTGTGTGTGTGTGTGTGTGTGTGTGTGTGTGTGTGTGTGTGTGTGTGTGTGTGTGTGTGTGTGTGTGTGTGTGTGTGTGTGTGTGTGTGTGTGTGTGTGTGTGTGTGTGTGTGTGTGTGCGTGTGTCGCATAGGAATGGAATTTCATTTTCAGTATAGGGTTGGGGTTAGGTTAGGGTTATATTATTTATATTATTCAGTTAACAGAGTCGCAAAGTGGTTAGTCCCTGTTTGGCTCCCAGCTATGTGTTATTTAAGTGTCAATAAACAGATGTTGAATGTCTACCTGCTCATCAAATTAAAATGTAAATATCGTATTAAAACAAAAACATTAAATGACGTCTGTGATAGATCGTAGTTGGTTACCTGCAAAAGTGGCTATTAGAGTATAGCCTTTGCTTGCTGGCCGCAATAAACAATATGACCTGCATGCAATTTGGTTTTGGTTGATTACTGGTCATTTTTCTCTCTGAGGACATGGCCTATTTTTGTCCTCTATTTTTTCCTTTGTGTGTCTCTTTTTGACTCAAGTTCTTAGTTCCTGACTTCCGTTCTTGAACCTGTATTGTGTAGTATTAGGGAAGGAAATTCCACAGAACTTTCCATTGTCTGCGATGTCAGAAATGTTTATGATATAGCTTTAGTGCTGAATTAATGAAGGGTTCCAGCACTAAAAATGGATCCCTGGAATGCTGTTGAAAGACAGAAATAATCTGTTTTGCTGTTGTGGTCTAACCCTCCGCTCCTACTGTACCACATTCACAATTTAAAAAGCATTATATTGCATTCCAAGGTCAATATGCTACAGTATTTCACACACATGATAATATATGGAATCAGTTTTAAGCATTTGTGTTAAATTATAGCGTGCAACAATTGTCTGAATACAGTACAAACATTTCCATCTCTCCTTTTTTTTGCCTGCCTGTCTCTCTCTCTCTCTGTTTACCAGCCTGTCTGTGTTTCAACATAATTATTCCCTCCATGTGTCTCTCTGTTTCTCCTTTCTGTCTATCCAGAGTCTCAGTGAGAGAAAAAGAGAATGTCTATTTAAAGTTATACACCTCTCCATCTCTATGTCTGTCTGTGTTTCTGTTTCATGTGAGACATATTCTGTCTCTTTCTCTCTCTGTCTGCAGGGATACCCGCATCTCTCTTAATGAAAGGCTGGTGACCAGCGGAGTGACAAGCCTGAGAGAACACCTGTGGCAGCACAGCAAACAGCCTCACATAACACCAACACTAATAAAGAGGAAAATTAGCATCTCTGCCAAAATGGAGCCTGTTTAATGACAGAGAAATAAAAGCTGGCGCAGAGGGACGGGGGGAGGATGAAAGAGCACATTTGAAGTGGATTGTGTGTGTGTGAGTTTTCAAAGGTACTGTATGTGTGTGTTTGTATGTGTGTCGTAAGACGAGCACACAAGCTACATTTTGGGATTAAATTCCTATTTTAATCGGACAGCTAATGTTGTTGTGCATGTTAATTTATGCAACCACACAGTCTGTATCATATTCCTAAAAACTCCCTTCTTTAACACAATATGAGGTTTCCTCTGTCTATCTGTATGCACACAGACACACGCACGCACGTCGCACGCGAGTCGCACGCACGTCGCACACACACACACACACACACACACACACACACACACACACACACACACACACACACACACACACACACACACACGCGCACACACACGCGCACACACACGCGCACACACACACGCACACACACACACACACACACACACACACACACACACACACACACACACACACACACACACACACACACACACACACACACACACACACACACACACACACACACACACACACACACACACACACACACACACATACACACACATACACACCATCATTGCTCCTTCTTGCTGATGTCCTGTCGCCATACCAGGCAGTGTGGCCAGAGAGTATATTTCCTTGTGATCTGATTATCATATGAATTATGCCTCTTGGATGGGGTGGCAGCTCACACCTGTTTTGATTGAGGCAATTAAGCCCAAGGCCCGTGAGCTTTCTGACAAGTTCTGACATGACCCGCGTGGAACAGTCGATGAGGTTGTCCTCCGGCACAATCTGTGCAAAACTAGAGAGACAGTACCGTTAAAAAAGACTCAAAGCATTACCATAATCTAATGCAGAGGGCAATTGTTTGGCTATGTCTTGGCTTATGAGTGCTGTTTCATAAATCAAAATGAATCTTGGGTGTGTTACCTGAAAGCAAGTAAATACGCATGCAATAACTGCACTGCTTTTTTTTTTGGCACACGTGAGAGCTGCTTGGAGGCAAATGGCGAATACAAGGTGAAGTGTATTTCTTCTGAGAAACACAACGCATGGAGCCAAGTTTGTTGCTGGCATAGCATTCAACCTCAGAGAAACAAAGTGGACTAAACTATTCTATCTTAATAGAATATGCTGTAGCCTATAATGTCTGCTTCTTCTATGCATTCTACCTTTACTTCACATAGATATGCCAAAAAGTTGATTTCAGCACTAGGATGATAAGGAACTAAAAACAACGTCAAGGCTGTGTCAGTGAGAGGTCATAGTGGCTTGTTTTGAAAATGTAATAATTTCCAAATTTGCCGATTAGGACCAATTCCCTGTGAAATCTCCCTGCAGTTTGATCAAATGCACTGAACCAAATACAGTAGCAATGGTAATGGTTTATGAACTAACCAAGCCTCTTCCTGACTGTTATCTCAACACTTCCTCCAACAATCTGAGAAAAACAATTTTATGTTTCTATTTTATATTTAAATTATAGTTACAGTATATGGACATCAGCGAGAGGGATTTTCTGAAATATTTTCCACACTTTTTGTCTGCCACATTATTCCAGATCCAACGACAATTGCAGGGTCTAGTGTTTGTTTTTGAGTAATACATTACACTTCAAAAATCTGGAATTTCATAGTGTGTTGCTATCCTTATTCCTGGAGCCAAAACCAATGGAAATTATTGTTTACTCGAACTGACCTATAGGAATTCAGAATTCTCCTTGGAACTCTGAACAAAAAGGGGTTTGTGGTCAGCCTAATTGTCATTTTGGTCCATGTAATTATTGTTGTCTGCAAACACAGTTGGGGGCTGGCACGCTTTGAATTGCTGAATTGCGTTTTAGAGGGAGGGGCTAGACATCACCGAAGACAACCTCTCCAACACCAGGAAGTAAGTCTTTTACAACAATTTTTACATTTGTTTTATTTAGACATATATTTTATGGCATACTCACGTATTGCACATGCATAGACAAGTGAAAAGCACTAAAGGGCTTCTCTAATGTTCTTCACCTCGTTTTCATTTTGTATTTAACTTTTTCAACCACTTGAATTGAACCCTAGTGGCCCTATGCTGGGCATGTCATAATGGGCGGATTTTTGGTGAAAATAGCAGATCAATGCAAGTAGAGTTGGAACATGTGGGTGACAGGTTATACACCTCATCAAATCACACATCCATTCAAAGGAACAAATGAACCTGTTCATTCTCTATGCACAAGAAAAAAATTACATCACTGCAGCTTTTTTTTCCCACCGATACTTTCAGCAATTTCAAAACAGCTCATATTTGCATTAGAATGGTGAAATCCTGAGAAATCAGATTTGTTCTAATTAGTCCACGGTGTCGCCTACCCTTCTGCATATTAGCGATGCAGAGTGCTGCTATGAGGACCGCACATTCCCCCAAATAAAACCTGCAGTCCCCTGATAAAAGCGAAGGCACAGTTGTGAGACTGTTCACAAAATACTAGAAGATTCCCTGGCCTTTCATGCTCGCTGGAGCAGCTTAGAGGAGGAGGGGGGTGGTTGGGAGGGAGGGTGGTCAAAGCAGGCAATTAGTGTTGAAACAGATATCCCCCGTTTCTCCAGAGGCCCCATGCTCTGCTCCCGAGTACAAAGTGTTACCCTGTCAGCAATACCTCCACAAGCAGAAGAGTGCTCGCTGTTGTTTGTGCTCGCCATAGCGACCGTCTCCCGTGATTATACGGCGCAGGACAGAGGAGGGGTGGGAGGCAAAGTGAGGGGGTGGGGGTGTTTTGGAGTGGAGGAGGAGGAGGAGGAGGAGGAAGAGGGGGGATGGGTCATGGCAGTTTTGTCATTTCTCACTGGTAACTGAGAACTTTGTGGATTCTGCAAATTCCAGCTACAGTATGTGTTTTGGCAACTTAGGAGGTGGTCTTATTTGAGTAAATACATTGCAAGCGGCAAGAGATTTTCCTTACTTGGCTGGCACTCCTGGTGACAGTTCCTGCTTGATAAGCATTGTAACCAGTAATGTCATGACATGACATACAGAAAGTATTACCAGGATGAGATGGAGAGCTAAGAAGAAAGCATATTTTTTACTTAACCCATTAAGACGTGAGGCCGATTCTACAAATGTCTTCTAAATCAGCACTTCTCACACTTTCAAGATTTAAAAAAAATGTTAGCAGATGAAATAGCAGATTTACAAGCCGCACTGCGAGCTTGTAGATCTGTTATTTTTTAATAACCAATGCTAAAATGGGTTAAATCAGAGCCCATATTATCATGTCTGTAATGTTTTAGCCAAACACAAGGTCCTAGGTAATTTAGCATGTACCCAAAAATCAACACCATAGCTATCTTTGAGACACTGTATAACAAAGTCTTTATTGTGGAATTATAAAATATTTTACATTGAACTTTTTGTACTGCCAAAATACCAGTAGTTTTCATTCATTGTACTGCAGTCTTCACACACTGGTAGACCAGATCTATAAAGCGGAGAAATGATTGCATTTCTGCTGGCATTACATGTGCTGTGTTTGATACAAAATGAAACATCAACTTGGAACTAATGTCTCCAAAAAGCTGGAGTGATTTAAAATGAAATCTGTATAATACAATTACTTTTTTAAATAAATATTGTCTTCTTTTAGGTGTTATATCAAGTTATCTTTAAAAAACTGTGCATAATTCTTAGTCATAATATCAATCATATTCAATAATAAAACAGTAGCTTATTTACAGTGTTATAGAAAGCCATGTCAACATGAATTCTAACCAAACGCCTATGTTCTAAATCCACAACAAGTTGCTGCTTGTTTTAATATAAAACATCAATAGATTCTATATAGTCCATTAACTCATTAGTGACTTGCAATGCCTGATTTATACTTAGTTGCGTGCTGGGGTCGCAAACTGAAAATAGCAGATCTACAAGCTCACAACGTACATCGCGCTGCAATGTGTTGTTAGGTTGGAGATATTTACGGCTATTTACGGTGTGCAACACTGTGTGCAACACATATAAACCAGGGGTACGTTTGTGTTGGGAACTGCAGCCTCATAGCCTCACAGCAATCAAGTAGCTTGAGAACTTTCAGCAGGGCAAATGTACACCCCCCCCCCCCCCCCATAATAAAGTTTATGAAGGACATAGACTGGTCAGTCAGTGTTAACTACCTCGGACTCCCAAAGCCATCTTTGTTTTCATTTAGGACTGCCTGTTTGGGTAAAAAAAAACATTTTCCCTGAACGTCATGATAATGACATCAAGCATGATATTTGCTCATATATTTGTTATATAGGTGTGTTTTTGTTTTTTTAACAAATATACTGTAAACACAATATACACCAGTGTTCATACTGGTAGTCAAAGTGTGCCTGATCTGATACCACAGTGGTGGTTCAATA